>NC_092708.1:352689243-352989243 GCF_047496885.1 Scyliorhinus torazame
CACCCATCCTTTCCTTAACCTAACCTGGTCCGCCACCTTCAGATGCGTCTCTTGAAGCATGGCCATGTCTGCCTTCAGTCCTTTAAGTGCGCGAACACTCGGGCCCTCTTAATCGGCCCATTTAGGCCTCTCACGTTCCACGTGATCAGCCGGACGGGGGGGGCTGCCCGCCCCCTTCCCCTGTCGACTAGCCAACACCCTCTCTGGGCCAGTCCCACGACCCGGTTCCGAGCACCCGCCCGTTCCCCCAGGCGGCGCATTCCCCGCCTCGACCCACCTTTTCTCTTACTAGCTCCCTTTCGATCTCAGCAACAACCCAGTTGTCCCCCCCCCCCCCGCTAGATCCCCATCTAGCATGGTTACTCCCCCCCTATTGCTTCTGAAAGTCAGCTGACTTCAACTGACCCCGGCTTCTCCCGCTCTCTCCTTGACCCCCTCGTGTGAGGAACTCCCATCCTCCTTGCGCCTATCTTCCCGCCATCATCTCTCTGGCGCAGGAAAAGAAAAAGAAACCCCGCGCTTTCTAGAACCATCCCCCCCCCCCCCCCCCCCCACCCCCCACCGGCGCCCACATTTCTCAGTGTGTCCCCCCCCCTCCCCAATTTACACCTCTATACATCAGCATTGTCGTTTCCCCCAACATCGGTCCCTCAGTTCTGGTCCAGTTTCTCTTTTGAATGAAGGTCATGCTTCTTCCGACGTTTCAAAATAATAATGTCTATCCTGGTGCGTGACCCATAATCGCGCCGGCTGCAACATCCCGCACTTCACTTTCTTCTTATGCAGCACCTCCTTGCCTCGCTTGAAACTCGCCCTCCTTCTCGCCACCTTCGCACTCCGATCCTGATACACTCGTATCACTGCATTCTCTCATCTGCTACTTCGTACCTTCTTGGCCCATCTCAGAACAACCTCTCTGTCAGTGAAGCGGTGAAATCGCACGACCATCGCCCTACGTGGTTCTCCAGCTTTTGGTCTCCTCGCAGGGACCCGGTGGGCCCCTTCCACTTCCAAGGGGCCCGAGGGGGCCTCAGCTCCCATTAGCGAGCGTAGCATCGTGCTCGCATAAGCCCCGCCATCCGCTCCTTCCACTCCCTCGGGGAGACCCAGGATCCGGAGGTTCTTTCTCCTTGATCTATTTTCCAGGCCTTCAATTCTTTTGATGCACTTCTTATGGAGCGCCTCGTGCGTCTGCATTTTGACCGCTAGGCCCAGGATCTCGTCCTCGTTGTCCGTTACCTTCTGCTCCACCACACGGAGCTCTATCTCCTGGGCCTTTTGTGTCTCTTTAAGCCCCTCGATCCTGGTCCGGTCCGCATGTCGCCTGGGCTCTCTCCGACGCCATCTTGCTCCTTTCTTTCCTCTGCCGCTGCCCTCGAGGATTCTCCAAGATCTGGCCGCCGCCGCCGATCTTTTTCTTTCCCACTGGGGGGGGGGGGGGGGGGGGGGGGGGGGGAACGGACGACACTCCCTGTCGCTTCACCCCTCACCGGGTTTCGTCGAAAAAAAAATTCCCGTTGGGGCTCTTAAAAGAGCCCGAAGGTCCGTCTAAGCTGGAGCCGCCGAAACGTGCAGCTTAGCTGGTCATCGCCGCAATCGGAAGTCCTAACTACAGACTTAACTAAAGTTTAATCTGTGGTGGTAAGTTTTAAAACCAATCAAGGAAAAAATCAATGGGCACTTGAAAAGGTTTGGGTTAATTAAGGAGAACCAGCATGGATTTGTAAAAAGAAGACCGTACATGACTAATCAGTTTGAATTTTTGGATGAAATCCGCGATAGTTGATGTAAGGAAAGCAATCAATGTTGTCCCTCTGGATTTTAAGAAAACATTTCACAAGTGCCAGATTTAAAGGCTGGTTGATTAGGATATATGACACAGAAACAGACTATTCAGCCGAAGCAGTCCATTTGGATTTTATGCTTCACTCGAGCTTCCCCAATCATTCATAGAATTTCATAGAATTAACAGTGCCGAAGGAGGCCATTCGGCCCATCGAGTCTGCACCGGCTCTTGGAAAGAGCACCCTACCCAAGGTCAACACCTCCACCCTATCCCCATAACCCAGCAACATGACCAACACAAAGGGCAATTTTGGACACTAAGGGCAATTTATCAGGGCCAATCCACCTAACCTGCACATCTTTGGACTGTGGGAGGAAACCGGAGCACCCGGAGGAAACCCACGCACACACGGGGAGGATGTGCAGACTCCGCACAGACAGTGACCCAATCCGGAATCTAACCTGGGACCCTGAAGCTGTGAAGCAATTGTGCTATCCACAATGCTACCGTGCTGTCTACTTATCTGAATTTATAGTTGTATCCTTCTCTGTCAGTGTGGAATCTCCCTGTGTCTGTGTGGGTTTCCTCCGGGTGGTCTGCTTTCCTCCCACAGTCCAAAAATGTGCAGGTTAGGGGGATTGGCTATGCTAAATTGCCCTTCGTGTCCAAAAAAGGTTAGTTGGGGTTATGAGGATAGGGTGGAGGTGTGGGCATAGGATGGAGGTGTGGGCTTGGGTAGGGTGCTGTTTCCAAGGGCTGGTGTAGACTCGATGGGTCGAATGGCCTCATTCTGCACTGTAATTTCTATGACTATAATTCTTTCAAATACTTGTCTAGATTCCCCTAAACACATTTATACTAGTTGCTTCAACCACTCTGTGGTAGTGAGTTCCACATTCTCTTTTTTTTTTAAATTTAGTGTGCCCAATTCAGTTTTTTCAATTATGGGGCAATTTAGCGTGGCCAATCCACCTACCCTGCACATCTTTGGGAGGCGAAACCCACGGGGAGAATGTGCAAACTCCACATGGACAGTGACCCAGAGTCGGGATCGAACCTGGAACCTCGGCACCGTGAGACAGCAATGCTAACAATTGCACCACCGTGCTGCCCAGTTCCACATTCTCACCATGCTTTGGATCAAGGAGTTCCTTATGAATTCCCCATTAGATTTCTTGGTGACAGTCTTGTATTAATGACATCTAGCTATGTTTTTCTCTACATATGAAAGCTTTCTCTTTATATCCACTCTATCAAAAGCTTTCATAATTTTCAAGACCCATATTAGGTCACCCCCCCCAACTGCCGTTTTTCAACAGAGAAGCAACTTAGCATGTCAAACCTTTTCTGAGAGATATACCCATGCATTTAAATTTCATAGATTTTACAGTGCAGAAGGAGGCCATTCAGCTCATCGAGTCTGCACCAGGCCCCACGGTGGCCTGGCCCACGATTGGGGCCCACTGATCTGTGGGTGGGCCTGTGCTGTGGGGACACTCCTTCCTTCCGCGCTGTCCTCTGTAGGGCTCTGCCATGGCCGGTGCGGAGAAGAACCCCCCCCCCCTGCGCATGCGCAGGAACACGCCGGCCGGTCTGTGCATGCGCGGAAACCACACCGGCGGTTCTGCGCATGCGCCAGCCCTTCAGCACCGGCCTAGCCCCCGGAAGTGCGGAGGATTCCGCAACTTCCGGTTGGCCCGACGCCGGAGTGGTTCGCGCCGTTCTTGGCGTCGGGCCATCCCGCCAATTGCAGGAGAATCCCGCCCATGGTATCTAGAATTGCAAACAGTACTCTTAAATGTGATCAAACCAAGTTACATTTAGTTGTATTTATGTTAAGTAGTTTGATGAGTTAAGTTGTACAGTTAATACAGTACTTGTTCACTTCAGCTCTCGTTGTTTCCTGTTCCCTTTCTTGGACCACTCCTTGTTTTTTAACAGACCAGAACAGCATCTCTTCCGTCATTGCACTGAATGACCTAATTCACAATATTCTGTGAGTTACGTAAATGCTCTGTTGAAGCAGTAGTCTCGAAGCAGTAGTCTGTCAAGCTGGACTTTGTGCTACTTTGGTTACCAAAATTAAGGATAGTGGATTGGAAGGGTTAATGTTGGCTTCAATTTAAAAGCTTGGCTTCAAATCAGCGAGTTGTGGTAAATTGTTGTTTTTCAGTATGAAGGATGGTAGACATTGGTATTGCCCAAGGGTCAGTGCTAGGACCGTTGTTTTTTTGTGACTTGGATATTGGAATGCACAATAAAATTTTAAAATTTGCCAGTAATACTAAACTTGGGAGGTGTCAATTATCATAGATTATCATAGAATTTACAGTGCAGAAGGAGGCCATTCGGCCCATCGAGTCTGACCGGCTCTTGGAAAGAACACCCTACCCAAGGTCAACACCTCCACCCTATCCCCATAATCCAGTAACCTCACCCAACCCCACCCAACACTAAGGGCAATTTTGGACACTAAGGGCAATTTATCATGGCCAATCCACCTAACCTGCACATCTTTGGACTGTGGGAGGAAACCGGAGCGCCTGGAGGAAACCCACGCACACACTGGGAGGATGTGCAGACTCCGCACAGACGGTGTCCCAAGCCGGAATCGAACCTGGGACCCTAGAGCTGTGAAGCAATTGTGCTATCCACAATGCTACCGAGCTGCCTGATCATGAGCTGTCTCTTCCTGGTGAGGCTGGCAGCACTTACTGCCTCTGCCACCTCCCAAGCGCTGTTCAGGAGGGTGTGCTTGAGTCTGCTGCCTACCCTGGGAAAGAGGGTGTCCCTGCTCACCTCAGTGACATTGAGCAGTGGGTCCACTTCAGACTCTTGAAATGAAATGAAAATGAAAATTGCTTATTGTTACAAGTAGGCTTCAAATGAAGTTACTGTGAAAAGCCCCTTTCAAGGCATGCCTGAATTGCGGAATGAATAATGCCCCCAAAGGAAATGTGAATCACACGCTATTCAGTTCCGAACACTTGGGTCTCCCAAACGGAGAATTTGGCCCGAAATTTTATTCAAGCTTGTCATTATATTTGTAATCCCCTGTAACCTCTCTGAAGTCTCAATATCCTTTCTATAATATGGAGCCTGATACTGCATGCAAACTCTAACTGAGAACGTAAGATTTAATGTAGCCTCATCTTGTTAAATGAAATGAAAATCGCGTATTGTCAGAAGTAGACTTCAAATGAAGTTACTGTGAAAAGCCCCATTTAATACTCTTGAGATAAAGCCTAGAATGTAATTTTTTAACTCCTTGGGAACCTGAGGTGCTGCTTCTAAATATCTTCTAGATCCGTACCTCCAATTCCTCTGCTGTTGTACAGGAGTGACCCGTCTACCATTTAGAGTATAGTTGTACTGGTTTATTTGTTAAAATGCACAACCTCACACTTAAATGAAATTGATCTCCATCTGTCTTTGTTTAGCCCATTCCCACTGTATCAGTATTCTTTTGCAGCTGAAGGGGAGGTTGTGTCTCACTAACTTGGTAGAGTTTTTCGAGGAGGTCACAAAGATGGTTGATGCAGGTAGGGCAGTGGATGTTGTCTATATGGACTTCAGTAAGGCCTTTGACAAGGTCCCTCATGGCAGACTGGTATAAAAGGTGAAGTCACGGGATCAGAGGTGAGCTGGCAAGATGGATACAAAACTGGCTAGGTCATAGAAGGCAAAGAATAGCAATGGAAGGGTGCTTTTCTGATTGGAGGGCTGTGACTAGTGATGTTCCGCAGGGATCAGTGTTGGGACCTTTGCTGTTCGTAGTATATATAAATGATTTGGAGGAAAATGTAACTGGTCTGATTAGTAAGTTTGCAGACGACACAAAGGTTGGTGGAATTGCGGATAGCGATGAGGACTGTCAGAGGATACAGCAGGATTTAGATTGTTTGGAGACTTGGGCGGAGAGATGGCAGATGGAGTTTAATCCGGACAAATGTGAGGTAATACATTTTGGAAGGTCTAATACAGATAGGGAATATACAGTGAATGGCAGAACCCTCAAGAGTATTGACAGTCAGAGAGCTCTAGGTGTACAGGTCCACAGGTCACTGAAAGGGGCAACACCGGTGGGAGAAGGTAGTCAAGGCATATGGCATGCTTGCCTTCATTGGCTGGGGCATTGAGTATAAAAATTGGCAAATCATGTTGCATCTGTATGGAACCTTAGTTAGGCCACACTTGGAGTATAATGTTCAATTCTGGTCGCCACACTACCAGAAGGATGTGGAAGCTTTAGAGAGGGTGCAGAAAAGGATTTACCAGGATGTTGCCTGGTATGGAGGTAATTAGCGATGAGGTGAGGTTGAATAAACTCTTGTTTGTTCTCACTGGAACGACTGAGGTTGAGGGGCGACCTGATACTGGTCTACAAGATTATGAGGGGCACAGATGGTCAGAGACTTTTTCCCAGGGTAAAGGGGTCAATATCAAGGGGGTTTAAGTAGCGAGAGGCAAGGTTTCGAGGAGATGTACGAGGCAAGTTTTTTTTTTTTTTTTTACACTGAAGGTAGTGGGTGCCTGGAACTCGTTATCGGAGGAGGTGGTGGAAGCAGGGACGATAGTGATGGTTAAGGGGCATCTTGACAAATACATGAATAGGATGGGAATAGAGGGATACGGACCCCGGAAGTGTAGAAGATTTTAGCTTAGACGGGCTGCATGGTCGCGAAGGCTTGGCGGGCCGAAGGGCCTGTTCCTGTGCAATGCTTTTCTTTGTTCTTTGTTCCTTTGATCATCTGAAAAAAATTATTTTGGCAGCATCTGCAAATGTTGCACTATTCCTTCAATTCCCATATCAAAATCATTGATGTAGCCCCAGAACTCTTGAATCCAGTTGTTGTTATCTTGCTAATTAAGGATATGAATGATGTGGAGATGCCGGTGTTGGATTGGGGTGAGCAGAACCTGGTCTTGCAACACCAGGTTAAAGTCCAGCAGGTTTGTTTCGAATCACTAGCTTTCGGAGCACTGCTCCTTCCTCCGGTGAATGAAGTGGTGGATTCCAGAAACAAATATATAGACACAGTCAAAGATGTAAGACGATACTTTGAATGTGAGACTTTGCAGGTAATTAAGTCTTTACAGATTCAGATGGAGCAACAGGAGAGAGGGATAATCACAGGTTAAAGAGGCGTGAATTGTCTCAAGCCAGGACAGTTGGTAGGATTTCGCAAGCCCAGGCCAGATGGTGGGGGTTAAAGTAATGCGACATGAAACCAAGGTCCCGGTTGAGGCCGTACTCAAGGATATGGTACTAAGGATATGAAGGCATTAGGGAGTGTGGAGAAAAGATGAATAAGAATGTTTCCAAGGATGATGAACTTCAGTTACATGGATAGATTGGAGATGTAAGATTTGTGCTCCTTGGAGAACAAAAGATGAAGAGATGACTTGATAGTTCGAACTCCTGTGGGGTTTGTATAGGGTAGATATGGAGAAACTTCCCATTTGCGCAAGGATCAGGATCCTGAGCGTACTGATTTAAGATGATTGACAAGAAAAATAATGGTGTCCTGAGCGAAAACATTTTCTCACACGCAAACTGGTTAGACCTTGGAATGCGCTGCCTAAATGGTGACAGCAGATTCAATCATGGTTTTCAAAAGAAAACTGGAAATTATCTGAAGAGAAAGTTCAGAGGGCTGAAGGGAATAGACAGGGGAATGTAACTAAGTGAGTTGTTCTTACAGAGAGCCAGAATGAACACGACAGGGCAAATGGCCTCCTGCAATGATGCTATGAATTCCACACCTCTTGAAAAAAAATTGTACTGACTGTATAGTTGATTGCTGGGAAGTATGTTTCCCGGGGTGTTTATTTGTTTTGATACATGTGTGTAATAAAAACATTTATTTTTTAAATGAATTCCACATCCCTCTAGCAATCTGCAGTGTGTGTCTAAACAATTGTAGGTTGTTAAAAACAAATCCCCACAAAACTAAATGCAAGCAGCTGAAATTGGGCAATTTATCCATTTTTAATGGCATTAAGAACGGCTTGATTTGCATTCCCTCAAGTCTGCTTCTACATTTGACCACAGCAGGAAATTTTTAATAGCTTAAATTCTGTTCCTCGAGTTTAGTGCCTTTAATTTTGAGTTAATTGATTTCTGGTCAAGAGGAATTTTGTCTTTCACTAGCTGTTTTCTGCCTCCGTTTTGTATCTAGTTGAGAGAGCAGCCTCCATTTTAAACCCGGGTTGCACAGAACTATATAAAACTAATAGAAATTATTATTTGTGTCGCTATTTTCTGAACAATTTGCCTTAAACTTCCTTTGCCCTATTGGCAGCCTGGCTGTCTAAGCCCTGAGCTCTAATTCCATCCAATAAACCACTGCTTCTTTCCTTTAAGGCTCTCCTTAAAATCCACCGTTTAACCAAGCTGCACCCCTTCTAACGTCATCTTGGCTCAGTGTCATTTTTCTTTTTCCAATTAAGGGGAAATTTAGTGTGGCCAATCCACCTACCCTGCACATCTTTGAGTTGTGGGGAAGAGACCCAAGCAGACGTAGGGAGAATGTGCGAACTCCACACAGGCAGTGACCCTCGGCCATGAGGCAGCAGTGCAACCACTGTGCCACGTGCCGCCCCTCTGTTATTTTTTGTCTGATTTGGCTTCTGTGAAGTGCCTTAGGATATTTTTCCCTGTTGAAGATGGAAGTTGTTGCTGATTTTGAAATTGTCATAGAAGCAAAATCAGACGCATTTATTTATGTATGACTAATCATGCGAGATTTGTCCTGATGGGTGCATGTTTGATGCTTAGTCCTGTGTACCTTTTTTGATTGCTTTATTTACATATGAACATACAAATTCGGAGCAGGAGCAGGCCCCTTTGAGCCTGTCCACCATTTAATAAGATCATGGCTGAACTGATTTTGGCTTCGACTCCACATTCCTGCCTACCCCCGATGCTCTTTGACTCCCTTGTTAACTAAGAATTTCCTGCTTTGAATCATATTTTTGTTTTATGCCATAAATGCTAACCTTTCTTGTACAGGTTTTGGAATAATCAGTGGTTTAACATAAAATTACTGTTGGCAGTTAATTTGCTATGATTTGATTTGCTTTTTCTTGCATTTTGTTTTCTTTTAGCCTAAACCTCATCAGTACATAATGGCACTACCCCAATTACATTACACTGGACACTACATAGAGCCCTACAAATCTTCCCATGGTAAGAGTATTTAATCAAGGAAATTTTAGGCAGTATTGCTTCAAGTCATAAATGTGGCATCATCTTTGTCCATTTTTTTTTCTTTTACCGTCTATAATTCAAATTTAAGTGCCGTGAAGAAATAATAACAAAATACAAAATGTATTTGACAATTATTAGAAATTGTAGTTGCAGACCTCTATTCCAGAAGCATTTATAAAATAACCTGTCAAGTATGTCATATTAATTTGCAATGTACCATCTATTTTAGATTGCATTGGGGTAGGATAGTGGTTATATTATGAGACTAGTAATTCAGAGCCTGGACTAATGATTCAGTGATGTGAATTTGAAGTAATCGGAGACTATTGCATAAATATAAATCTGGTATAAAATGTAGTCTCTGGCATACTGATGATGTCTCTTGCTCATGAATATTGATTCAACCCATTTCACTGCTCAGCTAACTTGTGTGTAGACGAGATCAAACGTTGAATCTGTATGACTCCTGTTCTGCATAATTTTCACCTTTTTATTTCAGACAATCTCTATGTGAACAATCAAAATAGCTGTTTCTATCGATCTCAAATCAGTTTGGATAGAGCTCCATATGAATACAATGGTCGAATCCGAAATGGCAGTATCTATAGTGCACATAGCACAAGCTCTTTAAATAATCCACAGCACTTTATGCAAGCTTCTCCTATGTCATCAAATCCTAGTATCACTGGAAGTGATATAATGAGAGGAGATTACATCCCAACAAACAGACATAGTACAATTATTCCACCATCCTACAGGCCAACCCCAGATTACGAGACTGTTATGAGGCAGCTTAATCGTGGAATGATTCAGAACGAAAGGCAAAGTCATTCTATGCGAAATCTTAACATAGGCAATTCTTATGCTTACAGCAGACCAGACCCACTTGTTTATAGTCAGCCAGAAATCAGAGAGCATGCTCAGCTCAATTCCCAAAATGTGTATCAGCACCCTTTTCATTTGAACTACAGTTTCCATAGCCAGTCACCATACATAAATTCAGTTGATCGACGTCCTGTTGTTGGGGCTGTTAGTGTACCCGAATTAACTAATGCTCGATTACACACTCAGGATTACAATGCAGCAAATATGCTGAGAACTCAAGTGTACAGGCCTCCACCACCCTACCCTTATCCAAGACCTGCAAACAGTACACCTGACCTTTCACGACATCTGTATGTTAGCAGCAGCAATCCAGATCTGATAACAAGGCGTGTGCATCACTCTGTGCAGACTTTCCAGGAAGATAGTTTGCCTGTTGCTCATTCACTACAAGAAGTCAGTGAACCCCTAACCTCTGCCAAAGTACATAGCAACATCCATAAGTGTAACAGCATTGAGATTGCAGGGCTTATGCACAATTTTGAGAGTTGGAGATTAAAAGAAAGGACTGTGTCTACATCAGGTGTTGAGTCACGCTCAGGAAAAGTAACTTCTGCAGATTCACAACCAAATGTTTACTTTGAACGAACAAAACCAGGAGATACTGAAATTCATCAAGAGAAAAGTTACTACCATGGGCGATCTCTCTCCGATGCAACTATGCTGATTCACAGTAGTGATGAGGAGTATGATACAGGATATATTGAGCCAACAGCTCGGATACTGCCCTTTGACTCCACAACCCAATCACCAGTTGTTTTAAACCAGTTCCTTAATGAGCCATTGCCAGACTATCTCTACAGCTCTGCACCTGCTTTAGCTAGCCAGCACAGTTCAGAAAAGCAAGTACGAGAAAGGGAGGCAATGGAAGCAATGCAATTTCTTGCATTTGTATCTGAGTCTGACCTCAATGCAATTGGAAAAAAACAGATGAGAAGAGAGTCCTCCAAGAAGAGACCCATGTCTGAAGTGCTTTCTGGCAGATTAAATGCTATTGAGGCTCTCCCACCACTTGGGGTGAGTATTTTAATGCTGGTTCCTTATACTAGCTGTATGTACATCAATATTTAAAATGCCACACTATATTGTAGAAATATTTATGTTTGCACAAGAAAAGACATCATCAGAGTTCATTTAGAATCATAGGGTGGGATTCTGCGGGAATCGGCGGGGCGGGCAACTCTGGCACGAAGGAGTGGCATGAACCACTCCGCGTCGGGCTGCTCCAGAGGTGCAGAATCCTCCGCATCTTCAGGGACTAGGCCGGCGCCAGAGTGGTTTGTGCCCCGCCGGCTGGAAGGGAAGGGGCTTGGCGTCACGCCAACTGGTGCCGAAGGGCCTCCGCCAGCCGGCGCAAGTTGGCGCATGCGTGGGAGCGCCAGCGTGTGCTGGCGTCATCCCAGCGCATGCGCAGGGGGACTCATCTCCGCGTCGGCTATCGCGTAGGAATAGAGTGCCCTCACGGCACAGGCCTCCCCGCGGATCGGTGCGCTCCGATCGTGGGACAGGCCACCATGGGGGCACCTCCTGGGGCCAGATCTCCCCCCTCCCCCCCCCCCCCCCCGAGGACCCCAAAGGCTGCCCGCGGAGCCAGGTCCCGCCAGTAAGGGCCTGCTGTAATTTACGCCGGCCTAAAACGGGCGGCCACTCGGCCCATCGCGGGCCGGAGAATCGCCGGGGGGGGGGTGCCAAATCCCCGGCGCCGGAGAATTCTGCAGCTGGGGGGGGGGGGGATTCACGCCGCGCGCCTCCCCCCCCCCCCCCCCCCCCGGCGATTCTCCGGTCCAACGGGGGGTGGGAGAATTCGGCCCATAGTCTTTAGGGCACAGAAGGAGGCCATTTGCCCAACCAGTCCATGCTTGGTTGTCTGTTTAGAGCAGTCCAGTCAGTGCCAATTTCCCTGCTCTATCCCCATAACCCTGCAACTTTATTTGGCTCGAGTGTCTGTCTACCCTTCTGCCATCCTTGTAGGCAGTGAATTACAGATCATTACCATTCACTGAGTATAAAGGCTTTCTCGTGTCCCCTCCATACCTGTTGCACAAAACTTTAAATGTATGTCCCTTGGTCCTTGTGTCAAATCCCAAATTTCTTTACCCGTCACTCTGGCCTCAATAAAAGTCGAGATGGATTTGCAGGTACAGCATTAGTTATTTTATTTAGCTTGCAAGCTTTACTCAGTTCACAGCGGCACAAAGCACATCTTGCTTCGTACACCTCTGGAATCAAGTGAGTCTGTAGAACAAAGAAGTCTCTACTGATACATTCAAATGGCATCAAGTTTCACATACACGATTCCCATAGGTCATCCTATACCCCTCCTGACCTGGTAATACATTCTGATTGGCTCACTTCCAATCCCTTCCTCTGGCCCCTATTACCCAGCATCCTTTTCTTCTCCTTTGGTGGACACACCTCTTCCTTTGCTTTGCCATGCGGTCTGAAATCCTTTGTCTGTGAACTCACCAGAATGAGACTGGCCTATCTCTACATTACAGTAACTAATATCTCTAAAGTAACTATTTTATATCACATTCGTCATTCCCTCCTTTTATCATTCCATGATAACCGAACTATCCAATCCATAGCGACGGTCCCTCATCTAAAAAGATCC
Organism: Scyliorhinus torazame; assembly: GCF_047496885.1. Classification (NCBI taxonomy): domain Eukaryota; kingdom Metazoa; phylum Chordata; class Chondrichthyes; order Carcharhiniformes; family Scyliorhinidae; genus Scyliorhinus; species Scyliorhinus torazame. The sequence goes on from NC_092708.1 coordinate 352,701,739, forward strand.
GTCACTGCATTTCCAATTCCTGGCGTAGCCCCTCTTCATCTGCTGCACCCTCATGGATTTTGACAGCTAAGATTTTAGGGGCGTTGATCTGTTCCAGTGCACCCCGCATTCTACCCATCACACATTTAAGGATGGTAAGCCCACAAAGATGCAGCCAATAGCCACCACTAAATACATGGCCATATTTATCAACCAGTCCTTCCAGCCTCCAAATCCCCAGTTACCCCAAGCGCCAGGATCCTGCATTCCGTCCAGGTGATCCCGTATGTGATCCATAAATTTAGTGATGTTAGCGGTCAAGTCCTGAACTCCCATGATACACTTGCCTTGTACTATGGCGCATACCCCACCCTCACGGGCCAGAAGATAGTCAAGAGCATACCGGTTCTGCATTGCAAACAACCGTAGCTGAGACAATTCCTTGGTTATTGCCCCGAGGGCTCCCAAGGTTTCATTTCCCAAGCTGGTAAGGCCACAAATAAAATAATTCCTATTGCTGACAGCCAAGGAACCCCCCAGTAGCCCAGTTTATCCAGCTTCGAAACGCCCATTCGGGCCTCCTAGCAATGCGGAAAGCCCTAGTCCCAACAGGGATATGAGAGACATTCGCCCAGCCACAAAGGAGCTGGAGGCCAGCGTTCAATGGAACACAAGTGGTGTTGTAACAAACGCATTGGCCAGACGCCTGGGTGATATGGCACCTCCTGTCCGTACAGGTGGGGAACAGACATATTATATTCGTTTCCACCTCTACCAGCAAACAGCCGTATCCTTCACTGCTGAAACAATTCTCGTACGACCGGGAATCCCTATTGGGAGTGAAGTGGCTAGGTATATACGCCCTCCACCGTTGCAGCCTATCATACTGTGAATGGGAATTATCCCGAGGAAGGGGAAGGCAAATAGCCGGTGGTGCTGAACCCGGATCGTAAGGAAGAGTGACCTGCTCGGGCGGTGGCTCGGAACGCTGACAATGAACCACCGTTTGGGGAGTGCCCCAAAGCGGTGAAACAGAAAATAACCTAGACACCGCTGCGGGGTTCGGGTAGCAGACAACCCGTCCGTGGCCATACAAGCGGTGGTAAATCTGGTAGAAGAGATTCATACTACCCAGGTTTTCCTCAGTTTGGCCTTTAACTACATTAAGTGTATCTCCCGGTAACCTACGTTCTAGCTGTACTTCCCTTCTCACACGCCCCGTCCTCTCTCTAGTCCCTCTCTCACAGCCTCTTCCTACGCTCTCCTGACGGCCTGATGTTACCTTTATCGCACCAATCTTAACACATCCAAAATCAAATTGACATGTATTCCAAAAACAAGGCAATGTCCATATAATGTTCCCTTCCCATCGCCGGGACCGGTGCAATTGCTTCATGAGTCCTGCATTCTCCTTAACTTTGACGACCTTCCATGAGTCGATACCATGTCCTCATATATGGGGGCAGCAAAGAACATCACCTTTGCATACTGAAATATCCTTGTAGCTTGGTTGGGGTTACAAATGTAGATAATATTTCCCTTTTCCATGTCCGTCGCCAATAACACTCCAAGCGAGGTGAGGCCGAATTTCACACAGACGGTGCGTAGCCACCCCATCATGCTCCACACCTGTAAAATAGCACTGGGGAAGGGAGGCAGGTTAATCTGTCCAAGAAAATGAGGCCCGTTATCAGAACTCAACTGAGCTGGTATACTGTACCGGGGAATGATTTCCCGCATCAGAACTTTAACCACAGGAGCAAATTTATTATCGGTAGTCGGATACGCCTCAACCCATCTGCTGAACCCATCCACAATGACCAAAACATATTTATAACATTGACACCTTTCCAACTCAATGTAATCCATTTGTAGCGTCTCAAAGGGACCACTGGGCAACGGGGTTTGCCCCATCCCACAAGGGATACCTTTTCCGGTGTTATATTGCTAACAAATCAAACACCGATTACTGATACTCTGGGCCAACCTCTGCATTTTAGGGTGCCACCAAGTGTCCAGCAACAAATCACTAGTCCCCCGAGCCCCACAATGAGTTGCAAAGTGTACACATTCGATGACCCATAAAGCCAGTACATCAGACATACAAGTCTGATGTGCTGGCGTGGTCCATAAAGAGGAAACAGAATCATATGTACAACCTAACCGTTTCCACATTTGTTTATCACTCTCAGGAGCGTCCTCCTGTAACCTTATGACGTCTTGGATGGTTGGCATTGACTTGTCAGAAGCAGACATATTTATAGTAGATCGTTTAGTCTGACTTAACATTTTAGGCACCATCACTTGCTGAATTTGCGCGGCTGTCCGCGCTGCACAATCTGCTTGTTCATTACCAACGTCGACTAGGGTCTTACCATTTGTGTGGGCAGTGCATTTAATAACGGAAATCTGCGTGGGCATAAGAAGGGCCTGCAGTAGGTCATTAGCTAAACCCCGGTGGGATATTTGACCACACATAATCATGTCAGGTTGTTCTGACGAAATGTCACTCAAATCGTCCCTTATTGTGGTAGTTTCCTGAATCAAGGCTAAACAGTCGTGGCCAGGTGCGTCTTCATGGACAGGGGGACCACTAAGAAAACAGGCTGGATTGATAGTGGTACAGTGTTTAAATGTCAGACGTGGATTGTTCAAAAGGTATATCTCATACCTATTCTGACGAGCTGCGGTAAGATGCTGAGTCTGCAGTTGCCTCAGTAGTGCGATGACCGAGTGGGAGCTATACACCGTAATATCCTGTCGGAGGGTGAGAGCATGTAACGGCTATGCGGTGGCATTGATTGAATGTAAATCCTGTACTAATCGGTACTGGTCTGGTTTGGCTGGTTTAGGCACAGCAAGTATGGGGGTGTTACATTCTGATTGGCAAGGGACCAAAATACCCTGTTGCAACAGCTCTTGAATTAATTTGTCTATAGACGGAGCAGCTTGGGATTTCACGGGGTATTGCCGAATGGAAGGTAGCTTTACATGATCCTTAATCGTTACCTTAATAGGTGTAACATTTGTCTTTCCCACTTGTGATGGGTATTTCGCCCAGACCTGTGGATTGACATATTCCAAAACATCATGTCCCCAGTGATGCTGCAGTCGAGTGTTAATTGTTTCAGGGACCTCAAAATATTTTATGGCAGTGCCGTCCGGCATGACTTGAAGTGCGTACTCTGTTGGATCCGAATGGTCCACTGCCCTCCTTACCATTTGCCCCAGATCCCTGGCATGGTACTGGTCGTGGACCTGACGTGTAATATGAGGGCTTACCGAAGCTGACTGTGGCCATAAATGTGGTGGTATTGTAACAAAATTGGCTGTACCTTCTTTTCCCGTGACTGTGGCTGTAACTTTGACTGGCCATTCGGTCCCAATTAATGGCCGGTGTTTGTCCTCCAACTCCCTGTTTTGTCCGGTTCTGTCATAGGCCACTGTAACGTGATGCAGTGAATGTTCAGTGTCTAACGTCCACCACTGGGGGTGATAGAAATATAGCACTGTTGTCTCATCCTCCATGATTGGACCGTTACCCCTTCGTCTCTGTACTCTAGCTGTAACTGGAAGATACACACACAGTAAATCTCGGGCCAACAAGTTACAGTCCAATCCAGTAGTCACTACAAACTGGTGATCTGCAGACTTATTCTCGTAAGCGACTGTCACAGGTTCAGACATAGGATACTCACACACCTGTCCTTGGAACCCCGACAATTGCTGCATGTGGTCGGATAATGGTAGTCGAAGTTCTGATTGCACAGAAGACATGGCTGCTCCAGTGTCGATTACAAATGTGTGATGTTAATCTATCTGCAGAGAGATAATAGGTTCCCTGTCCGATTGGAGAGTCCTTATGACTAAATTAGCTAGTCAATCCTGTGTTGGGAAAGGGTTTGCCTGGGAGAAGTCAGTGTATCTCGTCTGTCCTCCCCTTGGTGGGTACCCCCTCCTTTGGGTCGGTTAATCTCCTTCTGCTGCCTGTCTTTTAAAGGGGCATTCCTGTTGCCAGTGATCTGCACGGCCGCAATTAAAACATGCATTGCTCCCTCTATATCTGCCCCGTCCTCGTCTCCCAGTAGACCAATGGCCCCTCAGAGGGGGCAGCGGTTGTAAAGCTGTTGATGCATACGGTGGGCCATAAAAAGGAGCTGAGGGTCCCTTTGGGTGGGTTTGATATCCTCCCCCTCGCTGATCCACCCACCCAAAGTCACAATATTGGGGCTCCTGCTGGTAAACTACCATTTCTGCCGCTTGTTGGGGTCGCAGATCATCCTTTTTCATTACATACTCAGTCTTAACCTTTGTAACTGAGCCTCCTTCCTGGCCTACACCCTCCTTCCAATAAAATCTGACTGCCCTTGCCACCTGGGAAGGGTCATTCTCTGTCCAATTCATGTTATTACATTTCACAGCAGTAGCCACAGAAGGTGGTAGGCAAGCATTAACATAGCACAATATTGAGGGGAATTCTGACCATTTTGATATGGCAAGTCGCCTGACTGCCCACGGTAGATTTCATTAAAACGCTCCAGAAATTCCTCTTGCTCTTCAGTCTTCTTAGGTTTTAGGTCTAAGATAGCAGAAATATTTATGGGCTTTTGAAATGTGCTATTCAACGGCTTTCAGGATCTGTGTCCGTCTATCGTCGTCTAACGCATGGGCTTGCTGAAGTGCGGCGTGGCTAGCATAATTCAAGTGATTAAGATAATTGCGGTACTCTGCTGGGGTTAAAACCTGCTGGACTAGGGCCCAGCGGTCCCTAGAATCAGCATGATAAATTGAGATGGTAGTTCTCAAGGAATCCACGAAAGCAGCAGGAGATTTTTTTCTATCTGGGATTGTAGCCATAATAGCCATCATCTCACTGGGTGTCCACGGGAAGTAAACGTCTATCGTGGGTTGCGCCCCGGCAGTCACCGGGTCCGGGTTTGGTATCTTCCTAATCGGCAACTGTCTCCGAATCTCACCAGGGGGCACTCTAGCTATTTCCTCTGGTTCTTCCAAGACTTCGACGTCCCTCCCTGTCACTAGAGGGAGTTCTTTCTCTTCAAAATCATCTGTTGCAGCTCCCTTTGTTCTCGAAATTTGCGGTTTCCTCTTGGTCTGGAGGGATTTTGGTGGTATGCTTAATTGTTTCTGGTTAGGATCAAGCCCTTCTCTTGCTGTCCGAGATCTGGTCCTAGAGCTAACTGGGCTTGCGGAACAGAGCTCCTCTTTCTCTACTGATCGTGAAGATGGTAAATCGAGACCCACACTATCAACCAAAAGGGCTGGAGTTACTGGCATGATTGGAATCTGGGGAGCAGTGACTGGATATAAATTATTATACTCTGGTGGTTCTGGAATTAGTGCAGACAATGCTACAGGTGCAGTTGGAACTTTTACTGACAATTTTAAATTATTGAATTGATCATTTTCTGTCAATTCAAGGCCAGCCATTGAACTACGTAGCTCATCTTTTGTTTGACCCGAGCCTTTCCTGTCTCTACTTGCGCGTTTTTTTGAATGCACGTTCCTTTTTCAAGACCTGTAATGTTTTTTGGTTACCCTGTTCACTAATTGGAATTCCCATTTTAAGGGCATTGTCCTGCCAACTTGATAACATGATCTTATCTCTTTCCTCTTGACAATATTGTCTCCATAATCTAATTAACTCTTTAGCTTTCATACTTTGGCTCTTTTTTAAAAATATATATATTTTTTATTTTTTTTATTTGCTTATTTATAACCAATGGCAATTTTTTTTCCCTTGGCAAAACGATTGAAAAGGTCCTAACATTGTTCTTTTAAAACTTAAAATGTTTGAAAATTCAAATTGAATTACTGCAACTTGCAAGCTTAGCTCTGATCTCAACTCAGAACTAAATTTACGATTTGCTTAACACAAACTTGTATAACATTTACAAAATTAATTCTTTATCTTAACAATTTTTCTTTTAACAAGTTTTTCTTACATTCTCAAAAATGTTGGCAAAGTCAACTGTCATCTCCAGATTTACACTTTTTAAAATGGGGTCAGTGATCTTCTTTAAGTTTCTATTAATTCACAAATAAAATGAGATAAACATTATTTCAAGTAAGTAAAATTTAAGATTCTGGCAATTTCAATCAATTGCTTTCGAAAATAATAACTTTTATCAAAGAGGTGGAGAAACCCACTGGTTTCCTTTAATTAATTCAAAACGTAACTTTGCTGGAGTTCACTGACTCAAAGGAAAGGTATCCGATTACACTACAGGCTGCTGCTGTTATCTCAAGGCCTGAGTGAGAAGCACTGTCTGTCGTCTTTAACTTTGGCTGCTGCTGTTAACCCTTTGAGAGACTTCTGCTTCAACCAATATGCAGCATCTAGCTCTATGGATGTTCTTGTCTTTAAATTTATCCAAGCAATTCCCCACAATCTCAACTAGTCCTCAGAACTGCGCCCTTCGCCACCACAGTCCAAGGGTACAATTTTAGCTTAATCACTCACACATGGAGTTGAACCATCTTCAATTTTAGATGTCCCATCAACCCATAACCTAACCCAAGCCGAATCAGAACTCACACATGGAGTTGAACCATCTTCAGATTTAAAAACACTTATTTAACTGACCCCATATCTGCTGAAATCACATCAGTCGTCAACAACACAATTAACCCAAAACTGAACTATCAATTATGATATCCCATCAGTTTAATTTGCTAATCCCCAGACTGACCTTTGATTTCGTCGAGACGATCTTTCCGTACCAACCGCGAGTGACCAGACTAATCAGACGATAAGAAGAGGGGAAAAAGCAATGCGCGGTGATTTTCCAGCTATACATTGTGGGCCCCTTCTTCCCACTTATACAATTATAGAACACCTCCTTCGACCCCCTCCGTTCGAACTTCACCTCCAGGATCAAAACCTCCAGCAGGTCCCCGTGCCACGCTGAGGTACAGGGTGGAGAAGCTGACCTCCACCTCATCAAGTACCGCCTATGAGCAATCAGAGACCACACCCTGCAACTTGGGCCGGTCTGACACCCCGAATATGGCATCCAGGGGACCAGGTTCCACATCCATATGCAAGACCGCCAAGATGACCGTCCTCCAAAACCTTTCCAGCTTCGGGCATCACCATTCAGGCAAAACATATGAACATGGTTCGTGGGGCCCCACCCACATTGCTCACAGACATCCTCGACCACCTTGAACAGTGGCGCATCCTTGATTTTGCCATGTATACTATTTTCAGCTGTATCAGCCCTAACCTCGCACATCGAGGCATTTACCTTCCGCAGCACCTCACACCACAGTCCCTCTTCCAGCACGCGCGTGCGCGCACCACCCCCACCCCCAGCTCTTCCGACTTTGCCTTAATCCCCTCCATGGACACCCTATCCTTTTCCGGGTTACTCCTGTAGATCGACCAAACAACCCCCGTCTCAAGCACCCTCTCCCCCACCCCACCACTGCCAACACTGTCTCCAGCAGGGACAGAGCCAGCACTATCGGGAAAATCTTTTGCGCAAAGTCCTGAACCTGCATGTGCCCAAACCCTTCCGCCTGCGCCAACCCATATTTCATATTTCCAACTCTAGGCTCGTAAATCGGCCTTAATTTCCTTAATTCCCTCTTGTCCAATCTCCGAAACCTCGCATCCCCCCCCCCCCCCCCTCCCCGGACCTGGCCCCCAACTTAAAATGCTGCCTAAATTGTCTCCAGATCTTCAATGTGGCCATCTCCACTGGTCTCACTGAATACGTTCCTGGAGCCATCGGAAGAGATGCCGTTGCCAGCACCTGCAACCCTAACCCCTACACGAGCCCACCATCGTCTTTACCCACAGAGCCTCCCCCCTCCTTGCTCCAACCCCGCACCTTCTACGCATTCGCCGCCCAATAATAATACAGCAGGTTTGGGAAGCCTAACCCTACTTTCCCATCCTATTGGACTGTCCTTTTACGATCACTCGTTGTTCCATTATAGTTCCTTTCAAATTATGGTTCCATTTTATTCTGGCTAGACCCTCTTTTATTCCATTGAAGTTGACCGTTTGCTGGTTTGAAAAACAAAGTATGTGATATGTTTTCCCAACCCCCGAAATTACTTGTGAACAGATTCACAACATCTTTGGCAAGAGTTTTCATAGGTCAGAGGAAAATGTGAAAATACTTCTGTCGCAAACATTAACCATTCAATGGTGTTGCAGAGACAGTTGTATGCGTGAATTTGAGTACATAAAAAAGGTTTAATATGTCGTGTTGTTGAAAACTTTGAAGCTGTTAATTTAAAACCAATATTGATCATTTTTATAGCATAAGTTATATAGTTATACCCCTTCAACTTTAATGTTTGTGCAGCAAAGAAACATACATTGGAGAACTGGGTGAGCAGGTTTTAGGCATGTATAGCACCCATTATTTTCTGCTGGCTGTATTATGAGACACATCTTGTGACAAAGACCTATGTAGGCCCCAGAATGCATGCAGTTTCACAGATTTTGCAAGATTGTGCACTGTTGCGCCAAAAACCATTTTCAATGGATGCGAGTGAAACTCCCTGTACAGGGCTCTGTTAAAGTGGAGCAGTCGTTGCAGGTTTCTTTTGGTAACAATAACTACAGTACCCCTTTAATACTTCTATTATAGATCTTCTATTTCAGAATTTTAAAATTATATTGGAACCTATTTTAGGGAATGCAACATGTACTTGCTCAGTAGCTTTGATGCCCTGAAAAAGATAGTCCATTAATAATAATAATCTTTATTAGTGTCACAAGTAGGCTTACATTAACACTGCAATGAAGTTACTGTGGAAATACCCTAGTCTCCACACTCCGGCACCTGTTCAGATACACTGAAGGATAATTCAGAATGTCCAATTCACCTAACAAGCACGCCTCTCTTGTTGGAGGAAACCCACGCAGACACTGGGAGAATGTGCAGATCCGCACAGCATGCTAAGTCACTAGAAATTTGACTGCAGGTGAAACATTCACCAAACTTAGCAGAACACGACAATAACATGGCACATGAAAAAGAACTGAAGGAACCACAAGGCATGAAGACACTTGTGGTGAATATATTCAGATTAATTAGATATGTCCCCAATATAGTATTTCTTGACTGAGGTGGTACAAGATGAAAGAGGGCAGTCAGGGGAGACAAATGAACAGCCGAGTGTTACTGGATGCACCTGACTTTGTGCCATCAGTTATATTTGCATGCCTTTGCACGTCTACAAGCTAAAGCAGGTACACCATTACAAAGTTACATAGCTTTGCCATTTTCTGCAAGGGCACCTGAAGTATTGCTGTGCTACTGCCAGTGGTAGTTAAGGTCACCAGCTTCCCAAGCTTTTTTGCCTCAACTTATTGCAGGCTAGTTTTGCTGTCTCAATTAATGGGCTGGCTGCATAGGTATCCAGTGACAGATTCATCAGTCAGCATGGTCAGCACTTTCCTATCCAAGAATAGGAGGTTGACACAGCTGTCAGGTTCCCCATACAGCTGCATTTCAGAATGTGTGCATTGTTATTGATAACAGCCTCATGACCAAATTGCTAGCTCGTGTTCCACCATTGTTTGTTCCTGCTCTCTTTTGTAGTATGAATCGCCAATGCTACCTTCTCAAATTTGTCAACTAGATCTTCTGGAAAGTATATAGCTGAACTGATGCTTCCAGATGTTGATGAGAGGTTCATCCTGATTCATGGAATGTTGGTTTTATTGTTGTTCCAGGCCTGCAAATTAGAAAAAGAAAAATGTTAGAAGGCAGGCTAAAAAAATAATTGCCTTTTCCATCACCATTTCCAATATCTTTGCCCGCCACCTCCCCATTAAAAGCCATTACATGCATTCATCCTGGCCATTGCTTTGGAATACTTCTGACCTTTACTCTCAAGTCTAAGGGACGTAGATTTAAATGTCTTTGGTGCACAACTGGTTTAAATGAACCTTCGCCAGATTTGGCTGGATCATAACGTAATATAGGAAGAGTATAGAAATAGGAGGATAGAGCAGATGAATGCGTGGCTGAAGAGATGGTGCAGGAAAAGGGGCTTTAGTTTCCTCGATCACTGGGTCTGTTTCTGGGGAAGTAGGACCTGTACATGTCGGACAGGTTGCACCTGAATCAGAATGGGATCAATATCCTTGCAGGGAGGTTTGTTTGTGCTGGTGAGGGGTGGGGGTCTGTAATTATCTGGGTCATAATAGTAGGTGACTTTGACTTTCCCAATTAATATTGGTGAAGTTGGAGTGTGAAAAGCTTAGATGGGGCAGAATTCTTAAGTGCGTCCAGGAGAGCTTTTTGACCCAGCTCGTAGAAGGTCCTACAAGGCAAGGGCCGGTACTTAACCTAATTTTAGGGAATGAAGCCAGACATGGCGGAGCATCTTGGTGATTGTGACCATAACTCAATAAGACTTAAGGTAGTTACGCAAAAGGGCAAAGCTGGACTAGAAATAAATTTTGGTTCTGAATTGGGGGAAGGCCAATTAATAGGATAAGACAAATCTGGCCAAAGTGGACTGGGAGCAGCTACTTGTAGGAAAATCCACATCAGAGCAGTGGGAGTCATTCAAAAAGGAAGTAGGAAGAGTGTAAAGCTATCATGTTCCTGTAAAGTTAAAGGGTGGGACCAAAATATCCAGAGAACCCTGGATGTCAAGGGATATGTGGATTGGAGCAGAAAAAGAAAGGGAGGCTTATGGCCGATACAGAGGGCTGAAAACAGTGGATGCCTTAAAAGAGTATAGAAAGTGAAGGGGCGACTTAAAAAATACAATAGGAGTGTGAAGAGGGGGCATGAAAAAACACTGGCAAGGGAAAAAAAGAATCCCAAAGTGTTTTATAAGTATATTAAGGGCAAGGGGGTAACCAGGTAAAGAGTAGGGCCTATTGGGGGCCACGTGGCAACCTGTGTGTGGAGCCGAAAGGTGGAGGTGAGATATTAAATGAGTATTTCGCATCTGTTCACTATGGAAAAGAATGATGTAGATATCAAAATCAGAGAGGGGGACTGTGATATAATTGAACAGATTAGCATTGAGAGGGAGGTGGTTTTAGCAGGCTGAAAGGTGGATAAATCCCCAGGCCCAGATGAGGTGTGTCCTAGACTATTGTAAGGCAAGAGAGGAAATTGCAGGGGCTCTGACATTAATTTTCAAATCCTTGCCACAGGGAAGTGCCAGAGGACTGGAGGATAGCTAATGTGGTACCATTATTCAAGTAGGGAAGAACCAGGTAATTACAGTCCAGTAAGTCTAACGTCAGCGGTAGAGAAATTATTGGGAAAAATTCTTGAGGGACAGAATTACCATTTTTAGAGGCAAGCATTAATCAAGGATAGTCAGCATGGCTGTATGTCTAACAAATTTCTCCCTGATCAACTCTACAAGTCCCCTGGGCCGGATGGGATTTATCCTAGGATTCTCTGGGAAGCTAGGGAGGAGATTGCTGAGCCTTTGGCTTTGATCTTTAAGTCATCTTTGTCTACAGGAATAGTGCCAAAAGACTGGAGGATAGCAAATGTTGTCCCCTTGTTCAAGAAGGGGAGTAGAGACAACCCCGGTAACTATAGACCAGTGAGCCTTACTTCTGTTGTGGGCAAAATCTTGGAAAGGTTTATAAGAGAGAGGATGTATAATCATCTGGAAAGGAATAATTTGATTAGAGATAGTCAACACGGTTTTGTGAAGGGTAGGTCGTGCCTCACAAACCTTATTGAGTTCTTTGAGAAGGTGACCAAACAGGTGGATGAGGGTAAAGCAGTTGATGTGGTGTATATGGATTTCAGTAAAGCATTTGATAATGTTCCCCACGGTAGGCTACTGCAGAAAATACGGAGGCATGGGATTCAGGGAGATTTAGCAGTTTGGATCAGAAATTGGCTAGCTGGAAGAAGACAAAGGGTGGTGGTTGATGGGAAATGTTCAGACTAGGGGCCACTGCTGTTTGTCATTTTTATAAATGACCTGGAGGAGGGCGTAGAAGGATGGGTGATTAAATTTGCAGATGACACTAAAGTTGGTGGAGTTGTGGACAGTGCGGAAGGATGTTACAAGTTACAGAGGGACATAGATAAGCTGCAGCGCTGGGCTGAGAGGTGGCAAAAGGAGTTTAATGCAGAAAAGTGTGAGGTGATTCATTTTGGAAGGAATAACAGGAAGACAGAGTACTGGGCTAATGGTAAGATTCTTGGCAGTGTGGATGAGCAGAGAGATCTCGGTGTCCATGTACATAGATCCCTGAAAGTTGCCACCCAGGTTGAGAGGGTTGTTAAGAAGGCGTACGGTGTGTTAGCTTTTATTGGTAGAGGGATTGAGTTTCGGAGCCATGAGGTCATGTTGCAGCTGTACAAAACTCTGGTGCGGCCGCATTTGGAGTATTGCGTGCAATTCTGGTCGCCGCATTATAGGAAGGATGTGGAAGCATTGGAAAGGAAGCAGAGGAGATTTACCAGAATGTTGCCTGGTATAGGGAAGATCTTATGAGGAAAGGCTGAGGGACTTGAGGCTGTTTTCGTTAGAGAGAAGGTCAAGAGGTGACTTAATTGAAGCATACAAGATGATCAGAGGATTGGATAGGGTGGACAGTGAGAGCGCTTTTCCTTGGATGGTGATGTCTAGCACGAGGGGACATAGCTTTAAATTGAGGGGAGATAGATATAAGACAGATGTCAGAGGTAGGTTCTTTACTCAAGAGAGGAGGAAGGGCGTGGAATGCCCTGCCTGCAACAGTAGTAGACTCGCCAACACTAAGGGCATTCAAATGGTCATTGGATAGACATATGGACAATAAGGGAATAGTGTAGATGGGCTTTAGAGTGGTTTCACAGGTCGGCACAACGTCGAGGGCCGAAGGGCCTGTACTGCGCTGTAATGTTCTATGTTTTAAGTTACATCTTCAAAGAATTCCAGTAGATTTGTTGAGCATGATTTCCCTTTCCTAAATCCATGCCGACTTTATCTGATTATACCACTGCTTTCCAAATGTATTATGAAATCCTTGATAATGGACTCTAGCAACTTCCGTGCTACTGATGTTCATCTCACTGGTCTTTATAGTTCCCCATTATCTACTTTTTTGAATAGTGGGCTTACACTAACTTCCCTAGGTCCTACATAGGAGACTGATTAAGACGGTAAGAGCTCATGGGATCCAGGATAATTTAACAAATTATATCCAAAATTGGCTTAGTGGCAGGAAGCACGGTGTTGGTCGAAAGTTGTTTTTGTGACCGGAAACCTGTGTCCGGTGGTGTACCGCAGGGATTGGTGCTAGTTCCCTTGCTGTTTGTAGGGTACATGATCTAGGCAGGAATGTTGTGGATGGGCAGCACGGTGGCACAGTGGTTTAGCTCTGCTGCTTCACGGCGCCGAGGTCCCAGGTTCGATCCCAGCTCTGAGTCACTGTCCGTGTGGAGTTTGCACATTCTCCCCGTGTTTGCGTGAGTTTCGCCCCCACAGCCCAAAGTGCAGGGTAGGTGGATTGGCCACGCTAAATTGCCCCTTAATTGGAAAAAATGAATTGGGTACTCTAAATTTATTTTAAAAAAGGAATGTTCAGATATGATCAGCAAGCTGGCAGATGAAACAAAAATTGATGTGTGGTAAATAGCAAGCTAGGAAATACAGAGGACCAGAAGGATGTTTGGGTGCATGTCCATAGCTCCCTGAAGGCAGCAGCAGGAGGGGTAGTTGGGGATATGGTATACCTGTCTTTATTAGCTGAGGCATAGAATAAGAGCAGGGAGGTTCTGAAGGAGCTGTATCATTAGGTCACAGCTAGAGAACTGAGTGTAGGTGTGGTCGCCACACAATAGGAATCATAGAATTTACAGTGCAGAAGGAGGCCATTCAGGATGTGATTGCACTAGAAAGGGTGCAGAGGAGATTAGCCAGGATGTTGCCTGGGCTGGAGCATTTCAGTTATAATGAAAGGCTGGATAGGGTGGGGTGGTTCTTCTGAGAGCAGTGAGTGGGAACGATTGAGGTGTACAAAATTATGAAGGACATAGGGTATATCGGAAGAAACTATTCCCCTAAGTTGAGGGGCCAGTAACCAGGGGACATAGATTTAAAGCAAGGAACAGTGGATTTGAGGAAAAACCTTTTCACCTAGAGGGTGGTGGGAATCTGGAACTCACTCTCTGAAAGGGTGGTAGATGTGGGAACCCTCAACATTTAAGAAGCATTTAGATGAGCACTTGATACACCACAGCATGCAAGGCTACGGACAAAGTGCTGGAAAAAAGGATCAGGATAGATAGGTGCTTGGTGGCCGGCACAGATACGATGGGCCGAAGTGTCTCTGTGCTAAAAACTCTATGACTCTTGTGTTAGTGGGTTCTTCCCTCCATTGCCTTCCTGGATGAGTTTTGAATATTTTAGCAAAGATATTAGTTTCTTTTCTCCAACACAAGCCATCTTCTTAAACCATTCTCCTGTGCCTCTATTCTCACCTCCGGTGGTAAATGCAAGGAGCTCATGGACTATTTTGCTTAAAAGTCAAGACCATGCATTCAGCTGCTTCTTCTGCCTCCCCCACTTCCCTTAGCTCACTGGAGAAACTTCCTCTTGCGTTTTCTCTCTCCAACCCTGAATTGCCTCTTTTTCAAATTTCTCTTCCATCTCCCTTCCTGCCCTCTCTGAACTTCTCTTACTGATGGGACCCACTTGTACTCTGGATCGTATTCCTGCTGAACGGCTGACTGTCCAACTTTATTAATAGTTCTGTCACCCCCAATATGTTACCTTCTGTTTCAATTCTGATGTCATTGCCCTTTTCTCAATCAAAAAAACCCTTGACATTGTGCTATTTATTTTGAAGAGAAGTGAAAAAGAACAGTGAATAGTTTGCTAAGATGTATAGTTAATATTTTTGGTTACGATGTAGATTGTCTTCAAAAAATCTGACTTGAGTGCAAACATTTTAGAAATCAGCTTTGGCCATCTGAATTTTTCTATCCTCCTACGTTTGGAATATGGTGCATCCATTTGAGAGTTATTTTTAGCTATACACTGTTGTGCTCAGTTAGCGATTTATTATACCTGACTTCCTGGTTCTTGCAGAATTTTGCTGTGCAGGTTCTGTACACCGAGAATAAATGTGTTCTTGATTGCTTAACACTTATATTTTATCTTCAATTTTGAAGGATACGCGAAAAGGAACTCGTGTGTCTGATATTAGGAAAATTGGACCATTGAAGATGGCAGAATTAAATGGATTAACACCATTTCAAAAGCCTTTAGCTGATGCTATTAAAGATGAGCCTATCAAGACATCATACGACGAAAGGGTATGGCTTAATATCATTCATGTTATTTATTTGTTCAGAGCATGAGACTGTTAATTGTCTGAAGATTGAACTATTAAAGGCACAATATTTGTTGAAACTTTGGCTGCCAGCAGTAGCTAAACTCTGCTTTTAGTTACAAAAATAATGAAGTCATAATTGCATAATATGGTATAATACTGAGGTTTTGTGTGGGTGAATATAATACAACTGGCATTTCTGCAGGAAAATTGCCCAGAATTTCTAGTTCTTATTTAGAGTTCCTTTTGGAATTATGCATCTGTGAACGGAGTGTTGGATGAAATAGAATTGGACATTTGCCATATTTATTCATGTTCTTTGTAACAACTACATATGATCACCTAAATGAGATACTGCAGACTCCCCAATCCCCATGAAATGGTAAGCCAATCTGATTCTGTTTCAGGTAAAGGAGGGAAAAGAGAGAATATCGGAGACTTACATTTATTTCCAAAATATTTCCATAGAAATATTTTATTTGTAGATATTTCAGACTCTTATGGGGGGGGGGGGTTGCAAATATTAAGTCCTTCCCCGTGTACATTTCAGTATTTTTACAATGACAGTGTATCTGAAATATCTACAAATAAGATAATAGTTCCAGTCATTTTTAAAAAATTGTGTTCCTGATATTTTCCTATTAAGGAAATGGCCTGCACTGAAATGCAAATCAATGGGTGGCAACAGTATTATACCTGATGCTATCAGATTTCATCCAGGTCTATTTATGTCGGAACTTATAGTATGGAGAGTCAGTAGAGTGTGGTGGCCATGGTCAAGCCTCATCCCTTCCTTACCTGCCCTTTGCCCATGTTCGCCCCTGGCTGCTGTTGAGTAAAGAGTCAAGAGATCTGCTCCTTTTCCCAAACACCTTTCTTTTTCTTTGAACACACTCAGCACCAAGCTCTATCATCACATGCCTCAAAGCCCACATGTAGCATCTTTACATATCAATGCCACTTATTGGATCAATGAGACATCTAATTGGAATGTTTCTTAACCCATTCCTTAACAGCCCACACATTTTCAGCCGGTGTCACTACTAATTTTCATAGAAATCCATATCCATAAAATCCCTACAGTGCAGAAGGAGACCCATTGAGCCTGCACCGACCCTCCGAAAAAGCAGTCTAACGACATCATTACTGCAGTTTAATTTCAAGTTAAAATGGTTCTTGTCAGAAAAACAAAATGCTGGACAATCTCAGCATGTCTGACAGCATCTGTGGAGAAAGAAGGGAGCTAATGTTTCGAGTCTGGATGACTCTGTCAAAAGATGACTTTGTTTCAGATTCCAGCATCCACAGTAATTTTCTTTTATCTTGGTTCTTGTAAGTGTGTTTTGCATTTTTAGTGCAAAATTTTGGAACTGCGCCTGGAACAGAAAATGGTGTTTACGGAATATGAAAGAGTTCAAAAGAAAAATTCAGCAGCGGAGTGTACCATAGCATTATTGCCCGAAAATGCTGAAAGAAATCGATTTCCAGATGTTATTCCCTATGACGATAACAGGGTGGAGTTGGTGCCTACAAAAGAGAACAATACTGGTTACATAAATGCATCTCATATAAAGGTACATGAGTATTATACCTGGTGTTTGCTTTGTAATTGATTGAGGAAAGCCACAAGTGTGACATTTTTGCAAATTCCATTTAATTTAAGTTTGAGCATAGCTAGAATTCTTACAAATTTACAATCTTTTCCTAACTTTCCCATGGCTGTCAGATAACTTTCATTTTTTCACTACAGGTGGTAGTTGAAGGCAAGGAATGGAATTACATTGCTACACAAGGACCACTCCAGACCACTTGTCTTGATTTTTGGCAAATGGTATGGGAACAAGGAGTCGCAATCATTGCCATGGTTACCATAGAAGAGGTACTTCTCATGTCTTTAGCTTTAAAATTAATATCTGCATTTTCTGTGTACAAATGAGATACAGTAATAGAACTAGACATCCTGAATAAGTGAAAGCCTGATGTTTCTGGGTCCTACCAGAATTTGCACCTCAGTCAAGCCTCATCCACTTGATTTGCACTGAGGACTGCCAAATAGGAAAGGGAGCGTTGATATTTATTTTTGCATACTTCTGTTAGACACAGTGGCTGGATATCCTGATCCCGCCTGGGATGGAATAGGACAGTTGGGGCCCAAAAATGGCAATGTTGGCTTATGTACCATTTTCCTGTTGCTGTTTTTGGGACCTGTCTCCATGATAATTAAGGGGACATCACCTTAACTCCCATACTGTTGGCCACATAGGCAAGTTTAGGACCTGGAAACAGTCTCAATTGCTGTTTCCCACCACGGAAGGGAGAATCTAGCTGTATGTGTCACTGTTTATGTTGAGCAGATAATTTTAATGTAGCCATTGGGATTTTACTTCAGTGTGACTGAATATTTATGTGGTTTGAAAGTATTGTCTTTCCAGTATTTCTCCTCTCAAATCATTTATTCCTTGTTTTAAATTTTGTAAAAGTGGTTACAAAATTGTGCATCTTTTTATCATAGAAACATAGAAAATAGGGGCAAGAGGAGGCCATTCGGTCCTTCAAGCCTGCTCTGTCATTCACTATGATCATGGCTAATCATCCAACTCAATAACCTAATCCTGCTCCCCCCCCCCCAGCTTATCTTTATATCTCCTTTGCCCCAAGTGCCAGCAATCAATCAATTAGTAATTCAAATAGAATTTATTTTTAATGGTTGCATAAAAGATTTCCAAACTCATTTCATAATACGATTGCTTGGACTATGCATCCTAATTCAGAAATTGGATTGTTCTCCAGGGTTAATGAAGTTGTTTATATTGTAATTCTGTTACAGGAGGGAGGGAAAGAGAAGAGTGTTCGGTATTGGCCTCGACTCGGCTCCAGGAATAACTCTGTCACATATGGAAGATTCAAAATAACCACAAGATTTCGAACAGATTCTGGGTGTTATGCAACCACAGGGTTGAAAATTAAACATTTATTGAATGGGCAAGAGAGGACTGTATGGCACTTACAGTATACAGACTGGCCAGAAAATGGTTGCCCAGAAGATATCAAGGGATTCCGATGTAAGTTCTACTTAATTCTGATTAACCTTTTAAGTTTGAAAAAACACTGTTTATACTGAAGCAATTTGTACCACTTGTATAAATGATTCTTCTTAACTTGGATTTTTTAAATTTACCATTGCCATTACAGCTTATTTGGATGAAATTGAGTCAGTGCGTCGTCATACTAATAGTACAACAGACAGTAAAAATCTGGATACACCTTTACTTATACACTGCAGTGCTGGTGTTGGAAGAACTGGTGTTGTAATTTTATCGGAAATTATGATTGGCTGCCTGGAACACAATGCGGTAAGATTGTCCCTTTTATTGAACCTGCCCTGGTATGTAGTCTCTGTCTATGATAAATTCAAGATGAGTTCCACTTTCCTTACATTTATGTAAGCCTTTCCTTAACCTTGATAGTGTCATTACCTCATTGACCATAGTTGCTTAACTGCATTTGTATTGTTAGTCTATGGGTTTACCCAGCAGCAGTTCAACCCAATTTACTGTGGTGTTTAGGAACATAGGAAATAAGGGCATGTGTAGACCATTCGATCCCTCAAGCCCTGCCATTCAAGTCACTCATGGCTGATCTAGCTCAATGCCAAATTCCTGCATTAACCCATGTCCATTGATAGCTTTAAAAATCTATCAATCTCTCTCCTCAGCCCTCTGAGGTAGAGAATTCCAAGATTCAGCACCCTCTTGAATGAAGAGATTTCTCCTCATCCTGGCCTACCTCTTAGTCTGAATCTGTGCCTCTGTTCTGGACACCACTCAATTACTAAAAGTTAAGCCAGAAGTTAGCGCTGCCATTTAAAGAAAAAAAAACAAGCATTTGGCTTTATTGCTGGAGGAATAGAATTGAAGAGTAGGGAAGATGCACCAAACCATTATTGAACTTTGTTTCAACCATATTTGAGTACTGAATGTAGTTCTAGTCGTCATATTGGGTGGGTCTCTTTGAAGAGAGTGGGGGATAGAGAAAGATGGGTGAGGATTGACTTAATAGAGGTCTTTAAAATTGATAGATTTTTGGTAGACTGGATGCAGAGAGTATGTTTTCTCTTGTGGGCAAGAGAATAACTAGAGGCCATGCATATAAGATAGTTCCCAAGGACTTCTGGTGGCGACTATGAGGGAGTAGGTTGCACATTTGGTGGCTCCCGTTTTGGTCGGATTTTGGACCTTTTCCCCCGGCTTTTTTGCGCTTTTGAGCGCGGAACTGGAAAGCAATAGTACTCAGGCACTGAACCCATACAGAGTTGTATGGACTTAAGAAGCCGGAGGGACCGTAAACAGCAGAAGAAGTGGTCAAACAAGGGCACAGTGGAGGCTGTGAGAGAGACCAATATGGCCGGTGTCCAGAGCAAGGTGCCAACCGCCCAGCCTACAATGGAGCAGCTGCTACAGGCCATGCAGGAGGGATTTTTAGCTCTGAAGCACGATAATTTGGAGCCGCTCCAGAAGTCGATGGACCGATTGGGGAAAAAAGGCTCGATGATCAGGCTGAGAAGCTCCAGAACCTGGAGAAGACGGTGGAGGAGCAGGCAGACTTTCAAACGGTGGCGGACGTGGAGATTCGGAGGCGGAGGGATCAGCAAAAAATGCTCCTGGAAAGGCTGGAGGATCTGGACAACCGATCTCGCCAGCAGAATGTAAGAATTGTTGGCCTCCTGGAGGGGGCTGAGGGGCTGGATGCCGCCGCGTATGTTTCAGAAGCTGCTGGGGAAATGAGGTGTTTCCTCGCCCGCCGCTGGTGGACAGGGCACACAGAGCGCAGGTGAGGCAGCCGCGACGAGGGGCTCCCGCACGAGCGATGGTGGTCCGGTTCCACAGGTACCTGGACAAGGAGCGGGTTCTGCATTGGGCCAAGAGCACACACAGCTATACATGGAACAATAGTACCTTGCGTGTTTACCAAGACCTGAGCACTGAGGTGGCCAGGAGGAGGGGAGGCTACCGGCAGGTGAAGGAGATTTTGTACACTAACAAGGTGAAATTCGGACTGCTTTTTCCGGCGCGACTGTGGATTACATATGAGAGCCAGCATCACTATTTTGAGGAACCCGAGGAGGCGATGGGCTCTGAGCTGAGGACTCTTGGACTCATGGTAGAACTTTTAAGTCTATTTTGTTTCTCTCTCGCGTTGAGAAATGCCTGCATGCTTGGATCCGTTCTTTTCGTTTTTTCGACCTTTTTAGGTTGATGTATTTTGGTTGCGATGTGTTTTTCTTGTTCGTTTTCGTGGTTTTCCTAAATGTTTCCTTTTTGGGGTCTCTTGTTGGGTTGGAGGTTTGGTAGGGGGAAAAGAAAAAAGAAAATAGCTAAAAAGGTGTGGTTATGATGGGGGTTTTGGGGGAATTGTTTGCAATCTTTTTCTGTGTGTGGAGGGGTAGGACTGAGAGTGCCTGGTACTTCTTATCTCTATCTGTTTGATCTAAATTGCACTATTGTCAGGGATGTCTTTGACTTGTATAGAGTATGTGTTTAAGCAGGGCTGGTTTGGGGAAGTGGTATGGATGGGCCGGGGGGAGGGGAGCCAGGGAACAATGGATGAGAGATGCGCTGGCGCCAAAGCGGGGAGCCACCAGGCTAGCTGGGTGGACTAGTCAACGGAAGCCAGTTGGGGGGGAATTCATACAGTTAGACTAGAGCAGCGGTTGAGTGGTCGGGGGGGGGGGGAAAGAGTTGATCTGCTGATGAAGATGGAAACTGGACATGGGGCAACAGTGAGGAGGTCATGCGTGGAGCCAGCCAGGAGGCGAGCCAGAGGAAGCACGACACATGGCTGGGGGACTGGCCAAGGAAAGGGGATGGCTGATTGGCAAAGGGGGGGGTGCCCCCAACCAGGCTGATCACCTGGAATGTTAGAGGGCTAAATGGGCCAGTGAAGAGGATGCGTGTGTTCGCGCATTTGCGGGTTCTGAAGGCGGACGTAGTCATGCCATAGGCGACGCACCTGAAAGTGGCAGACCAGGTTAGGTTGAGGAAGGGCTGCGTTAGCCCGGTCTTTCATTCGGGGCTCAACACTAAGACTAGGGGGGTCACGATCCTGATTTTAAAAAGGGTTCAATTTGAGGCGGAGGGTACAGTTGCGGACGGGGGTGGCAGATTCATTATGGTTAGGGGTAAGCTCGAAGGGGTGAGAGTAGTCTTGGTCAGTGTGTATGCCCCTAATTGGGACGATGTGGATTTTATCAGGAGGTTGCTGGGGAAGATCCCCGACTTGGACTCACGCAAACTGATCACGGTTGGAGACTTTAACACAGTCCTGGACCCGAGCCTGGATCGGTCGTCTTCAAAAATGGGCAGGTTGCCAGCGATGGCAAAGGAACTGCGAGGGTTTATGGAGCAAATGGGGGGAGCTGATCCATGGAGACTTAGCCGGCCGTTGACGAGGGAGTTTTCGTACTACTGCCATGTGTACAAGGTGTATTCCCAAATTGATTTCTTTGTCATGAGTAGGGACTTGCTGTCCGGGATGGTGGAGGCAGAATATTCGGTAATTACCATATCGGAGCGTGCTCCGCACTGGGTAGACCTACGGATTTGTAAGGATAGCTTCCAGCGCCCACAATGGAAGCTGGAAGTTGGATTGCTAGCGAACGAGGCGGTGTGTGAGAGACTCAGGAGTTGCATGCAGAATTACCTGCAGGTGAACGATACCGGAGAAGTCTCAGCAGCAGTGCTCTGGGAGGCACTGAAGGCAGTGGTGAGAGGGGAGCTGATCGCAATCCGGGCCCATAGGGACAGGACAGACAGGGCAGAAACGGACCGACTGGTTCAGGAAATTTTACGGACGGACAGGAGCTACGCGAAGTCCCTGAGGCCAGAGTTACTCAGGAAACGACAGGCTGCAGGCCGAGTTCGGGGTGCTGACTACAGGCAAGGCCGTAGAGCAGCTTAGAAAGGCAAAAGGCGTGATATATGAGCATGGAGAGAAGGCCAGCCGAATGCTCGCGCAACAACGAAGGAAGAGAGAAGCGGCTAGGAAGATGGGAAGGATAGCGGATGGGGAGGGAAATCTGGTGGGGGACCCAGCAGGGCTGAACAAGGTGTTTAGGGACTTTTATAGTAAGCTATACACTTCGGAACCCCCCCAGGGGACCGGAGGGGATGAAATGATACCTGGACGGACTGACCTTCCCAATAGGGGGTTGGTAGACGGACTGCAGGCCCTGGTTGCGATCGAAAGGTACTGGGGGGCCTGAAGGTCATGCAGTTGGGTAAAGCCCCGGGGCTGGATGGGTATCCGGTGGAGTTTTACAAAAAGTTTGCCGAGGTAGGGGGGCCGGGGCTGGTCAGGGTTTAAAAATATATATATATATATTTTATTAAAGTTTTTCGATCAAAAAGAATTTTCCATTTTTATAACTTTGTAACAAAATGTACATTGACCGTTATTTAAATAATATATTAACTAACAGCAAGTGCCGAAAACAAAGAAGCAAGAAAGAAGAAAAAAAAAAGAAATAGTAACACTGAAAAAATAAATATAACCAACTAGCATGTAACAAAACAAAAACCCCCAAAAACCCGAATGCACCCCCCCCCCCTTCCCCCCTGTGTTGCTGCTGCTGTCTTTCCTGTTTTCCCTTATCGCTCTGCGAGATAGTCGAGGAACGGTTGTCACCGCCTGGTGAACCCCTGAGCCGAACCTCTTAGTGCGTACTTTATTCGCTCCAATTTTATAAACCCTGCCATGTCGTTTATCCAGGCCTCCACGCCCGGGGGTTTAGCTTCTTTCCACATAAGTAGAATCCTTCGCCGGGCTACTAGGGACGCAAAGGCCAAAACATCGGCCTGTCTCGCCTCCTGCACTCCCGGCTCTTCTGCAACCCCAAATATAGCCAACCCCCAGCTTGGTTCGACCCGGACCCCCACCACCTTTGAAATCACTCTTGCCACACCCACCCAGAACCCATGCAATACCGGACATGACCAGAACATGTGGGTGTGGTTCGCCGGGCTTCCCGCGCACCTCCCGCACCTATCCTCCACTCCAAAAAATCTACTCAGCCTTGCTCCAGTCATATGCGCCCTGTGTAGAACCTTGAATTGGATCAGGCTGAGCCTGGCACACGAGGACGAGGAATTTACCCTACTTAGGGCATCTGCCCACAGCCCCTCCTCAATCTCTTCCCCCAGCTCCTCCTCCCATTTTCCCTTCAGCTCCTCTACCATCGTCTCCCCCTCGTCTCTCATTCCCCTGTATATATCGGACACTTTACCATCACCAACCCATGCCCCCAAAATCACTCTGTCCTGGACGAAATCACTCTGTCCTGAATTTCCGGGCGCTGCGGAAATTCCCTCACCTGTTGCCTCGCAAATGCCCTCACTTGCATATATCGGAATGCATTCCCAGGTGGCAACTCGTATTTTCCTACCAGTGCTCCCAGACTCGCGAACGTCCCGTCCAAGAACAAGTCCTTCAGCTTCACAATTCCTGCTCGCTGCCAAGATTGAAATGCCCCATCTATCCTTCCCGGGACGAACCTGTGATTGTTCCTTGTCGGGGACCACACCGAGACACCCGTCGCTCCCCTATGTCGTCTCCACTGCCCCCAGATCTTCAAAGTCGCCACCACCACTGGGTTTGTGGTGTATTTTTTCGGGGAGAACGGTAACGGCGCCGTCGCCAGTGCTTTTAAACTAGTTCCCCTACAGGACGCCATCTCCAGCCTTTTCCACGCCGCTCCTTCTTCTTCCCTCATCCACTTACATATCATAGACATGTTGGCGGCCCAATAATAATCACTCCAACACGGCAGTGCCAGTCCCCCTCTATCCCTACTGCGCTGCAGGAACCCCCTCTTTACCCTTGGGGTCTTTCCAGCCCACACAAAGCTCATAATACTCCTATCCACCTTCTTGAAAAAGGCCTTTGTAATCGGTATGGGGAGGCACTGAAACACGAAAAGAAACCTCGGGAGAACCACCATTTTAACCGCCTGCACCCTACCCGCCAATGACAGGGGCACCATGTCCCACCTCTTAAAGTCCTCCTCCATCTGCTCTACCAATCGTGTCAAGTTAAGTTTATGCAAGGGTCCCCAGTTCCTGGCCACCTGGATCCCTAGATATCGGAAGTCCCTTGCTGCTACTCCTCAGCGGCAGATCGTCTATTCCCCTGCCCTGTTCCCCGGGGTGCATCACAAATAGTTCACTCTTTCCCATATTCAATTTGTATCCCGAGAACTCTCCAAACTCCCTGAGTGTCTGCATTATCTCGGGCATCCCCTCCACTGGGTCCGCCACATACAGCAGCAAATCATCCGCATATAATGACACCCGATGTTCCTCTCCTCCTCTAAGCACCCCTCTCCACTTCTTAGAGCCCCTCAGCGCTATTTCCAATGGCTCAATTGCCAACGCGAACAGTAACGGGGACAGGGGGCACCCCTGTCTTGTGCCCCTATGTAATCGGAAATAGTCGGATCGTTGCCTGTTTGTAACCACGCTTGCCACCGGGGCCCCATACAGGAGATGAACCCCTCTCCAAATCCAAATCTCTTCAGTACCTCCCACAGGTAATCCCACTCCACTCTATCGAATGCCTTCTCTGCATCCATCGCCACCACTATCTCCGCCTCCCCCTCCGGTGGGGGCATCATCATCACCCCCAGCAACCTTCGTATATTGGCATTCAATTGCCTCCCTTTAACAAACCCTGTCTGGTCGCCATGTACCACCCCTGGGACACAGTCCTCTATCCTTGTCGCCATCACTTTGGCCAGTAACTTGGCATCTACATTTAGGCGGGAGATGGGCCTGTATGACCCGCACTGCAGCGGGTCTTTGTCTCGTTTCAGGATCAACGATATCGTCGCCTCCGACATCGTCGGGGGTAGTGTCCCCCTTTCCTTAGCCTCATTGAAGGTTCTCGTCAGAAGTGGGGCCAGTAGGTCCACAAATTTCCTGTAAAATTCCACCGGGAACCCATCTGGTCCCGGGGCCTTTCCTGCCTGCATGTTCCCGATTCCTTTTACCACCACCTCCACCTCAATCTGCGCTCCCAGTCCTGTCACCTCCTGCTCCTCAACCCTCGGGAACTCCAGCTGGTCTAGGAAATGTATCATTCCCTCTTTTCCCTTCGGGGGTTGGGACTTATACAGCCTCTCATAAAATGACTTAAACACCCCGTTCACCCTCTCCGCCCTCTGTTCCATCCTTCCCTCCCCGTCCCTGGCTCCTCCGATCTCTCTCGCCGCCCCCCTCTTCCTAAGTTGTTGGACCAGCAGTCGGCTCGCCTTTTCCCCATATTCGTATTGTAATCCCTGTGCCTTCCTCCACTGCGTCTCCGCCTTACCCGTGGTCAGCAGGTCAAAGTCCGTGTGTAGTCTCCGTCTTTCCCTGTCTCGCCCTTCACCCGGGGCCTCCGCATATTGCCTATCCACCCTCGGAATCTCCCCAATCAGTCTCTCCCTTTCTTTACCCTCTTGTTTCCTCTTGTGGGCCCTTATGGAAATCAGCTCCCCCCTAACCACCGCCTTCAGCGCCTCCCATACTACTCCCACCTGGACCTCTCCATCATCATTGACCTCTAGGTATCTTTCAATACATCCCCTCACCCTTCCACATACCCCCTCTTCTGCCAACAGTCCCATGTCTAATCTCTAAAGTGGGTGCTGCTCCTTCTCCTCTCCTAGATCTACCCAATGTTGGGGCGTGATCTGAAATGGCTATAGCCGAATATTCCATTCCTGCCACTTTTGGGATCAGCGCCCTCCCACTTTTGGGATCAGCGTCCAACTTCTCTTCTTGAATAAATGTTCACGCCTCATCTGCCGTCTCGAAGTAGTGGTGTTTGCCCTGGTGTGTAACCCACAGTCTCGCCGGCTGCAACATTCCAAATGTCACTTTCTTCCTGTGGAGCACCGCCTTGGCCTGATTGAAACTCGCCCTCCTCGCCACCTCCCCACTCCAATCTTGGTACACGCGGATCACCGCGTTCTCCCATCTGCTACTCCGTGTCTTCTTAGCCCATCTCAGGACCATCTCCCTGTCCTTGTAGCGGTGGAATCTCACCACTATTGCTCGCGGTATTTCCCCTGCCTTTGGTCTTCTCACGAGGACCCGGTATGCTTCCTCCACTTCCAGGGGGCCCGTCGGGGCCTCAGCGCCCATTAAAGTATGGAGCATCGTACTCACATACGCCCCAACATCCGCTCCATCTGTCCCTTCGGGAAGACCCAAAATCCTTAAATTCTTCCTCCTCAAGCTATTTTCCAGGGCTTCCAGCCTTTCTGTGCACCTCTTATGTAGTGCCTCGTGCGTCTCCGTCTTCACCACCAAGCCCTGTATCTCGTCTTCATTCTCGGCAGCCTTTGCCTTCACTCCACGGAGCTCCATCGCCTGAGTCTTTTGCGTCTCCTTCAATCCCTCAATCGCCAGCAACATCGGCGCCAGCATCTCCTTCTTGAGCTCCTCCACACATCGCCGGAGGAACTCCTGCTGTTCCGCGCCCCATACCATCTGGGCTCCCTCAGCCGCCATCTTGCTTCTCCCTTCTCTTCTCTGCCGCTGCTCCAGAGGATCCTCCGCAATCTGGCCACTACTATCGCTTCTTTCCATCCACACCCGGGGGGACTCCTTCCTTTGTCGCTTCACACTGGGTTTAGCCGTGAAAAATTTCCATTGGGGCTCCCGATAAGAGCCCAAAAGTCCGTTAAAACGGGAGGTGCCGAAAGGTGCGACTTAGCTGGTCATCGCCGCAACCGGAAGTCCGGTCAGGGTTTTTAACGAGGCAAGAGACCGAAGGGTCCTACCCCCGACGATGTCGCAGGCTACTATTTCACTTATTCTGAACCGGGATAAAGACCCGGAAGCCTGTGGGTCTTATAGGCCGATCTCTTTGATCAACGCAGACGCGAAGTTACTGGCCAAGATCTTAGTGACTAGAATTGAGGTCTGTGTACCGGACGTAATTGCGGAGGACCAAATTGAGTTCGTAAAGGGTAGGCAACTGGCAGCCAATCTAAGAAGGCTGCTGAATGTGATCATGATGCCCCTGGAGAGCAGGGTGGCAGAGATAGTGGTAGTTATGGATGCGGAAAAGGCATTCGACCAGGTCGAGTGGGACTACCTGTGGGAGGTGCTGGGAAGGTTTGGGTTTGGGGTGGGGTTCATTGACTGCGTTGGGCTGTTATACCAGGCCCCAGAGGCTAGTGTAAGGACGAACAGGACAACATCAGATTACTTCAGACTACACCGCGGGACAAGACAGGGTTGCCCTCTCTCCCCACTGTTGTTCGTGCTGGCCATAGAGCCGCTGGCAATTGCTCTGAGAGCTTCAAAGGACTTCATAAAGTCTCGTTATACGCGGACGACCTGTTGTTATACATAGCGGACCCAATGGCGGGGATGGACGGCATCATGGAAATCCTGAGGGAATTTGGCCGGTTTTCAGGATATAAATTGAACATGGCTAAGAGCGAGTTGTTCGTAATTCAGGCGAGGGGGCAGGAGAGTAGGCTGAATGGGTTGCCATTCAGGCTGGTAGGTGAAAGCTTTAGATACTTGGGGATACAGGTGGCACGGGACTGGGGCAGATTGCATAAGCTCAACCCGTCCCGATTGGGAACGAGTGAGGGAGAAGGTTCGGAGTTGGGATGCGCTCTCGCTGTCACTAGCGGGGAGGGTGCAGACTGTAAAGATGACGATTCTCCCGAGATTCTTGTTCATATTTCAGTGTCTCCCCATTTTCATCCCGAGGTCCTCCTTCAAGAGGCTGAATAAAATTATCCTGGGATTTGTCTGGGTGGGGAAGTCCCCGCGGGTGAGGAAGGTGATGCTCGAAAGGAACACTGGAGGGGGGGCTGGCGTTGCCGAACTTTAGCAACTACTACTGGGCGGCCAACATAGCGATGATAAGGAAATGGATGGTGGGCACGGGGTCGGTCTGGGAGCAGATGGAGGCTGCTTCGTGCGGGGGCACCAGTTTGGCGGCCCTGGTTACGACGCCTTTGCCACTCCCGCCGGAGCAGTACTCCACCAGCCCTATAGTGGTGGTGGCTTTGCAGATCTGGGGCCAGTGGTGGAGGTATGTAGGGGAAGTGAAAGCATCGGTGTGGACCCCAATCTGCGGCAATCACCGATTTGCCCTGGGGTACATAGACGGTGGGTATCGACTGTGGCGGAGGGCTGGGATTGTAAGGGTGGGTGATCTGTTCCTGGAAGGGAGCTTTCTGAGCATGAGGGCGTTGGAGGAGAAGTTCGGGCTGGCGGGAGGGAATGACTTTAGATACTTACAGATGCGGGATTTTGTGTGCAGACTGGTGCAGTCCTTCCCACGCCTCCTGCCAAAGGAGAGGCAGGACAGGGTAGTTTCTAGGGGAGAGGTTGGTGAGGGTAGAGTCTCAGATATTTACAAAGAACTAATGGGAGCAGAGGATGCACAGACTGAGGACCTGAAGCTTAAGTGGGAAGAGGAGCTTTGGGGGGGTGGGGGGGAGATGGAGACGGTATTTGGGCAGAAGCTCTGGGCAGAGTAAACACGACCGCAACGTGTGCCAGGCTCAGTCTGATCCAGTTTAAGGTCGTGCACCAGGCCCACATGATGGTGGCCCGGATGAGTAAACTTTTCGGGCTGGAGGACACGAGTGCCAGATGCGCCGGTGGGTCGGCTAATCACATGCACATGTTCTGGTCGTGCCCTAGACTCTGGGGGGGGGGGGGGCACTGGCAGGGATTCGCGGCTCGGGTCTTGAAAACTGGGGTGGTAATGAGTCCTGAGGTCGCAATAGAACATTACAGCGCAGTACAGGCCCTTCGGCCCTCGATGTTGTGCCGACCTGTGAAACCACTCTAAAGCCCATCTACACTATTCCCTTATCATCCATAAGTTTATCCAATGACCATTTAAATACCCTTAATGTTGGCGAGTCCACTACTGTTGCAGGCAGGGCATTCTACGCCCTTACTACTCTGATTAAAGAACCTACCTCTGACATCTGTCCTATATCTATCTCCCTTCAATTTAAAGCTATGTCCCCTCGTGCTAGCCATCACCATCCGAGGAAAAAGGCTCACACTGTCCACCCTATCTAATCCTCTGATCATCTTGTATGCCTCAATTAAGTCACCTCTTGACCTTCTCTCTAACGAAAACAGCGAGGTTCGCGTGGAGGTGGTAGCCATTCATTGACTTCTTCGCGGAGAATTAATCGTCAGCGGGGGAGGGGGGTGCTAGGGTAGTGTAGAGTAGGGGGTGGTTTAGGCAGGTCCTTGCGCAAATGGAATGGTTTGCACTATGTGTTACTTGCTTTTCTTTTTGTACGGTACTATACAATGTCATTGTTTTATATGCCAAAAATACCTCAATAAAATTGTTTATTAAAAAAAAAAGATAGTCCCCAAGAAATCCAATAGGTAATTGGAAGAAACCTTTACAAATGAGTGGTATGAATGTGGAACTTGCTAACAAGGAGTAGTTAAATTGAATAGCATAAATGTAGTTAAAAGGGAACCAGGCAAACATTAGGAAGAAGTTAACGGATGGGTTATGATAAATTTGAATTTTTTGAAAGGGGAGGATGCATAGAGTGGAGCATAAACATGCATAGACTGGTTGGACCAAATGGCCTCTTTCTGTGCCATATATCCTATGTAGGTAGATGTAATTGTTCTACATCATACTTCGGAAAGCACACTTGTATTTCCAGATCACTTGTTTTTGTTCTCGTTGGGAACTATTATTGGGGTTTCAGAGGCTTGATTTAGAAGCTGGCATGTACTATTAAATGCTGTCCCATTTTAATCAATTAGTCACATAATAGTGTGAACCATGGGCATCTTTGTGTCACTCTGTAATTCGTATATATGATTGGTATTGTTTAAGTATAGTTTAAAAAAAATAATAATAATTTGTTACACATCATCCAGCAGCATTGTCTAAAACATATTGTTGTGGCATGTGCCACTAACTACGTTGATAGGGACGTCTTGTTGAAGTTGTACAAGACTTGGTAAGACCACACATGGTTCAGTTCTGTGCCACCCTATTATAGGAAGGATATTGTTAAACTAGAAAGAGTGCAGAAGAGATTTACGAGGATGCTACCAGGATTTGATGGTCTGAGTTATTAGGAGAGGCTGAATAGGCTGGGACTTTTA
The DNA here is from genome assembly GCF_047496885.1 of Scyliorhinus torazame. Lineage (NCBI taxonomy): Eukaryota > Metazoa > Chordata > Chondrichthyes > Carcharhiniformes > Scyliorhinidae > Scyliorhinus > Scyliorhinus torazame. The sequence goes on from NC_092708.1 coordinate 352,732,183, forward strand.
TCCCTGGAGGCGTAGGAGGCTTAGGGTTGATCTTATAACATAATGAGGAGCAGAGATGAGATAGTTAACATCTTTCCCAAAGGTGGAGGAGTCTAGAACTAGAGGTCATAGGTTTAAGGTGAGAGGGGAAAGATACAAAAGAGACCAGAGAGGAAATTTGTTCACACAGACGGTAGTGAGCATCTGGAATGGGCTGCCAGAGGCAGTGTAAGAGGCGGGTACAATTTTTTCCTTTTTAAAAAAAAAAAAGTTAGACAGTTACATGGGCAGGGTGGGTACAGAGGGATATGGGACAAATGCAGGTAAGTCGGACTCTTAGTGATAGAAACTGGGCGGCAATGAACAAGCTGGGCCGAAGGGCCTGTTTCCATGCTGTAAACACCTGTGACTCCATGATATATGTTTCAAAAGAGGTGCCAATGGCATTCACTGAAAATGGGCATTAGGCTTTTTTTATACCATTACTTTCTTTTTCAAATTTAGAGTACCCAATTATTTTTTTCCAAATAAGAGGCAGCTTAGTGTGGCCAATCCACCTAACCTGCACATCTTTGGGTTGTGGGGGGTGAAATTCACGCAGTACATGGGGAGAATGTGCAAACTCCACAGTGACGTAGGCAGCAGTGCTAACCACTGCACCACCTTGCCACACTTTATACCATACTTTTGAGGGCCAGGAAGAAGTTCTGTAAAACCTTCCTTCTGAAATGAAATGAAATGCATGGCTAGTATGACACGTGGTCTGGGGTAAGGAACACGTGTCCTTGTTTCTTTGTGCTTCCATCTACATGTGATCATTAATCCTCTTTTACCCTGTTCGATTTTTAAAGAAAATCTATTCTGTGGTACTATTCATCTTTTGTATCAAATCGGTGTGTTATATCTAAAATGTATCTTTAATTTTTATCCCACAGACTCTGAATATTGCTACCATGCTGAACCTACTCCGGCAACAAACGGATGCTAATGGTGCAGACAATTGTCCAGATATATCTTTGTCTACAAAGTGCTCATTCACTTTTTGAGAAGTTCTAGGCTGATATAACCTTGTGTTCACAATGTGCTGTGATTTTTCGGAAGCAAAACAACTGAATGCAAATTGTTTTAAATGAAGGAGAAGTTTTTCTAACTCTTTTAGAAGAGGAGGAGAAATAAATCTGTATAAAAGGTCATGTGAAGTACACAGAAGAAGCGTCAAATCTAAGTGAGAAGAACATGTTTCCCTGTGCTATTTCTGAATTATTTAATTGTATTGCAATTTTTATGAAGGAAATTTTTTAATTCTCTAATGCAAATAAGTGAAACCTATCTTATGACCGTTTTGCTATGTAAATTTTGGGTACAAATTGATACTTTCTAACCATTTTCTTCCCTCTGAACATTATTGTAAACAAGATTGTCATGAAATACTATGACTCCACCATATTTGGTGAATTATCAGTTTTAAGCTATAGTGTGAAAGTGTTGTAGTTTAATGGAAATGTGATGAGAGTGGCGATGGCTGACATTTTTTATTAGTAGGAGGAAATGCGAATGTTTAAACAGAATGATGAGTGAATGTGAGATTAACGGAGTAAGATTGAACTGGTGAAAATTAAAGATATTTATTGGAATTAATACTTCTAGATCTGGAATTGGGTGTAAAATAGGTGATTCTTTTTCTTAAGCTTGTATCGTATCAGTTTACAGAAGTAACAAAAGTATAAGTTATGATATGGATTAAACCAATCGTATATATTTTTGAATAGACAGCTGTTCAGTTAAGACATGGCTATCCATTTGGTTAGTAGTCTGGTTTGTATAGTTTAATTAGCAGACTCAATTATAATTATTGAAACCTGAAGTTAGTGATTGCTAAAAGCAATGTAAGCTTATTCTAGTTCAGATATCTCTGTTAATTGTGTTAGAGCTAATCTTATTTGAATTACTTTTAACTTTTAATAGGTCTAAATTTGAGTATTTTTGCACTGATAACTCTTTTCATCATTTAAGTAGTGGAGTTAGTTGGCACACAACTGGCTTTTGTGTGACTTTCAGTGTAATGTAATTATGCAATAAAGCACTTCAAATTTAATCTATGAATTGGAAAACTGCTGCTAAGTGACTTGAGTTTACAGAGTGTAAAAGTGAAGGATTCGTGCACGGTGTCCATGTTGTTTCTTTTAAAATTTGTGTGGAAGCATTTTTGTAAATCTCTAACTCTGATCTACCTGTATTCACATCAACTCAGTGATTCAGTAATCGTGAGAAAATGAGTTTATGATAAATGTAAGTTTGCCTACTTTACAGGACAGTATATTCAACCATGGGAGTATGAAGGACAATCTGTAAAACGTGTATGTATATATAAATAATGTAGATCACATCATATTCTAAAATGCATTATGTTCAGGATTGCACTTTGAAGATTACATGAGTACATTTGTACTTGTATGTTAAAGTCAACATTTATGCTATATCATACTTTGTTGTTTTTAGATCCGGTGCTGTATGACTTGTCCATTGATTATGGATTTACAAATGTCCTTGAATGTTTTGTAAAAATTGATGGATTTTGATTTCATATGTAATGCTAGAAGAGCTCCTGATGGGGTAGAGCATATAACCTATCCATCCCTTGCATTTCCTATGAAAGAGATTTCTATTGAGATGGCAAAATATTTTTGGTCCTGGAAAATAAGTAAACCATTTTTCCTTACCCATTGCTGATACATACATACATAATACCACTGTAGCATAAATAAATCTGCAGGATTGGCTGAAATGTGCTTTTAAAATGTGTCCTTTTTAGTAAAGTTCAAGAAATAAGCAAAACTTAGTTTTGACCTTGTTTGCATTTTCTCTTCTTGACTAAATATATCTGTTAGTACTTGGTGTATGTGCAGAACTGTTTGGTAATTTGTTTTGTTTATAACATTTTCAGGAACTTTCTTCCAGAACTTTCAAACTTTATAATCTCAAATTTTTTGAAAAGTGCACTCAAAATACTTTGCAAATGACAGGTCTTTGACTTTGAAGTTTGATGGCTTTAAAATTTAATTTGCCATTCATTTGACAATAAACAACCAATGAATGTTCTTCTGACATTTTCAAGAAAATGACCGTGGCAAAATATGCTTTACTCTTACAAAAAAAAAATTATACTGTCCAAAAAGTGTTTTTTATCCATTTGTCATTTTCCATTGATGACAGCACAGTTGTATGCTGGAAGCTATACCTGCCAATTTGATTTTCCTTAGATAATAGTAAAATTATATAAATTCAAGACTTAGCCATCTTGCATCTATTACAAGCCTTTCAGATGTAGAAACAGATTTGTAGATGATTTTAACAGTTTTATGGTAAATTGTGTACATCATTGTTTTACAAATCTTACTCCCAGTAAATGCTTAAATTTGGAGAACCAATCGAATATAAAATTCCATCCAGACATATTTTTTTCCACAAAATAGTTAATTTGCTTTGTTCACTGTTTTCCATCAGTAGATTTTTCTATCTGCTCACACTTAAATTGTTGTTTTATGTTTTTAATTCTTTGTTAGAAACTTACCTTCCCACTGCCATTTCATTTGATTGATATATATCTTTAACTTTTCAGTTATGATTGACGGTTTAATAAACATGAGCCAGTTGGTTGTAATAAATTCACACATTTAAAAATCTTGTATGTTACACCCATAAGTCTTACTCCTTTATCACTATTTTTATGTTAACATTTAACATAGCTATCTAAATATGTAAATATTTGTCATGATTTATTACTATTTTCTTCAATTACTGAAATTTCTAATGTTTGATATGTTTTGAACAAAAAATACACATTTCATAATGCTAAAGCTCAAGTGCTTTAAGCATGATCATTGACATGATCTGACTGACAATGGGGAAATAGGTGGCGGAATGCCTAATAGTGCAATGAGTTATGGGAGGCATAATGGGTAATTGTGTTGGTGGAGCATTAGAGCCTAATGATTTGAAAAGGGTTAGAGATCGGTCCTGGGTCCCAACTCCAATCATACTGTTGGTCTCTGTTCCTCTCCCAAGTAATGACGACACATATTCAAAATCCCTCTTAAAACTCTTGCATCCTAGGATAGGCAATCTGCTCCCCACAGATTTCTCATTCCTAGATCCCAGACTCTTAAGATTCTGCTTCTCAATATAAGATCCTAGAATTGCACTCCCAAGAATACCAAGAACCTGGGACCATGTTCTTGGCATCCTTTGGGACACACCCACAATATTGCACCACATAATTCATATACTGTTCCTCAATGCTACCAAATCTGTGCCCCAAAAATACTGCTACAGGAAACCCCACCACCCCATACACTTCAATGTCCTGCTGCCTGGAAACAAAATAACAGGAAATATAATAGAAAATGCTGCATTAAGCATTTTTTATGGTCATTAACCTTGTTTACTGTGTCCCACTTCAATAAAGAAAAACAATACTTTCAATCTCAACATTTTATAATGATAAAACTTAAAACATGTCCACGTCTCACCATCCTAGTTTGTTGCCAATCAAATCACTTGACTTCCTTTTTGAAAAAATTGACATTTTTTTTGTAACTGTAAAAATACATATTTCACATTTATGTGACTACATTTATTTTTCCTTTTGAACATTTTGCTTGATGCCTCTCTGAAAAACCTGAAAGTGAACATCGATATTTTTGTCAAAAGCAATGTTTCCTACTATTTTCCAGGAAAGTAGTAGTTTTTAAACAGTCAAATTCATTTGTTTAGTATCAAACAAACATTATACTTTTTTATAAAATTCAAAAATCTTTTAAATTTAATCAACTAAATGCATCAACACAGTCAATACACATCGACTTTTTATGCAGTCTTTTAAAAAATTGTATCAATAGGACTTTTAATAAAAAGTTTTTTTCCTCTATTTGAATTTTGAAAGCAAAGTTTCTTTCACCCGATTTTCACTTGGGTTTTGTTGATTAAAATGTGAATATTTTAATTATTGGCACCTGTGGGACAGAAGGGAGAAAACCATTTTATTTTTTTTTTATTTTTATTTTTTTTATAACATTAATTTGACTTTTTTTAAAGTCAAAAGTAAGTTGCACCTGCAATTATGGTGTTTTGATGGTTTGAAATGTAAAAATTGATTACTGAAGCCAGTGACCAGACATTTCCCAAAAGTAATCTCAAAACATCAAATTTAATGATTGCTGAGCTATTTTAAAGGTGCTGCCTATTCAGTTGTGGTACAGTTTGTCCCTTACTGTCTGTATATCAGATCCTCTAGTGGGGCCCTGGAGTATCCCACTGTCTTCTTGCGGAGAAAGTGTTTTATCTGTAGGTGCCCAAGTTCCTGTCCTGTCCGTTGTTCCAGCTCCTCTGTCAGTTCTCCCAGTGTTGCTAGTCTGTTCCCCCATGTAAAAGTCCTTAACTGTCTGCATCACCCCGTCCTGTCTTCATTTTTTGAAGGTGGTGTCTAGCATGGCTGGTGGGAACCTGTGGTTTCCGCAGATGAGGGACATCTCGGTCAGACCGAAATGTTGCCTCATCTGATTCCACATCCTTAGTGTGGCTTCCACCACTGGGCAGGGCGTGTATTTTGTCGGGGGGGGGGGGCGGGGGGGGGGGAGGATGGGAGTGCTGCAGTGGCGAGGGTCCGCAGGGTCATTCCCTTGTAGGAGACCTCCTCCATCCGCAACTATTTCCATGGTGGGTTCACGTATCCATCCCTTCACTCTCTTGCCATAGCTGCCCAGTGATAATATTGTAGGTTTGGTAGTGCCATGCAACCCCTACCTTTTCTCCTTTGCAGTGTTGATTTCGGGACTCGGGCTCTTAAACCCCCCCCCCCCCCCCCCCCCCAAACACTCTCACAGACACAAGCATCATCATCATTTTTCTATGATTTTGAAAAAGGCCGTGGGGATCAAGATATGTATTGATCTGAGCAGGAAGAAGAACCTTGTCAGTACATTAATTTTGATTGTCTGCATCCTCCCCGTCAAGGGCCTATCTGTAGGACCTTTTGAACTTCTTCCGCCAGGCTGGTCAGATTCAACCGATGAATCTGTGTCCAGTGCCGGGCTATTTGGATCCTTAGGTAGCGGAATTTGTTTTGGGCTAGTTTGAATGGGAGTCCCTCCAGCTCTTGTCCCTCCCCTGTTTGGGTTCACCGAGAATGCCTCCCACTTGCCCAGGTTAAGTTTGTAACTGGAGAAGGTTCCGAACTCTCTCAGGGGCTGCATGATTACTTTCAGGCCTTCCTGTGGTTCTGAGACGTAGAGGAGCAGGCCATCCGCATAGAGTGACACTCTGTGCTATCTGCCTCCTCTGGTTGCCCCTCCAGCTTTTTGCAACTCGCAGAGCAAGCGTCAAGGGTTCAAAAAGGAACGGCGACAGTGGGCATCCCTCCTTTGTGCCTCTGCAACTGGAAGTATTCAGAGCAGGGTGTTGGTTCGAACACTCGCCTTGGGGACGTTGTAAAGGATTTTCAATGAGGAAGTTAAACCTGCCCCTAACCTGTAACTATGATTTTTACCAGCAGTGAAGATTATTTGGAGTAGCAATGTTTATTAGAATTTAACAATTAGTTAACACAGTAAAGATATGTTGCAACTGCATAATGTGGGAGCTCCTGGACCGACCGGTGTTATCCATGTCTGCAGCTTGAGAATCTTCGGCTCAGAGTCATTGAGCTGGCGGCTGATCTGCAGACACTACACTGAGATGCATCAAAGAGAGGGAAAGTCTGGGGCAGCATGGTGGCGCAGGGGTTAGCACTGCTGCTTGCGGTGCTAAGGAGAGGGAAAATTAATAGGTGTTTTGTATCAGAAGACAGTCATGGTTGGATAGGGTTTTCTAATTTGATCAATGATCTGGGGCAAGAGGGTGTGACTATGAGTGAGGTAGGAGCTCGGATGATAAAAGTTTGGAGCCTCAGCCTTTGCAACACAGGTTAAAGGTTCTTGCAGCCTGTATGGCTGAAAATGGTGACTGGGACTTCAGGTTGCGGCTATGCAGAGCTAAGTTGCACGTTCGGCAGCTCCCGCTTGGAACGGACTTTTGGGCTCTTTTCAGGGCCCCCAACGGCATATTTTTGACATTTCCCGGTGTGAGAAGAAGACTGCAACATTCCCCCGACAGTGTATGGCTTGGACCAGGAGTGGGCGACTAAAGAAGTGGTTGTGAAGCCAAAGAAAGTGCGAGGGAAGAAGAGTAAGATGGCGGCGGGCGGGGACCAGGCAGCGTGGATGCAGTGGGCGCAGGAGCAGCAGGAGGTTATCCAGCGCTGCTTCAAAGCGGACCTGCTGGAGCTGATGAAGGCTTCTATTGATAAGCTGCTGAAGACCCAGACGGCCCAGGGAGTGGCGATCCGCGAGGTCCGACAAAAGATCTCAGATAACGAGGACGAGATCTTGGGCCTAACGGTAAAGGTGGAGGCGCTCCTCAAGAAATGGCAGGAACGGTTCGAGGAGATGGAGAATCGGTCGAGGCGGAAGAATCTGCGGATCCTGGGCCTCCTGGAGGGGTCAGACGTGGGGGCCTATGTGGTCACCATGTAAAACTCGCTGATGGGAGTGGGGTCCTTCCAGGGGGCCCTGGAGCTGGAAGGGGCCCATAGAGTGCTGGCGAGGGGGACCAAGGCTAACGAGCCGCCGCGGGCGGTGTTGGTGTGGTTTCATCGGTTCGCTGATCGGGAGTGCGTACTCGGGTGGGCCAAGAAAGAGAGGAGCAGTAGGTGGGAGAATGCAGAGGTTCGAGTATATCAGGACAGGAGCGCGGAGGTGGCGAAGAAGAGGGACGGTACAACCGGGCGAAGGCGGTGCTGCACAGGAAGGGGGTGAAGTTTGGCATGCTGCTGCCGGCGCGTCTGTGGGTCACCTACAAGGAACCGGCACCATTATTTTGAGTCCCCGGAGGAGGCGTGGGCCTTTGTTCAGGCCAAGAAGCTGGACACAAACTGAGGGTCGGACGTGGGGATGGTCGGGATTGTTGTGTTGCATTTTGAGGGGGGGTTCTTTGTTCTTGTTTAGTTTTGGTTTGGTGTGGGTGGGTTGGGCACTGTTTTGGTGGGGTCTGTCGGGTGGGCTCTTGGAGGGGGGCAAGTAAACGAAGTAGGGGGTGGATGGCCGGTAGGGGGGATGGGACCTCCGTGGGGGAGGCCCGAGTCGGGGGGATGGGACCTCCGTGGGGGAGGCCCGAGTCGGGGGGATGGGACCTCCGTGGGGGAGGCCCGAGTCGGGGGGGGGATGGGACCCCGCGGGGGAGGCCCGAGTCGGGGGGATGGGACCCCGCGGGGGAGGCCCGAGTCGGGGGGATGGGCCCCCGCGGGTGAGAGGACTGGGCCTGTAAAAGGTGCTGCGACAGAGGAAGCGGGGCCGGGCAGTGGAAAGCGCGGGCTTTTCCCACGTGGAGGGGCCGGGGTGGGGAAGTGCGGGTTTTTTCCCGCGCTTGGGATGGAAGGGGGAGGCGGAGAGCCTGCTAGTGGGTAATGGAGGGGAGGGGAAGTCCCACAATGGGAGGAGTCGAAGGAGAGGCGGGAGCGGCCGGGGTCAGCAGGAGCCAGCTGACTTGCGGGAGTGCAATGGGGGGAGCAATGCAGCTAGGAGGGGTCCTAGCTGGGGCGTGGGAGGCTGGGCGGGAACTGGGTTGCTGCCGGTATGGTCAAGGGGGAGCTGGAGCGAGTAGAGGGGGTTGGGATGGGGGTCTGCCACCGTGGGGAACGGGCCGGGCCCATGGCTGGCTGAGGAGGGGTTATGGCTAGTCGGCGGGGCAGGGGGCGGGGAGCCCCCTGATCCGGCTGATAACCCCCTGATCCGGCTGATAACCTGGAACGCAAGGGGGCTGAACGGGCCGGTTAAGCGGGCCCGGGTGTTCACACACCTGAAGGCGGATGTGGTCATGCTCCAGGAGACACACCTAAAGGTGGCAGACCAGGTAAGATTGAGGAAGGGGTGGGTAGGCCAGGTGTTTCATTCGGGGCTGGATGCCAAAAATCGGGAGGTGGCGATCTTGGTGGGAAAGAGGTTGTCGTTCGAGGCGTCGAGCATTGTGACACACAATGGCGGCAGATACGTAGTGGTAAGCTGCAAGGGGAAAGGGTGGTGCTGGTCAACGTGTACGCCCTGATCTGGGACGATGCGGGTTTTATGCGGTGCATGCTGGGTCGGATCCCGGACTTGGAAGTGGGGGGCCTGATAATGGTGGGGGGGAGAGACTTTAACACGGTGTTGCATCCGGCACTGGGTCGCTCCAGGTCTAGGACTGGTAGGAGGCCAGCGGCGGCTGAAGTGATGAGGGGGTTTATGGACCAGATGCGAGGGGTGGACCCTTGGAGATTTGCAAGGCCGGGGGCTCGGGAATTTTCATTCTCGCACGTTCATAAGGCCTATTCCCGGATCGACTTTTTTGTAATGAGCAGGGCGCTGATCGGGAGAGTAGAGGATATCGAGTACTTGGCGATAGCCATTTTGGATCATTGCATTGGGTAGACCTAGAGCTGGGGGAGGAGAGGGACCAGTGGCTGTTGTGGCGCTTGAAGGTGGGGCTGTTGGCGGACAAGGAGGTGAGCGAGTGGGTCCGAAGAAGCATGGACAGATACCTGGAGGACAACAATAACGAGAAGGTCTGAGTGGGGATGGTCTGGGAGGCGCTGAAGGTGGTGGTTAGGGGAGAGCTGATCTCCATTAGGGCCCACAAGGAGAGGAGGAAGCAGAGGGAGAGGTTGGTGGGGGAGATGGTGAAGGTAGACAGGAGGTATGCAGATGTGCCGGAGGAGGGACTGTTGAGGGAGAGGTGTAGCCTCCAGGCCGAATTCAACCTATTGACCACCAGGATGGCGGAGGCGCAGTGGAGGAAGGCCCAGGGGGCGATTTATGAATATGGGGAAAAGGCAAGTCGGATGCTGGCGCATCAGCTTCGGAAGCGGGACACAGCTAGGGAGATCGGGGGAGTTAAGGATGGGGGGGGGGGGGGGGGGGGGGCTGGTGAGTGTGGTGCGGAGTGGGGTTGGCATCAATGGGGTCTTCAGGGACTTTTATGAGGAACTGTATCGGTCCGAGCTCCCACTGGAGGAAGGAGGGCTGGGCTGCTTTTTGGACCAACTGAAGTTCCTGAAGGTGGAGGAGGGACGGTGGTGGGATTAGGGGCCCCGATTGGGTTGGAGGAGTTGGGCAAAGGGATAGGGAGCATGCAGGCGGGGAAGGCACCGGGGCCGGACGGTTTCCCGGTCGAATTTTACAAAAAAATGTGGACCTGTTGGGCCCGTTGCTGGTTAGGACCTTCAATGAAGCAAGGGGGGCTGTTGGGGTGTTGCCCCCAACGATGTCCCGGGCACTGATCTCCTTGATCCTGAAGCGGGACAAGGATCCCCTGCAGTGTGGGTCTTACAGGCCGATTTCATTGTTAAATGTAGATGCCAAGGTGCTGGCGAAGGTCTTAGCCACGAGAGTTGAGGATTGTGTGCCGCAGGTCATCCACATGGACCAGACTGGGTTCGTGAAGGGGAGGCAGTTGAACGCGAATGTGCGGAGGCTCCTGAATGTTATTCTGATGCCGGCGAGGGAGGGGGAGGCGGAGATAGTGGCGGAGATGGACACTGAGAAGGCCGTAGATATGGTAGAGTGGGGGTACTTGTGGGAGGTGCTGAAGAGGTTCGGGTTTGGGGAGGGGTTCATCAGGTGGGTTAGGCTGTTGTACGAGGTCCTGATGGCGAGTGTGGACAAGAGGAGGTCCGAGTACTTTTGGTTGCATCGAGGGATGAGGCAGGGGTGTCCCTTGTCCCCCCTGCACTTCGCGCTGGCGATTGAACCTCTGGCTATGGCACTGAGTGAGTCGAGGAACTGGAGGGGGTTGGTGCGGGGTGGGGCGGAGCATAGGGTGTCGCTCTATGCAGACGACTTGCTGCTATATGTGGCGGACCCGGTGGGGGGAATGCCGGAGGTAATGAGGTTCCTCAGGGAATTTGGGGATTTCTGAGGGTACGAGCTCAACATGGGGAAGAGCGAGTTGTTCGTGGTTCACCCAGGGGACCAGGAGAGGGGGATTGGTGAGCTCCCACTAAAAAGGGCGGAGAGGAGCTTCAGGTATTTGGGGGTCCATGTGGCCAGGAGCTGGGGGGCCCTGCATAGACTTAATTTCACGAGGCTGGTGGAGCAAATGGAGGAGGAGTTTAAGAGGTGGGACGTGTTGCCGCTGTCCCTGGCGGGTAGGGTGCAGTCAGTCAAGGTGACGGTGCTCCCAAGGTTTTTGTTCCTGTTCTAGTGCCTCCCCATTCTTATCCCGAAGGCCTTCTTTAGGCGGGTCAACAGGAGCATAACGGGGTTTGTGTGGGCGCGAGGGACCCAGAGGGTGAGAAGGGTGTTCCTGGAGCGGAGTAGGGATGGGGGGGGGGGCTGGCACTGCCCAACCTCTGTGGGTACCACTGGGCCGCCAATGCGGCGATGGTGCGCAAGTGGGTGATGAAGGGGGAGGGGGCGGCCTGGAAGAGATTGGAGATGGCGTCTTGTGAGGGTACGAGTCTGGAGGTGCTGGCAACGGCGCCGCTGCCGCTCCCTCCAATGAGGTATACCACGAGCCCGGTGGTGGCGGCTGCCCTCAAAATCTGGGGGCAATGGAGGCAGCACAGGGGGGAAGTGGGGGCCTCGGTGTGGATCCCGATACGGGGGAACTACCGGTTTGTCCCAGGGAGAATAGATGGAGGATTTTCGGGGTGGCACAGGGCAGGGATAAGAAGGTTGGGGGACCTGGTCGTGGATAGGAAGTTCGCGAGCCTGGGTGAGCTGGAGGAGAAGTACGGGCTCCCCCCAGGAAATGCCTTTAGGTATCTACAGGTAAGGGCATTTGCTAGGCGGCAAGTGGTGGAATTCCCGCCGCTGCGGCCACGTACGGTACAGGACAGGGTGCTCTCGGGGGCGTGGGTTGGAGAGGGGGAGATCTCGGCAATATACCAGGTAATGCAGGAGGAGGAGGAGGCCTCGGTGGAGGTGGGGGAGGAAATCGAGGAGGGGACATGGGCAGATGCCCTAGGGAGGGAGAACTCTTCCTCTTCGTGCGCGAGGCTCAGCCTCATACAGTTTAAGGTGCTGCACAGGGCACACATGACCAGGACACGGATGAGCTGTTTTTTGGGGGGTGAGGACAGCTGTGTTAGGTGCTCAGGGAGCCCAGCAAACCACACCCATCTGTTCTGGGCATGCCCGGCGCTGGAGGAATTTTGGAAGGGCGCAGCAAGGACGGTGTCGAGGGTGGTAGCTTCCAGGGTCAAGCCGGGCTGGGGGCTCACAATATTTGGGGTTGCAGAGGAGCCGGGAGTGCAGGAGGCGAAAGAGGCCGGTATTCTGGCCTTCGCGTCCCTGGTAGCCCAGCGAAGGCTGCGAGGCCCCCAAGCGTGGAATCCTGGATCAACGATATGGCGGGGTTTATTAAATTGGAGAGGGAGAAATGTGCCTTAAGGGGATCGGTGCAAGGTCGCTGTATTTTCTATGTTCTATGTTCTTCAGATGGTGGCAACCATTCTTGGATTTCCTGGCAGAATGGTAGACAAAGGTCAGCAGCAGCCCCGGGGGGGGGGGGGGGGTCTATTTTATTTTTGTTTGTCCATACTGGGGGATCTGAGGGGGTGTATATATTTGCTATGTGTTTCGGCGGGTGTTAATATATTATTTATGTATGGGGGAGGGGGGCACTGAGTTGTTTTGTTTTGTATTTAAATTTATTGGGTTCCTTTTACATTTTGTTGTTGATATTTTGTGAAAACTTTAATAAAAAGATTTTTTTTTAAAAAAGAAAATGGTGACTAAGTCGATGAACAAACTGAGCATGACATCATGGTACAGGAAGCCATGAAAGCTCGGGAGTTATTTGAAATATAGTGGTAGTTTAGGACAGGACAGACAGCTCTCTGCAGCTGAAAGTGGAAGTCCAAATGACTGTTCCCAACCTGTTGCCAGGGTTCTGGACATCTGCTCTGGGCTGGAGAGGGTGGATCCAGTGGTCATGGTCCATGTAGGTACCAATGACCTGTCGAACTAATTCTGCTGAGGGCAGTACAGGGAGCTAGGGCCTTTGTGGGTCATTACCTGAGGTACAAGGAAATTGGTATGGGGTAGATTAGAGTTAAACGCCTGGCTCAAAGATTGGTGTGGGAAAAATAGGAGCTGTACCATTGGGACAGCCTTCACCTGAACCACGCTGGGTGTGTGTTCTGGCTAGTCGTATAACTAGGATGGCTTTAAACTAAACAGTGCGGGCAATGGATCAAGTTTGGGAAGATGTGATAAATAAACAAAAGGCAGGTAGGAATAAGGGAAATGATGATCATTGCAGGAAGGGATAAAATGTACAAATCTAAGAGTTCACCAGATCGGTCTAGAGGTTACGAAAATATTAAAAGACAGAACTAAATGTTCTTTCTGAATACATGCAGCACTTGTAACAAAACAGATGAATTGTTCGCACAAATAGGAATAAATATGTACAATCTGATAGCCATTACAGAGATATTGCTGCGGGATGACACAGATTAGGGCCTTAATATTCATGGGTACGTGACATTTAGGAAGGACGGAAGCTAGGAAAAGGTGGAGGGGTAGCTCTGATAAGGATAACATTCATACAATAGAGAGGGATGAGCTTGGTTCTGGAGATCAAGATGTAGAATCAGTTTGGGTAGATATGAGAAATAAATAGTAATGGAAAACACGTCACTTGTAGGCTTGGTTCACAGGCTTCCCAACAGTAACCACACTAGGATGGGGTACAGAGGAATAAAGAATGAGGACTGGTGAGAGGGGTATGATAATAAATGGGTGATTTTAATCTACATGTAGATTGGACAAATTAGCTTGGCAAAGGTTGCCTGGATGATGAGTTCATAGTATTTTCGGGTGAGTTTCTTGGAGCAGTACTTACCAGCACCAATAAGAGAGAGTAGGCTATACTAAATTTGGTCATATGCAATGAGGTAGGATTAATTAATGACCTAAGTGAAGGTGCCCTGAGATGGCAGTTAATATAAAATTGAATTTAGCATTCCGTTTGCGGGAAAGATGTGTGTATGTAAGACTAGTGTTTTAAACATATGTAAGGGAAATAATGAAAGCATGAGGTTAGCTGGCTAAAGTGAATGGGGAAATTATGCTGAGGGATAGGCCAGTAGAGATGCAATGGTAGACATTTAAGGAATATTTCCGAATACTCCAAAAAGATACACTCCAGTGTTGAAAGAAGACCATCCATGGCTAACTAAAGAAGTTAAAAATAGATTCAAGCTGAAAGAGAAAGCATGTAATTCTGCAAAGGTAAGTGGCAGGCCAAAATATTAGACCGCAAAGAATTACTAAAAGATTAATAAGGAGGGAGAAATTAAAGAAAGCTGGCTGTAAATATGAAAACTGAGGTATTCAAGGTAAGTAAAGTGAACATTGCTCCTAGGGAGTGAGAATGGGGAATTAATAGAAAATAAGGATAACATGACAGATGAACAGATATTTTGCAACTGTCTTCACTGTAGAGGAAACAAAGAACATTTCAGAAATAATTGTGAATCGGGGGTGAAAGAGGTGGAGAAAGTTGAAACTGTTACAATTGCCAAGGAATGGATACGAAGAAAATTCTTAGAACTAAAAGCTGACAAGTCCAAAGGTTCTAATTCACTATCAGATTGGAAAATGGCAAATCTGACTCTCGATTCAAGAAAGGAGGGACACCAAAAGCAGGAAACTACATGCCAGTTAGCTTATCATCTGTTATAGGGAAATTGCTGAAATCTATTAACAAAGTTAACAGTGGGGCACTGAGAAAATCTCTCAATCAGGCAGAAAATCTCAATTCAATCAGGTAAAGTCAACATGGTTTTGTGAAAGGGAAATCATGTATTGGAATTCTTTGAAGTAACAAGCAATGTGAATAAAGGGAAACCTGTGGATGCGCTGTCCTAGATTTTCAGAAGGAATTTGACATGGTGCCACATCAAAGACTACTGCGCAAGACCACTGGATCCGCACAGATGGAAACCAATTAGAAACTGTTGATTTGATGCAAACCTTTTGTGCTATTTGTCTTGTGGTAAAAGCTGTTGAGAAAGTTATGCTTCATCGAACGAGTTGAATTCTATTTTGATGACATATTGTTTAATGTTGCCTAACTTACTAAATGTATCAAACACTTAGGCTTCTTTTTTCTAAAACCTGTTTACACGGTGTGCATCATATCATTTCTAGTGAACAACCAGCATTTCTCCTTCATTTTTTTTAAAGGAGTGCTAGTCTTAGATTATTTTTCCCATATTTTTTTCTATTTCTGGTGTGTTATTTTCCAAATCCTATCCAAAAAGAGAGTGGGACAAGCTGGAAACGTAATGATCTTGCATGTTATCGTGGGCTGGTCATGATGATAAGGAGACAAAGTAAAAATGTTCTTCTTAAGGAAGATGCCAAAAGCAGAGCAAATGATGGGAATAAAATAAAATCGCAAACTGAAATAGATATTGACACTTCTATTTATATCACACTCTCAATGTCCAGGGGCTTTACATGAGGAATTACAGAACACTCCTGACATTTTATGCAAACAAATGCAGTATCAGTACTGCTTAAGTAATATCCTACCAATGACAGAATTAATAACCTGTTTTTAACAGATTATCAATTTGATGAGAATACCTGCCCTTGTTTGAATAGTGCCAACAAATCTTTAATGCCACCTGAACAAGCAAATGGACCTGGCTCGCCATCTCAGTCAAGAATAAATTGTTTTGTTCTTGCTTGGCAAGTGATGCCTTTGTTGAGCTTTTTAAACTTATGTAAGTGTTCGAAGATGAGCAATCACTTTGCCCCAACACCCCCCCCCCCCCTCCACCCCCCACACCACCAAATCAAGCTGTATTCTGGTTAATCTGACTGTTAATAAGTGTATAATGGCAACACAAACTTAAATTAAAAAGTTATTGTTTAAATGGACTGAAATTAATTCAAAAATTTCATTGGTTTCAGGTAAGTAAATAGAAAGATTTTAAGAAAGTTGAAAAAGTTTAACACCATACATTCTTGCATCCTGATTAATCAAAAACTATATTGCAAAGGAATCAACAAATGATCGTATCTTCAGAGGACACTTTGCTGCCAAACTCTTGTTCAAGTCAAGAAAGTTACATTTGTACTGGTACATATATTTCTGGTTAAGCAAATGTCTCCTTTCATCTTTCTAGTTCACAGGGGACACTTCTGAAATGGTGCCACATAAATACTCAACAGTAAATAAGGTAGCACGGTGGCGCAGTGGTTAGGACAGCTGCCTCTCAGCACCGAGACCCCAGGTTCGTTCCCGGCTCTGGGTCACTGTCCGTGTGGAGTTTTCACATTCTCCCCGTGTTTGCGTGGGTTTCACCCCCACAACCCAAAGATGTGCAGGGTAGGTGGATTGGCCATGCTAAATTGCCCCTTAATTGGAAAAAATGAATAGGGTACACTAAATTTATTTATTTTTAAATTAAAAAAGATAAGTTGCACTATATATTGTTTGCACATACAATAGAATATTTATCTAATAAATGATTACTCATAATTCGCATTATTTTTTATGAACTTACACGATTCTTCTGTAAAGCTGAAATGCTTTAAGAATGAATATACACTGATCAATATTTTCCACTTGGTGTCACTCTACATTATTGCAAATAATCTCAATCCTAGTTTTTGTAATTTGTAAAATATACCTTTCCCAGATAGTATACAGATAACTATTATAAAACTGAAGTACATGCAGCTGTTGTGCTGGTGTTTACTGTTCAATAGTCTAACAGAAGAACTAAAGAGTAAAGAATCTTTGTATTTTTGTTTTCTTGGATCAAGCTTGCTCAGCTCAGTACCTCAGTTAGTGATGGTCCAGTGGAAAGTTAGGCTGGGCTCATGAGGGAGATGGGAGGAGCAGACCTGTGGAGGTTTTTGCATCCAAGGGATTGAGAATATTTATTTTTCTCCCTGGTGCAAAAGGTTTATTTGAGGATTGAATTTTTTGTGGTGGGAAAGGCGCTGTTGGCTAGGGTTAAGAGGTCAGAGTTCTCAGCAATTGTGATTTCAGATCACGCTTTGCATTGGATGGATGTGGTTTGGAGAAGGGGGCCAGCCCAAAGGCTGGGGTGGAGAATGGATGTGGGGTTATTAGCGGACCGTAGCTTCTGTGACAGGATAGGGAAGGTGACTGAGGAGAATGTGAGGGAGGTCTCGTGGTCGGTAGTCTGGGAGGCTCTGAAGGCAGTGGTGAGGGGGGAGGTGATCTGGTTTAAGGCTAAGGTGGAGAGGGAGGAATGCCAATGACTGATGGAAGAGATTTTGGAGGTGGATGGGAGGTACGCAGGGGTCCTTGACCCGGGACTCCAGGCAAAGAGGAAGGAATCTCGGGAGGACCGTCATCTTCACCGTTTGCACCCTCCCAGCCAGGGACAACGGAAGCACGTCCCATCTCTGAAAATCGTCCTTCATTTGGTCCACCAGCCGGGCCAGATTCTATTTATGCAGCCGGTTCCATTCCCGCGTCACTTGGATGCCTAGGTACCTAAAGCTTCCCTCTACTAACCTAAACGGCAGCTCTCCCAGTCGCCTCTCCTGTCCCCTCGCCTGGACCACAAACATCTCACTCTTTCCCACATTAAGCTTATACCCTGAAAACCGGCCAAATCCCCCTAGAGTCCTCATGATTTCGTCCATCCCCTCTATTGGGTCCGAAATGTACAGAAGCAGGTCATCCGCATAGAGCAAAACCCTGTGCTCCACCCCCCCCACCCCCGGACCAGTCCTCTCCAGCCCCTCGAGGCTCTCAGAGCAATTGCCAACAGCTGTACAGCCATCGCAAACAACAGTGGGGAGAGGGGGCATCCCTGTCTCGTCCCCCGGTGTAGTCTAAAATAGTCCGATGTTGTCCGATTCGTCCGTACACTTGCCACAGGAGCCTGATACAGTAACCTGACCCAGTCGATAAAGCCCCGCCCGAATCCGAACCATCCCAGTATTTCTCACAGTCCCATTCCACCTGATCAAAAGCATTTTCTGCATCCATTGCGATCACTACCTCTACCTTCCGGGGGCATCATGATTACATTTAACAGTCTTCTGACATTGGCCACCAACTGCCTGCCCTTAACAAACCCCGTCTGGTCCTCCCCAATAACGTCCGGAACACAATCCTCGATCCTGGAGGGCAAGATTTTGTCCAGCAACTTGGCATCTACATTCAAAAGTGTGATCGGCCTTTAGGACCTACACAGCTCCGGGTTCTTGTCAGCAAAATTGTTGCCTGTGACATCGTCGGGGTAAATACCCCTCTTTCCCTTGCCTCATTGAATATCCTTAACAACACCGGCCCCAATATCCCCGAGAACGTTTTATAAAACTCCACTGGGTACCCGTCCGGACCCGGGGCCTTACCCGCCTGCATGGCCTTCAAGCCCTCCACTATCTCTTCCAGCCCGATTGGGGCCCCCAGCCCTTCTACCAGCTCCCCGTCCACCTTTGGGAAATTCAGCCCCTCCAAGAAGTGCCTCATCCCCTCCGGCCCGGTAGGGGGTTCCGACCTGTACAGCCTGCTGTAAAAATCTCTAAACACCTTATTCACCCCTACTGAATCACCAACCAGGTTCCCATCTCCGTCCTTTACTTTCCCTATCTCCCTAGCTGCCTCCCTCTTCCTAAGCTGCTGTGCAAGCATTCTGCTGGCCTTCACTTCATGTTCATATATCGCCCCCCTCGCCTTTCTCAGCTCCGCCTCCGCCCTCCTTGTGGTCAGCAAGCTAAACTCCGCCTGTAACCTCCGCCGTTCCCTTAAAAGCCCTGCCTCTGGGGTCTCCGCATACGTCCTATCAATCTGTAGTATCTCCTTTACCAGTCGGTCTGTCTCTGCCCTGTCCACCTTCTCCCTACGTGCCCGGATCGAGATTAGCTCCCCCCTGACCACCACCTTCAGTGCTTCCCACACCACCGCTGCTGAAATTTCCCCCGTGTCATTGACCTGCAGGTAGCTCTGAATACATTTCCTCAGCTGCTCGCACACCCCTTCATCCGCCAAAAGTCCCACATCTAACCTCCATTGCGGGCGCTAGTTACTGTCTTTACTAACCTGCAGGTCAACCCAGTGCGGAGCATGGTCTGAGATTGTAATCGCCGAGTACCCCGTGTCCACCACCCAGCCAGCAAGGCCCTGCTCAAAATAAAGAAATCAATCCGGGAATACACTTTATGCCCGTGTGAGTAGGAGAACTCCTTCATCCTCAGCTGCCCAAATCTCCATGGATCCACCCCCCCCCCCCCCTCCCACCAGCTCCATGAACCCTCTTAGTTCCTTTGCCATTGCTGGCACCCTGCGCGTTTTCGAGCTTGACCGGTCCAAGCCAGGGTCAATAACTGTGTTGAAGTCCCCTCCCATGACCAACCTCTGCGAGTCCAGGTCCAGTATCTTCCTCAGCATCCTCTTTATAAACTCCACATCATCCCAATTTGGCGCATACACATTTACTAATACCACCTGCACCCCCTCTAGCTTCCCACTGACCATAATGTACCGACCTCCCACGTCCGAGACTATTCTACCCGCCTCAAACACCACCTGCTTATTGATCAGGATCGCGACCCCTCTAGTCTTTGAATCTAGTCCCGAGTGAAAGACCTGACTGACCCAGCCTTTCCTCAGTCGAACCTGGTCCGTTACTCTAAGGTGCGTCTCCTGCAACATTACCACATCCGCCTTCAATCCCCTAAGATGCGCGAACACACGTGCCCTTTTGACAGGCCCATTTAAGCCTCGAACATTCCAGGTGATCAGTCTAGTTGGGGTACTCATTGCCCCCCCTCTGCCGATCAGCCATCCCCTTTTTTAGGCCCACCTCCAGCCTGTGCTCCTCGCGCCTCCACCGGTCCATCCCCAGGCAGCCCCCGCCCCCAACCTTCTCTCTGTCCCTCAGCCCAAGTCCCTCCCTCGCCAGCAGAACATTCACCCCCCCCTAGTAACAACACCCTGTAACCCAACCCCTTTACTAAACCAAACATATGCACACCCACCACTGCGCTTCCGAGAGCTAGCTCGCCCAGCTAGCTTGGTGGCCCCCATCCCTGGTGCCAGATAGTCTCCCACCTATTGTTCCCTCCCCCCCGCTCATACAAACAAAACTCCAACATCAAACAATCCTCACACAATTGCCCAACAGAAAAACACCAAGATCAAAACAAGCACAGCTCCATCCCCCAACAGTGCAAATGAAAACCTTAACTCAGTCAGCTCTACCGCTGGTTCCAAATCGATGCAAACGGCATCACAAACATCTTCCATGAAACGCAAAACAAGAAACTTTACAAAAACAGAGAAACAAAAAGAAAAAACAAAAACATGAACGTTGCAGCCAAGTTCAAAAGTTCTCAATCCATCACCAGCCCTTTCTTTTTCGCAAAGTCCAGCGTGTCCTCAGGCGTCTCGAAATAGAAGTGCTGATCCTCATGCGTGACCCAGAGACGGGCTGGGTATAACAGTCCAAACTTCACCCTTTTCTTAAAAAGGATCGACCAAATCTGGTTGAAGCCTGCTCTCCTCCTGGCCACCTCTACACTCAGGCCAACCTTCGGGACCCAACCCGGCCGACCTTCGTGACCCACGCCGGCAGGCCTTCTAGGCCCACGCTGGCCGACCTTCGCGGCCTACGCCGGCTGACCTGCGCGACCCACCATTTTCTCTTACCTTGTTTGCTGCTGTCAAAACTGGAAGGAATGGTTTTGGGTCCCTTTGAGCTCGTACACGCTCCTCCAATGGAACCTGTTGAATGAAGGTGAAGCCTTCCGGTGTCGGAAAGTATAGAGTCTCCATCTCTCCAAAGTTCTGCATTTTTTTCCGGTAAAACTTTGTCAAATAAAAAAAACCCAAACTTGTAAAAAAAAAATAAAAAAAAAATGAAAAAAAAATAAAAATAAAATAAATAAAATAAATGAAAAAAATAAAAATAAAATGAATAAAATAAATGAATAAAATGAATAAACCCCCCCCCCCGGGAATAAACCCCGAACTTGTAAAAGAAAAAGCTTCGACCGTTTTTTAAAAAGCGGCCGCACTGCGCATGTGTGCCCAATCATCGGCCATTTTGAAGGCCGCTTGCAGCTGGCGTTATTAACAGCTGGCTGCTGCGGCTGTTGTGCGCAAATTTGCACGATCGGGAGCGCTATGATGGGCAGCTCTGCAACCCTCCCGACACCCGTCCGCGACCCACCCGCAGGTCGAGCCCCCGAGTTTGACAATGCCTGCTCTAGACCTCTATTTTTAAACCCCAGGACCCCGTATACCTTTTGAACCATTTTTCCAACCTCCCCTGCTAGTTGGAATGATTTTTGCGCATACACATCCAGGTCTTGTGGTCCTGCATCTCCTATAGAATTGTGCCCCTTGTTTTACATTGCGCCTCCTCATTCTTCCTACCAATGTACATCACTTCACACTTCTTTGCATTAAATTTTACCTGCAGTATCTGCCCATTCAACCAACTGTTCTATCCTCTTTAAAGCCCATCACTATCTTCCTTACAGTTTGCAATTCGATTACTGATTCGTTTACTGGTTTTGTGTAAATGTTCTGAATTTAGAAGAAAAACATTAAATTTACTGATAGCAAATTAGAACTATAGAAAATTGTGAAATACTATCTTAACAAAGGCCATTTAGCACAGTGGTAGTGCTGCACAACACAAGTGAGGATGTCCTTAGTATGAAGATGGAGCTTTGTCTCTACAAGGACCGTGCTGTGGTGACCCCTACCCATATTACCACGGCCAAATGCATCTGAGCAGATAGGTTGGTGAGAATGAGCTCAAATGTTTTTTTTCCCTCTTGTGGTTCTCTCAGCACCTGCTGCAAACTCAGTCTGGCAGCTATACCCTTCAGGACTAGACCAGTTCAGTCAGCAGTGGTGCTAGCTAGTCATGTTTTGTAATGGACATTGAAGTTCCTCAGCCCTTGCTGTTTCAGTACTTCTTCCTAGTGGTGATAAATGTGGTGATGTACTGATTGCTTTCCACCTACCACCCTTCCTCACCTAATCAGCAGGAGATTTCCTTACCTGCTTTGACCTGATGCCACCAGACTTCATGGGTTTCTGAGTCCCTTTTGAGGATGCACAGGGCCAAGTATTCCTCATTGTTCACCACTGTGCTGCCACCTTTGGTGGGCCAGTTCTGCCAGTGGGACTGGGCATATCCAGGGATGGAGATGGAGGATTCAATCTTGTCTGAAAGGTATGTTTCTGTGAGAATGGCTGTGACAGAGTAGATAGGGAGAAACTGTTCCCATTGGTGAGTGTTAAGATCCAGAGGAAACAGATTTAAAGCAAATGATTATTTTGCCAATGGCGACACAAGGTTTATTATGCAGCCTTTAGTTAGAATCTGGAATGTGCTGGAGACAAATTAATTGGATAAATTGTCTGAACAGGGCCATTTTTCAGAGCTACGGGGAAAGAGTGGGTCAGTGACACTAGCTGAGATGCTCTTGCAGAGAATTGACATGGATTTGAAGAACTGAATGAATTCCTTCAGCGATCTTGCGAATTTTATGTTGCTTGAGCTTAATATTATGGACAACTGAATGGAAAAGTGGAATTGAGAGAGAAGGGAAAGTTTAATGGCAGATTTAAAAAAAAAAAAAATTTAGACTACCCAATTCATTTTATTTCCAATTAAGGGGCAATTTAGTGTGGCCAATCCACCTAACCTGCACATCAGTTGTGGGGGCGAAACCCATGCAAACACAGGGAGAATATGCAAACTCCACAGGGACAGTGACCCGGGGCCGAGATTGAACCTGGGACCTTGGCGCCATGAGGGGCGCCGTGAGGCAGCAATGAAGTTAATGGCAGATTTGAGAGTGAAATTAAAGGAAATCATGAAACAATGTGGGGACATAAGGGAAATGGAAATTGGAAGAGGAAAAGGAAAAGAAAGACAGGGTCTTGGGAAATGAGACCATAAGTATGAAAGGGTGAAAGAAAAGGAAAGTATAATCCATTTTCAAGTGGATCTCTGGCAATGAGACCCACCAACAGTTGTTTAGTTGGAAGCCTGAGCCAGAACATTGTGTGTTCAAGTCAGGATTTGAGCACAAAATTCTAGCTTGACACTGGTGATATGCATCATTGTAAATACACAAGGGGTTAATGTAGATACACTAGGACTGAGTAAACACTAGAGGGAGCACCAGAGACATCATGACATGCAGACATACAGCTAATGAACACACAGAATAGGACACGACCAATGGGCAGTCGGGACACCCAGAGGTGACCCTACCACAAGGGGGCAACCCATATAAAAGGACAGGGCACACATGCTCTTTCTCTTTTCCACAGGCGACACTCAGAGACACAGGGGCAGATCGGAAGCATCAAACCCACCGCATGGATTAGAGCAGACTGGTTAGTTAGATTGAGTTACTATAGCAAGATCAGCAGGAGAGTCAAGACCTTCAAGCACTCCAAAGGGCAAGACAAGAGAGACTTCCAGACAGTCCTGGAAACGTTTGACACATACTGCGAGTAAAACACAAGAGAGAAGGGTAAAAGAGGTGCCAATACTCACCACGAGGCGAAGGTAGGCCTGCAAATGAAGAAAACGGCAGTTTTGATTGGCAGCCATCTTGAGAAAGGAGCCGCACATGCGCAGTTCTCCAGAAGACGCAAAACGGCACAAGTAGGAGAATTGTTAACTGTTCAATAAATGTGTTAAACCTATCTCCAAGTCTGAACCTTCCTTTGTCAGAGTATACATCAAGGAAGCAGCTTACGCTACATGAAGAAGCATAACACAACATGGTTCCAGGAGTTCCTGTTAAATCTACATCGTTCAACTCAACAGATCCGTGACTACCATCAACAGCACCCAGGCAAGATGTTTGAGATTCCGGTTCCACAGCAGCTCAGGTACCACGGCAATCTCAGTGCAAACTGGCGTGCATTCAGGCAGAGATTTGAGATCTACCTGGTAGCATCCGACCTAGATGGCGCGGCGGATGCAGAGAAAATAAAGCTTCTGCTCACCATTGCGGGTGCAAGTGCTGCAGAAATCTTCAAGACCTTCAAGTACTCCAAAGGGCAGGACAAGAGAGACCTCCAGACAGTCCTGGAAATGTTTGACACATACTGCGAGGAAAACACAAGAGAGAACGGTAAAAGAGGTGCCAATACTCACCATGAGGCGAAGGTAGGCCTGCAAATGTAGAAAACGGCAGTTTTGATTGGCAACCATCTTGAAAAAGGAGCCACACATGCGCAGTTCTCCAGAAGACGCGAAACGGTAAAAGTGTTTTGCGCATGCGCGAGAAGCCACGCATTCGTGGTTGAGCAAAGGTGGCATGGAAAAGGAAGGTCCGTTTGCACATGCGCGGTTGCAAAAATGGCGCAAAGTAACGGAACAGCGATCTGCGCATGCGCAATCCATTCCTACGCTCTATGTCACAAGCGTCATGATATCAGAGGCCCTGGGCCACGCCCACTTAAAGGGGAAATGCCAGAAAATAAAAAATAAAAATGTTTAAAGCCGTAAAACACAATTCTTTCACCTGGAACGACAGCACAATGCCTGAACTTCGACCAGTAGCTGAAAGTAACCTCCCCAGAACCCTGCAACAAGCAGTTAGCACCGCCCTAAGAGATGATTTTGTCCTTGAAGACTACGACTCAGACGTTGATTACTTCTTTGGACATCACGAGCACAATGACAGCTCCGACACAAAAAGTGATGATATGGTCCTTGAAGATTATGACTCAGACGATGATTTCATCATTGGACATGGCGACCTCAGTACCAAATCCGAACCGCAACGAGATATGTTGTACAGTGAAGAATCCAACACAGACATGGACGAGTTCTTCGGATTTGAGGATCCTCAGCCCGACAGACGACATCCTAACCCAGAAGTACATGATTCTGCTGTGGCCTGACACCAAGAGACAGAGAGCGTTACAAGCCCACAGAGAGCGGCCTGACGCCAAGTGACAGAGAGAGGTCCAAGCCCACAGAGAGCGGCCTGACGGCAAGAGACAGAGAGAGGTCCAAGCCCACTGAGAGCGGCCTGACGCCACACCAGTGGTCCACCCACCACGAACAGTGCTCCATGCACCACGAAGATGCCCTGACTCCACACAGAGTGTGGTCCACGCACCAGGAAGTGTCCCCGACTCCACACGAAAGGTGGTCCACGCACCACGAAGTGTCCCCGACTCCGCACAGAAAGCGATGACAGACTCCACAGTGAGACCACTGCACGTCTCCATGCAGAGAACAAAGACTCCACAGCGAGACCACTGCACGATTCCGTTGAGAGCGCACAGATCGACTCCACAGCGAGACCACTGCATGACTCCACACAGAGAACGATGCCAGACTCCACAGAGAGAGCAATACCAGCCTCCACGGTGAGCTCATTGACAGACTCCACGATGGAAGCAACGCAAGACTCCAGAGCGCAGTCCTTGCATGAACAAGACCATGAAGGTCTAGCAATCTTATCTGAGCAACCAGCAGCAGATGATGCAAGTTTGCCACGCTCAAGTGCACAGCAAGAAGACTATGACAGTATACAACGCTCACGTGAACAACAAAAAGACTATGACAGTCTACCCAGATTATCTGAGCCACCAGAAGAAGACTCTGACAGTCTACCAAGTTATTTAACCAGCAAGAAGTCGCTGAAGGTCTTCACACTGTATGTGCGACAAGTGACGAAGGCATCACAATTCCCATACAAGATGTGCAACATGACAGCGAGACTGACTGTTCTCCGCTAGTATGTACAGAGGCACTCGACGATCAAAGTGACTCCAGTGACACCACGTTAATTCAAACCTCATCCACTCGAGCCTCTCCACAAGAAAATGATTTCCTGAACGTTTTGACTCTGGACTGGGAGCATCAAGACACCTCAGATGATTCAAGTGACACCTCAGATGATTCAAGTGAACCTGAAATGACTCCGGACGGGGAGTGTCAAGAAACCAAAGCTGATTCAGGTGAACCAGAAAGGTCTCCAGACGGGGAGCATTGACAAACCAAAGATGATTCCAGTGAACCGGACATGACTCCAGACGGGGAGCGCCGAGGATATCAGAGACGGCACGCTCAATGAAACAGCAGATGTCACATAGGACACTGACACAAGTAACTTTGTGAAGGACTCGAATTCTCCACTCGGGTGTGGTCATTGAGCACAACAAGCACAACAACAAAACCTACAAAATCACCAACACTGACAACAACAAGAAGCGTACCAAAGGGACCAACGTCAACAACAATCACGACAAAAACAACAACACTGGAACAACGACTGGTACGACATGGTACAACTCTGCAAATGCAGGACAATGAAACAGTACTGCTCCTAACACTGGCAAGAGTACAGACATACCATGGCTTGACGGCAAATCTCACCGATTCAAGTTTGCTCCACTATAAACAAGCAAACCAGCTTTCAAGGCAGATGACATACTGCATCAATATCACAATCACAAGAAACAGTCCCGGTCGGACAACACAGATAGCATACTGCATCGCTATCACAAGCATAGAAAAAAACAGAGTCCAAATCAGACAACGAAGTGCTTTGACCATTTGCACACACCTGATGACTTATTGGTTCCTTATGCAGAGGGACACTGACGGTGTTCACAAAGCAATGACAACATCACCATCACCACTTCAACAACAAAACAAGAAAGCCACTCGACCTTATTAATTCATGAACTTTGGACTCATACATATTATTTGGTATTGTATAATCATCACTGTCATCATGATTTGTACATTTCATCACTTATCTACCTATTTTGTTCAATTTTCTTTAACAAAGTACAGAAAATATGTAACACGAAATAAGGGGGGATGTGGCGATATGCATCACTTAAATACACAAGGGGTTAATGTAGATACACTAGAACTGAGTAAACACTAGAGGGAGCACCAGAGACATCAGGACATGCTGACATAAAGCTAATGAACACATAGAATAGGACACGACCAATGGGCAGTCAAGACACCCAGAGGTGACACTACCACTAGGGGGCAACCCATATAAATGGACAGGGCACACATGCTCTTTCTCTTTTCCACAGGCGAGACTCAGAGACACAGGGGCAGATCGGAAGCGTCACACCCACCACATGGATTAGAGGAGACAGGTTTGTTAGATTGAGTTACTATAGCAAGATCAGCAGGAGAGTCGAACTCAAGTAGGAGATTTGTTAACTGTTCAATAAATGTGTTAAACCTATCTCCAAGTCTGAACCTTCCTTTGTCAGAGTATACATCAAGGAAGCAGCTTATGCTACATGAAGAAGCATAACACAACAGATGCTCCAGTGCAGTGGTGAGGAAGTGCTGCGCTGTCTGAGGTCTTTCAGATGAGACATCAAATCCAGTCCCCATTTGCCTGCATGCTTGAGTGGTTACAAAAGATCCCACAGTACAATTTTGAAGAAGAACAGGGACGTTATCCCTGGTGTACTGGCCAATATTTACCTCTTAATCGACATATGACAAAAACATTATTTTGTCATTACAACATTTTTGTAGAAAGCATACTATGCAAATTGGCTGCTGCATTACCTACATTATAGCAGTGCCAATACTTCATAAGTAGGTAAATAAACGCAAAATACTGGTGGATGCTGGAAGTCTGAAATAAAATGGAAATTGCTGGACAAACTCCTTGTGATGATAAGTAGATTGTCATCTGTATTATCATCTGTACATAAATAATAATATACGTATACCTGTTGTAGTTCCAGCATCCGACCACCAGGTGATGTGAGTATGCAGACAAGTGACCTGGAGACACCATGTTCTCCAGAAG
The DNA here is from genome assembly GCF_047496885.1 of Scyliorhinus torazame. Taxonomy (NCBI): domain Eukaryota; kingdom Metazoa; phylum Chordata; class Chondrichthyes; order Carcharhiniformes; family Scyliorhinidae; genus Scyliorhinus; species Scyliorhinus torazame. The sequence continues at coordinate 352,760,031 of NC_092708.1, forward strand.
GTGTTAGTAAGGAGTTTGTGGCAGTTGCATATTAGAGTAGCCCTGGAGTATCTGAGTGTAAGTTATTGTTAGATCATTATTTCCACCTGTATTAATCTTAGACATTATAAGGCGATGCCGGCGTTGGACTGGGGTGGGCACAGTAAGAAGCAAGACCAGGTTAAAGTCCATCTGGTTTGTTTCGAATCATTAGCTTTCGGAGCGCAGTTCCTTCCTCAGGTGAGACCTCTTGGTCATTATAGTAATCCTTTAGAGGAGTGTTAGTAATAAATAGTTTGTTGCAAAACAAAGTCTAATGTTCTTTGTCAACACTGTCACATCAAGATTCAACATCAGCACAATCAAAGAACATTACACTCGGCAGGTCTGTCACCTGTGGAGAGAGAAACGGAGATAACGTTTGAAAAGCTGCATGGGGATGGAAACGCTAACTGTGTTTCTCTCTCAGACGCTGGCCAGACCTGCTGAGTTCATCCAACATCTTCTGTTCTTTCTGCATGGGTCCTTCATTGGCAGCAAGGTGTTTGGGGGCAGGTGGTGGTAGTGGAGTGATTGCTCGCTGTCCCGGGCGCCATCCCACCTGTCACGAGGTGCGTGTTGTTCACCTTTCTTTTTGTTTTGCATGGCGGAACCCGCTCAGTCAGCGGCAGGAGCCCGGCGGACGGAAGACGAGTGTGATTTCGAAACCGCAATCTTGGGCGCGGGCGCCGGCGGAGCGTGAGTGCGGATGGCGGCCCGTAGTTCGCGGGGATACCCGGCTGCTGCCGTTGCCGAGACACCGGAGGCGGAGGGGCCGAGAAGCCGGACGACAGGGATGGAAATCGGGACCGAAATCAGCCGCAAGATCAGGGTGAGCGGCCGGGGAGGAGGAGGTGGCGGAGGTCGGGGTGGGCTGAGCTGAGAGGGCCGGCGGGGCTTCCGCCGGGAGGCCGGCCCCAGGCCCCGAGCCGCTGTGGGGGATGCGGGGAGATGGGCCGGAGTGAAGTTTGGGGGGGGCCGGCCGGCCGCTCCGCTCCTGTGGGGAAAGTCTCCCGTTGTTCTTGTTTGCGGGATCACTCGGGTGTTTGCCAGAGGAGGAAGAACCCCCTGTCTCATTTCTAACCATTGCCACTTTGTTAAAGAAAACAACAATTTCACCATCGGCTTCCCGACTCGAAACCCGGCTTGCCCCCCCCCCCCCCCCGGTTTGACCTGAACGTCTCCGGCTGTGTTTATTTATTTTTTGGATGGGCGCAGGCAGAGTGTGAGGGACACACACAACGCGAGCAAACGTTGTACGGCGAAGTTTGCATTTTTGGATATTGTCCCCGGAATTGTTTTTGCACATGCCTCGTTGTGCAACAAAAAGGGTTTAAACTCCCATTGTTGGCCCCATCTATCCACTTTCCAGCGAAGGTCACATGGGGTTCGCTTCTGACCCCCCCCCCCCCCCCCCCAGAGAAAACAAACTCCAATTTGTTTTCCTACTGGTATGGGCATCGCCGGCAAGGACAACATTTGTTGCCCGTCCCTAATCACCCTTGATCAGGCAAGTGTTGAGCTGTCGCCTGAACAACTAAGCGGCTTGTTTGGTCATTTTTGAGGGCAATTACGAGTTGACCATATAGTTCAGACCAGATAAAGGTGGTGAATTCCTTCCCTAAAGAACATTAGTGAACTAGATTGGTTTCTTAGTGACAACCTGGTAGTAGGGTGGTCACAATCCTGTTTTTTAACTTCTTGTTCCAGATATTTTTATTTCGTTAACTCAATTTAACTTCCCAAATTCCCATGGTGAGATCTGAGTTCATGTCTCCAGTCCTTTAGTTCAGGCCTTGGGATTGTTACTGACTCAGTATCGTGACCACGATCGTACTGTTTCCAAGTGTTCTTGCTGAGCTTGGTTCAATCTCTGATTAAGCAGATTACTGACAGAACTTGAAATTTTCATGGTATTTACTACTCACTATCGCACACACGGATCCATTTTGCCCCTGAGTGTTGACCATTCAACCTTTCACATAGTAAAACATCTCCAGGTGCTTCACAGGAACATTAGCAACAAAACCTGCCTCTGTGCCAAAAAGTTGTGGATTTAAGTCCCATGAAGTCTTGAGCACACAAATCTAGGCAGATATTTCATTGGAGTACAACACTGTCAGAGATGATGTCTTTCAGATGAGATGTTAAACTGACTTCCCATTTGCCTAAACGTTTAAGATTCCATGACATTATTTCGAAGAGGAACAGGGGAGTTATTCCCGGTACTCTGACCATACATATCACCCTGAATCATCATCTCTCAAAATGATTATCTGTTCACTCACATTGTTTGTGCAATCTTCTGTTGCATTTCCTACATTACAAATGTAACTGCACTTCATAAGTACTTCATTGAAGTTTTGTTGGAGCTAAGTTTTTTAAGCTTCTTCAAGGAAGAAAGAACATTTTAGCGATGGATTTCCAAAGCCCAGGCCCTTAACAGTTAAATACATGGTTCTCAATGGTGGAACAATGAAAACTGGATGACCAAATGAATAGAAGTGGAAGAGTGCAGAGATCACTGGACATTATAGGTCTGACGAGGGTTACAGATACAGGGATTCTTGAGGCTATGGAGGGAATTGAAAACACGGATAGATTTTTAAAAATTGAGGTGTTTTTCAACTGGGAGTCCATATCGGTCAACAGGCACCCGGGGGCCGGGGGGGGGGGGGGGGGGGGGGGGTGGGGGGAATAGTTGAATGGGATTTTTGTGAGTTGGGACATGGCAGCAGGGATTTGGGTGGGCTTAAGTTAGGGGAGGTGGAACATAGGAAGCTGTCCAAGAGTGCAATGGAATATTCAAGTCTAGAAGTAACAGGCATGGATGAGGGTTTCAGCACAAAATGAGCTGAGACAGGAGGTAAGCTGGAGATAGAAGTAAGTGGTTTTGGTGATGTACAAATATGTTCTTGGAAGCTCATCTTGGGTTCAAGTATGGTACCAAAGTGAAAAGTATTGTTCAGCCTCAATCAGTTGCCAGGTAGATATGTGGTGTCAAGAGCTAGTGAACAGAATTTGGGGCAGGGATCAAAGGCAGTGGCCATTCTGCACCACCAAGTTAGCTCTGTACTTGCCTTCACTTGCCCACTTTTGTTCTTTAACACTCAAATGCCCTCGTCTAACAAAAATGTCAAAAAAACTAGAATGCTACAGGTGCTGGATCTCTGAAATATAAGCAAAATACTTGGCGGATATGGCAGTATCTAGGTCAGAGTCTAGTTTGGGAAACTGTTCTGCTTTGCAGAACACCTCCACTTGTTCCACAGGTGTAATCCACAGCATCTGGTTGCTCGGCATTTTAATTCAACATCTTGCTCTTGCGCTCCCATTTCTGTGCTCGACCTTCATTGTTACAGTGAAGCTCTCAAGCTTGAGCAGCACCTCATCTTGTGTTTAGGCACCTTACACCCTTTTGGGCTCAACATTGAAGTTCAACAACCTCAGACTAGGAACTCTGTCATCAATTTTGACTTTTTTTTTTGCCAGTGCCAGTCTATATTTTGTTTTCATCGTTTTGATTTCAGACAGAGCTGTTCATTATTCTGTCATTATCACTTACTCTGGATCAGTGATTTGTTCCTTCACTACAACCCATTACCACACCCTTTACGTTTTGTTCCATGATATTTTGTTATTCAATCTTTCCTGTCCACTACCCAATCTCGGACCTTTCCTTTTGTTCCTCACCTGCCTTTCCACAGGGGCAGCACGGTGGCACAGTGGTTTGCACTGTTGCCTCTTGGCTCCAGGGGCCTGGTTTCAATTACGGCCTTAGGTGCCTGTCTGTGTGGAGTTCGTACATTCTCCCCATGTCTGTGTGGGTTTCTTCCGGGCGCTCTTGTTTCCTTCCATAGTCCAAAGATGTGCACGCTAGGTGGATTGGCCATGATAAATTGCCCCTTAGTGACCAGGGATTTGCAAGTTAGGTTACGGGGTTAGGAGTATAGGGCGGAGTGGATCGGAGCAGACCCAATGGGCTGAATGGCCTCCTGCACTGTAGGGATTCTATGATTTCGATGAAAACCCATCTCTTTTCCACTTCAATTCTGAAGCAGAATCATATTTGACTCAAATGTTAACTCTTGTTTATTTCTCTACAAATGCTGCCCGACCTGCTTGAGTAGTTCCAGTACCTTGTTTTTATGAAAAAATAGGCCAATCTCTGTTATATTTTTCAGTTGATCTCAACATCTTTTTTGGGAAGAGAGCTCCAGATTATCACCACTGTTTTTGTTATTACAGGAGCTCTAGAACATGGAACATTACAGCGCAGTACAGGCCCTTCGGCCCTCAATGTTGCGCCGACCTGTGAAACCACTCTAAAGCCCATCTATTGTCTATATGTCTATCCAATGACCATTTGAATGCCCTTAGTGTTGGCGAGTCCACTACTGTTGCAGGCAGGGCATTCCACGCCCTTACTACTCTCTGAGTAAATAACCTACCTCTGACATCTGTCTTATACCTATCTTCCCTCAATTTAAAGCTATGTCCCGTCATGCTAGACATCACCATCCGAGGAAAAAGGCTCTCACTGTCCACCCTATCCAATCCTCTGATCATCCTGTATGCCTCAATTAAGTCACCTCTTAACCACCTTCTCTCTAATGAAAACAGCCTCAAGTCCCTCAGCCTTTCCTCATAAGATCTTCCCTCCATACCAGGCAACATTCTGGTAAATCTCCTCTGCACCCTTTCCAATGCTTCCACATCCTTCCTATAATGCGGCGACCAGAATTGCACGCAATACTCCAAATGCGGCCGCACCAGAGTTTTGTACAGCTGCAACATGACCTGATGGCTCCGAAACTCAATCTCTCTACCAATAAAAGCTAACACACCGTATGCCTTCTTAACAACCCTCTCAACCTGAGTGGCAACTTTCAGTGATCTATGTACATGAACACCGAGATCTCTCTGCTCATCCACACTGCCAAGAATCTTACCATTAGCCCAGTACTCTGTCTTCCTGTTATTCCTTCCAAAATGAATCACCTCACACTTTTCTGCATTAAACTCCATTTGCCACCTCTCAGCCCAGCGCTGCAGCTTATCTATGTCCCTCTGTAACTTGTAACATCCTTCCGCACTGTCCACAACTCCACCGACTTTAGTGTCATCTGCAAATTTACTCACCCATCCTTCTACGCCCTCCTCCAGGTCATTTATAAAAATGACAAACAGCAGTGGCCCCAAAACAGATCCTTGACACCAAAACAACACCACTAGTAACTGGACTCCAGTCTGAACACTTCCCATCAACCACCACCCTTTGTCTTCTTCCAGCTAGCCAATTTCTGATCCAAACTGCTAAATCTCCATGAATCCCATGCTTCCGTATTTTCTGCAGTAGCCTACGTGGGGAACCTTATCAAACGCTTTGCTGAAATCCATATACACCACATCAACTGCTTTACCCTCATCCCCCACCTGTTTGGTCACCTTCTCAAAGAACTCAATAAGGTTTGTGAGGCACGACCTACCCTTCACAAAACCGTGTTGACTATCTCTAATCAAATTATTCCATTCCAGATGATTATACACCCTATCTCTTATAAACCTTTCCAAGATTTTGCCCACAACATAAGTAAGGCTCACTGGTCTATAGTTACTGAGGTTGTCTCTACTCCCCTTTTTGAACAAGGGGATAACATTTGCTATCCTCCAGTCTTCTGGCACTATTCCTGTAGACAAAGATGACTTAAAGATCAAAGCCAAAGGCTCAGCAATCTCCTCCCTAGCTTCCCAGAGAATCCTAGGATAAATCCCATCCGGCCCAGGGGACTTATCTATTTTCACCCTTTCCAGAATTGTTAACACCTCCTCCTTATGAACCTCAAGCCCTTCTAGTCTAGTAGACTGAATCTCAGTATTCTCCTCGACAACATTGTCTTTTTCCTGTGTGAATACTGACAAATATTCATTTAGCACCTCTCTTATCTCCTCGGACTCCAAGCACAACTTCCCACTACTGCCCTTGACTGGCCCTACGCTTACCCATGTCATTCTTTTATTCCTGACATATCTATAGAAAGCTTTAGGGTTATCCTTGATCCTACCTGCCAAAGACTTCTCATGTCCCCTCCTGGGTCTTAGCACTCTCTCTAGGTCCTTCCTAGCTAACTTGTAACTCTCGAGCGCCCTAACTGAACCTTCATGTCTCATCTTTACATAAGCCTCTTTCTTCCTCTTGATAAGTGTTTTGACTGCCTTAGTAAATCACGGTTCCCTTGCTCGACCACTTCCTCCCTACCTGACAGGTACATACTTATCAAGGACACGCAGTAGATGTTCCTTGAACAAGCTCCACGTTTCCATTGTGCCCATCCCCGGCAGTTTTCCTCTCCATCCGATGCATCCCAAGTCTTGCCTCATCGCATCATAATTGCCTTTCTCCCAGATATAACTCATGCCCTGCGGTAGATACCTATCCCTTTCCATCACTAAAGTAAACGTAATGGAATTGTGGTCACTATCACCAAAGTGCTCACCTACCTCCAAATCTAACACCTGTCCTGGTTCATTACGCAGTACCAAATCCAATACGGCCTCCCCTCTCGTTGGCCTATCTACATACTGTGTCAGGAAACCCTCCTGCACACATTGGACAAAAACGGACCCATCTAAAGTACGCGAACTCTCGCGTTTCCAGTCAATATTTGGAAAGTTAAAGCCCCCCCATAACAACTACCCTGTTGCTTTCGCTCCTATCCAGAATCATCTTTGCAATCCTTTCCTCTGCATCTCTGGAACTTTTCGGAGGCCTATAGAAAACCCCTAACAGGGTGACCCCTCCTTTCCTGTTTCTAACCTCAGCCCATACTACCTCAATCGACGAGTCCTCATCAAACGTCCTTTCTGCCACCGTAATACTGTCCTTGACTAACAATGCCACCCCTCCCCCTCTTTTACCACCTTCCCTGAGCTTACTGAAATATCTAAACCCTGGCACCGGCAACAACCATTCCTGTCGCTGCTCTATCCATGTCTCCGAAATGGCCACAACATCGAAGTCCCAGGTACCAACCCATGCCGCAAGTTCACCCACCTTATTCCGGATGCTCCTGGCATTGAAGAAGACCCACTTTAAACCAGCTTCCTGCCTGCCGGTTCTGCAACTTTAAAACCTTACTCATGATCTCACTACTCTCAACCTCCTGTATACTGGAGCTACAATTCAGGTTCCCAAGTCCCTGCTGAACTAGTTTAAACCCTCCCGAAGAGCATTAGCAAATTTCCCCCCCAGGATATTGGTACCCCTCTGGTCCAGGTGTAGACCATCCCGTTTGTAGAAGTCCCACCGACTCCAGAATGAGCCCCAATTATCCACTACTTGCATGTTTAGGTGTTTTCATGTGTAATTGGGCATGGATGAGTTAAGGTGCACACCACTAGGAAATAAATGGCAACGCGGAATTGTTTGGAATTCATTTATTGTTGGTGCTCAGTTCTAAAACGCAATATTTAGAAATGGGCTTTGATTTGAATTACAATAATCAGTGAAGAAATGCAGATGTTTTAAAAGGAAATTTATGTTTTCATCTGAGTATTTTCTGCAGCAGTTTTAGTATTAAATAGTTAAACCGTACTTGGCCATTTCTCTTCAATTACAATATCAAGCAAAACTCTGTAAATAATATTGCTATTCCTACATCCTCTTGATTATTAGTAGCTGTCATTGACTATGATTGGTACCAAAATTATTGGAATTTGTGCTTCGAATTATGCTGTCTATTCTGTTTGGATGGGTGGTAAATAGATCCATGAAGCACGCTGTATATGAACCTTTTTCTTCTGTCTTTCCTTTTCCGTATGTCTATGTCTATTTTCTCTCTTTCATGGTTTTATGTCACTGGAATGTCCAATGTCAGCATGGATTTATGAAAGGGAAATCATGTTTGACAAACCTACTGCATTTTTTTGAGGACGTAACTAGCAGAATAGATAATGGTGAATGTGGTGTATTTAAATTTTCATATAGCTTTCATTGAAGTCCCACAAAAGAGGTTAGTATGCAAAATTAAAGCACATGGGATTGGGGGTAATATATTGGCATGGACTGGGAATTTGTAAGCAGACAAGAAACAGAGCAGAAATAAATGGCTCTTTTTAGTAGCAGACGATGATTAGTGGAGTACTGCAACAATCAGTGGTTGAGCTCCAGCTATTCACAATGTGTCAATGATTTGGATGAAGGGATCAAATATAATATAATATTTCCAAGTTTGCTGATGGCTGAAAACTTGGTAGGAACGAGTGGCGAGGAGGATGTTAAGAGACGTTGAGTGAGTGGGCAAATACATGGCAGATGCAGTATAAAGTGGATAAATGTGAAGTTATCCAATTGGTAGGAAAAACAATGGCAAAGTATTTAAATGGTGATAGATTGGGAAATGTTGATGTACAAAGCGACTTGGGTGTTCTTGTACACCAGTCACTGAAAGCAAGCATGCAGGTACGGCAAGCAGTTAAAACAAATGGTTTGTTGGCCTTCATTGCAAGAGGATTTGAGTACAGGAGCAAGGACGACTTACTGCAGCTGTACAGGGCTTTGGTGAGTAGTGTACCACAGCTGGAGTAGTGTGTGCAGTTTTGGCCTCCTTACCTAGGAAAGGCTATGCTTGCCATAGACGGAGTGCAGCAGAGGTTCACCAGATTGATTCCTGGGATGGAAGGATTGTCATGTGAGGAGAGATTGGATTGACTGGGCCTGTATTCATTGGAGTTTAGAAGAATGAGTGGGAATCTCATTAAAACATGTGCATTTAAAAAAAAAAAATGTTAGTGTGCCCAATTCATTTTTTTTTCCAATTAAGAGGAATTTAGCGTGTTCAATCCACCTACCTTGCACATCTTTGGGTTGTGGGGGTGAAACCCACGCAAACACGGGGAGAATGTGCAAACTCCACAGGAACAGTGACCCAGAGTCGGGATCGAACCTGGGACCTCAGCGCCGTGAGGCAACAGGGCTAACCCACTGCTGCCAAAACATGTGCATTTCTGATGGGGCTGGATGCAGGGATGTTGTTTCTTCTAGCTGCAGGGCTCTAGAACAAGGAGGGACATCGCTTAATTTCAGGATACGGGGTAGGCCATTTAGGACAGAGATGAGAAATCTCTTCGCTCAGGTTGGTGAACCTGTGGAATTCTCTACCGTAAAAGGGCTGTGGAGGCCAACTCACTGAATATATTTAAGAACAAAATAGATAGATTTCTAGACTCTAAAAGCATCAAGGAGTACCGGGAGAGTGTGGCAGAATAACGTTGAGGTTGAAAATCAGCCATGATCCTATTGAATGGTGGACCAGGCTCGAAGGACCAAATAGCCTACTATTTTCTATGGGCTTGATTCAACCAAATGGGAACAAAGTCTCATAGTGCGTTTAGCCGTGTGTTTCCCGGCGCCTGCAGTGGTGAGCTCTGCTTGACGTCCAAATCTCCAAGGTCCCCAAAGCGATCTCTTGACCCTGCCCCCCCCCCCCCCCCTCCACTTGATGCCTTGACAGTGTCAACCTGGCACCCTGGGAGTGCCCATGCCAGCTGGCACCCAGGTGGCATTGCCAGGGCACCACCCTACCCAAAGGGCATGCACCTGGGGGCCTCCGATCCCCTGGGAGACCCCCATGAGTGCTCTTCATTCCATCTGCTTTTCCGGCGCAGGGTGGCCATTGGATCGTGCCCTATGTTGCACATGTGCTTTATGGCTTTAACTTCTTTCCAGTGATTTTATTGAATTTTCCTACTATGTATATTTTCCTCCTCCCGGTTTATTTGTCCTTCCTGCTCTCGAGTTATTTGTGCTTCTCTTCCTGTGCTGTTGCTTGATTTCTATTGGTACAAGTTTCCAGATATTGCATCAGTGTTTTTTTCCTCTGGACGTCTGTTCTTTATCTGATATAGAGGGTTGATGAAGGCGGTGCAGTAGATGTTTATGTAAACTTTCAAAAGGCATTTGATAAAATAGAAACGCTTGTATTAAAGGGTCTTTGGTAACCTGGCTATGGGAGAGGAGTCACAGGGTCACTGTGAATTGATATTTCCCTGATGAGAGAGCAGTATCCATGGGTTGCCAGAGGGGTTGTATTAAAACTCTCGTTTTTCTTATATATAAATGACTTGGATTTGGGTATAAAAGTTTGCAGGTGATACAAAACTTCCCATGTTAATGAATGGTAAATAAGATAGAATCAGGCAGCTGTAAATTGATGAAGCGGACGGACAAATGACAGATTCAGTTTAATATGAAATGATGGATGTTGTGATGTGTCGCATGGAGAGGCAGTATAAACTAAAAGGTGAGGTGGTGCACGAGCAAAGGCTTCCTTTTCTGTGCTATGATTTCCTCAGGCTGTGGTGATTATTGACCTCTTCTACCATCAGTTAGAAAATATTCTGCTTTCTCTTTGTCATTAATGTATACTGGCTGCTTGTCCGCCCATAGGTTGCAGTTGACGAGTGGAAAAAATTAGATATATTGAAAATAACCGGTTTTATTTGTGTATTTTATATACAGTGCAATAGCTCTTACCCTATATTTTGGAAATGAATTGAATAGAAACATAGAAAATAGGAGCAGAAGGAAGCCATGTGTTGGCTCTGCCATTCATTATGATCATGGCTGATCATCCAACTCAATAGCCTGATCTCTCTCCTCCCCCCTCCCCCCCCTTCCAAATCATTTGATCCCCTTTGCCCCCAAGTGCTATATCTAACTGCTTCCTGAAAGTAGTGTTTTGGCTTCAACTGCTTTCTGTTCTTCTGAACTATTTATCCAGAAAGCCATCCCGTATACACTCCAGGAATTCCTCCTCTACAGTACTGTCACTAATTTGATTTCCCTAATCTATATGCAGATTAAAGTCACCCATAATTACCGATGCTCCTTTAGCACATGCATCTCTTAATTTCCTGTTTACTGCCATTCACAATATCACCACTACAGTATGGAGGTCTATTTAAAACCCCCCTTAACGTTTTTTGCCCCTTGGTGTTTCTCAGCTCTACTCGTACAGATTCCACATCGTTGGAGCTAATATCTTTCCTCTCTATTACGTTAAGTAGCACAATGGACGAAACAGCTGGTTTGTAATGCAGAACAAGGCCAGCAGCGCGGGTTCAATTCCCGTACCAGCCACCACGAACAGTCCCGGTATGTGGCGACTAGGGCTTTTCACAGTAACTTCATTGAAGCCTACTTGTGACAATAAGCGATTATTATTATTTATTATTAATAATCTCCTCTAACCAGGTGGCACGCTGGTTAGCACTGCTGCCTCACAGCGTCGGGGACCATGGTTCGATTCCGACCTTGGGTGACTGTGGAGTTTTCACATTCTCCCCCTGTCTGCGGGGTCTTGGGTTTCCTCCCACAGTCCAAAGATGTGCCGTTTAGGTGGATTGGCCATGCTAAATTGGCCAGTGTTAGGTGGGGCTACTGGATTACAGGGATAGTAGCGTGGGCCTAGGTAGGATGCTCTTTCAGAGCGGCGGTGCAGACTTGATAGGCTGAATGGCGGTGTGATTCTATAAATGCAATTCCACCGCCTTTTCCTTTTTATCTGTCCTTTCTAAATACTGAATACCCCTGAATGTTCAATTACCATCCTTGGTCACCCTGCAGCCAGGCTTCTTTAATTCCAACAATATCATACCCGTTTACATCTATTTACGTGATTAATTCATCCACTTTATTGCGAATGTTTCGCGTGTAACGGCACAAAGCCTAAGGCCTGTCTTTTTAACATTACTTGGCCTGTTTCCACTATTGTTCACTGCAGCCCTGTTTGAATCTGTGCCTTGGTTTCTTTGCCCATCACCTTTCTTATACTTTTACCAACTCTGGTGTTTGAGACCTATCTGCAGATTTACAGGCAAGTGCTACCCTGGTTCTTTGTGGAAATAGTCCATAATTCAGCTGTTTATTCAGGAGCAGCTGCTGCAAACCAGAAAGGATGACTAATTACTTTTTCCGTGGGCAGGTTTAATTAATCCTCTGCTTCTAATTAAGGCATTGTAACTTTTTTATCTTCACTTTTATTGTTCACAAGAGAGAATTTGGGTCACAGCTGGGAATGAACTTTCCAATGGCATTGCACACCACAATGTGTAATGTTAGTTGGCCCTACTGAAACAATGAGGAATATTCAATGAGGAAGTAGAATTTACGTGTCAGTTTTCGATTCTGTAGTGTTTCATGAGGAAGACATTTCAAAATGCTATGTATTAAGTGGGGGAAAACATAGTGGGCAATGAGTGGATACGTTCAGAGAATACCACAGGTAGGGAATGCAATTCATTTCAATTCACTTGATCATCTTTTTTCTGAATTAAAGTCTTTGTAGGGGTAAAACTAAAATGGAAATTAGGAAAGCAAAGAGAGGTCATGAAAATACCAAATCCAAAGATGTTTTATTCGTAAACAAAGAATAAGAGGGTAACGAGGAAAAGAGTAGGGCCTATCAGGGATCAAAAAGCTGAGCTATGTGTGAAGCAGAGGATGAGGGTAAAGTTCTTTAGGAATACTTTGAGTTTGTTCTCACAAAAAAGGCAGACAAAGCTGACAGTGTAATTCAGGAGGTGGAGCATTGTACATTGGATAGGATAAACATAGTGAAGGAGGAGTTATTAGAAGTTTGACATCTATTAGAACGGATGATTCACCAGGAATGGATGAAATATATTCCAGTTAAAAGAAGCAAGAGAAGAAATTACAGTCTTTAACATAATATTTCAACCCTCCCTGGCTATAGCAATGGTGCCAAAGGGTTGGAGGGCTGCCAACACAGTACTATTGTTTCATAGATAAGGGATAATCTGAGTAATTGGAGAAAGAGCTTGGGCGCAGGCAAGGTACATTCTTATGAAGTGGGAGGTCGGGGCAAGCAAATCCACAGTTCCCTGGAAAAAAGATAGAGATTATGAAGAAGAAGAAAAAGTATGCGAATGACAGATACCAGCCTCCCCGAACAGGCGCCGGAATGTGGCGACTAGGGGCTTTTCACAGTAACTTCATTTGAAGCCTACTTGTGACAAGCGATTTTCATTTCATTTTACATTTCATTCAGATGCTAGATAGGCAACACAACTGAGAGCCAAGCTATATATGGAAGGTTTAGAGATGAAATGAAAAAGCATAGAAGAGAAAGCAAAGAGAGACCAGCAACTAATACGAAGAGGAATCCAAAAGTTTTGTACAGACATATAAATAGTAAAAGGGTGGCAAGAGAAGGAATGCGGCCAAGGGCGGCACGGTAGCACAGTGGTTCGCACTGTTGCTTCACAGCGCCAGGGTCCCAGGTTTGGTTCCTGCTTGGGTCACTCGCTGTGTGGAGTCTGAAAGAAGAGGTAACACTTGAAGGGTTTCTGAGGAGGAGATATTGAAAAGCCTATTTGTGCTTGAATTGTTCAGGCACCAGTACCAGATGCGATGCATCAGGATGCTGAGGGAAATGAGAGAGTGAAAATTACTGACTGTAATTTTTCAATCTTCTTGGGACATCCGGGATGTTGTTGAGATCGGACTAGAGGATGGTTTGTAGTGGAGTTTTCCAGGGATCTGTGTTGGGACCCTTGCACTTTGTGGTGTATATTAATGACCTTGACTTTGGTATACAGGGCACAATTTCAAAATTTGCAAATGATGCTAAACTTGGATACTTCGTGAACTGTGAGGAGGCTCGTGTAGAATTTCAGAAGGAAGGTTGGTCGAATTGGTGAACAAGTGATAGATGCAATTTGATGCAGAGAAGTGTGAAGTGATTTATTTCGATAGGGAGAATGCAGAGAGACAATATAAAATAAAGGGTGTAGGCGGCACAGTGGCGCACTGGTTGGCTGCCTACTGCATTGAGGACCTGGGTCATTGTCCGTGTGGAGTTTGCACATTCTCCCCGTGTTTGCATGGGTTTCACCCCCCACAGCCCAAAGATGTGCAGATTAGGTGGATTTGCCATGCTAAATTGCCCCTTAATTGGTTTAAAAAAATAACTGGGTACTCAATTTATTTTAAATAAATAAAATAAAGGGGTTGCAGGAACAGAGCGACTTGGGTGATGTGCGTAAATCATTGAAAATGGCAGGACAGGTTGAGAGAGCGGTTAATAAAGCATATAAATCTTAATGATTTTTATCACAAGTAGGCTTACATTAACACTGCAATGAAGTTACTGTGAAAATCCCCTAGTTGCCACACTCCGGCGCCTGCTTGGATACACAGAGGGAGAGTTCAGAATGTCCAATTCACCCAACAGCACGTCTTTCTGGACTTGGAGAAAACCGGAGCACCCGGAGGAAACCCACGCCGACATGGGGAGAACGTGGTTAGCACTGTTGCTTCACAGCGTTAGGGTCCCAGGTTCGATTCGCGGCTTGGGTCACTGTCTGTACAGAGTCTGCATGTTCTCTCCTTGTCTGCGTGGGTTTCCTCCCACAGTCCAAAGATGCGCATGTTAGGTGGATTGGCCACACTAAATTGCCCTTCGTATCTAAATAGGTTAGGTGGGGTTACTGGGTTACAGGGATAGGATGGAGGTGTGGGGTGCTCTTTCCAAGGGTTGGTGCAGACTCGATGGGCCGAATGGCCTCCTGCACTGTAAACTCTGTCTAGTAAATTGGCTTGGTGCCATGAATCAAACGGTAACGATTGATGGGTGTTTTTGCGACTGGAAGACTGTTACCTGTGGGGTTCCGCAGGGGTAAGTACCAGGTTCCTTTTTATATCAATAGTTTAGACTCAAATGTAGTGGGGCATGATAAAGTAGTTTGTAGATGTTGCAAAAATGGGCTGTTTGGTTGACGATGAGAAGGAAAGCTTTACACTGCAGGAAGAAATAGATGGTCAATTGGGCAGAAAAGTGAAAAATGGAATGCAATCCAGAGAAGTGAGAGAGTTTGGGAAGTGCAACAAGGCAAGGGAATATATAAAGGGACCTTGGAGGCATGTCTACAAATGCTTAAGGAGAGCATGACAGGTTGAGAAGGTGGTCGAGAATGCATGTGCTTTCCTTTATTAACCAGGTCATTCAAATACAAGACCAGGGAGGTTGTGCTAGAACTGTACACCACTCTAGTTAGACCACAGCTTGTGCTAATTGTACAGTTCTGGTCACCATATTATAGGAAGATTGTGATTGCAGAGGAAGTTTACAAGGGTGCTGCTGGGACTGGAAAATCTTTAGCTATGAAGAAAGATTGGATAGGCTGGGACTGTTGTCCTTGGAACAGAGGAGGACGAGGGGGTGACTTAATTGAGGTGTAGAAAAGTCATGAGGGGCCTAGACAGAGTAACTAAGTTCAAAGGCCCTAAGCAGAAGAGTTTAAAATAACTGGCGGAATAGATTTAAAGTAATTGGTAGTGGGATTAGAGAGAAGATGAGAGTGGTAGAGACCTGGAGCTCACTGCCTGAAAGTGCTGTGGAGGCAGAAGCTCTCACTACATTAAAAAAAAAATACTGGGATATCCACATGAAGAACCATGTTCTGCAGCGCTATCGACCAAGAATGTAATGATTATCCATATCGGTTGCTCCATACAATTGCATTCCTTCAATTCTGGCCTCTTGCACGTCAACAATGTTAATCGTCCCATTATTTGCAGCTGTGCCTTAAGACCTGGAATTCCATCACTAAATCCCTGTTTCTTTCCTCCTTTAAGATGCATTTTAAAACCTACCTCTTTGACCAAATATTTAGCCACCTGTCTTAATCAGCGCTGAATTCTTGTTTCATGAGACATTTTAACTATATTGTAAGTTCCATATAAATACAAGTTGGATACTTTTAACCTGAATATTGTTTAGCTGTATTTATAAGTTTCTGGTTTAGTGTTTGATTTTGCGCAAAAAAATTAACTTGCATTTAATTTTCAGACGGCCATTAAAGGAAAATTGCAAGAGCTTGGTGCTTATGCAGGTAAGCTATTCAAGCTTTGTGCCAAAACTGTTAATTAAAATGCACATTCTCTAAATACGTACAATTCTGTGGTTACATAATTTTGGAGTAAAATCCGAGCCGAATATTAGTCAATTTTTTCTGTGTTTAAAATTTAGATCACTGATAATGGATATATGCTTTTCACTGCAAACTTGTACCATAGAAAGTTTGGTATGTTTACTTAATGGTTTATGTAAAGTTTCACAATTATCATAACATTTTGCCTGAAAAGCCAATTGATATCATCAATGAATTAGGTCTGGGCGATGCTAATTTTAAATTGGTTTAAAACATCAAGATTTGTTTAAAATATTGTTTTGGATAATATGCTGATGGTTATGAACAGTTTTTCCATGAAATTGATATTTACAAATGCAATAATGTTAAATCAGAAGGACTGTAAAAGGTGCAATATTATTTCTACTTCATTCCACACACCTGTTTAAGAAAAGACATCAGGCACTTCCGGTTGCGGCTATGCCGAGGTAGGTCGCACGTTCGGCAGCTCCCGCCAGGAACTGACTTTTGGGCTCTTTAGAGGGGCCCCAATGGCAATTGTTCGACGGCTCCCAGTGTGAGAAGGTGACAGCAAGGTTCCCCCGGCACTGTATGGATTGGACTAGGAGTGGAGTGGTTAAGAAAGCGATTCTGGTGCAGCGGAAAGTGCGAGGGAGGAGAAGCAAGATGGCGGCGGGTGAAGACCAAGCAGCATGGGCGTAGTGGTCGCAGGACCAGCAGGAGTTCCTTAAACGCTGCATTGCGGAGCTGAAGTCAGAAATGCTGGCGCTGATAAAGGCGTTGATTGAGAAGCTTGTGGAGACCCAGAAGACCCATGGGGCGGTGATCCAGGAGGTGCGGCAAAAAGCCTCGGAGAACGAGGACAAGATCTTGGGCCTGGCGGTGAAGGTGGAGGCGCATGAGGCGCTGCACAAGAGGTGGCAGGAAAAATTTGAGGACCTGGAGAATAGGTAGAGGAGGAAGAATCTTCGGATTCTGGGTCTCCCTGAAGGAGTGGAGGGGCCCGATGCCGGGGCATATATGAGCACGATGCTCAATTCGCTGATGGGCGCGGGAGCTTTCCCAAGGCCCCTGGAGCTGGATGGGGCTCATCGGGTCCTGGCAAGGAGACCCAAAGCCAACGAGCTGCCAAGGGCTGTAGTGGTGAGGTTCCACCGCTTTATGGACAGAGTGCGTCCTGAGATGTGCAGGTTAGGTGGATTGGCCATGATAAATTGCCCTTAGTGTCCAAAATTACCCGTCGTGATGGGTGGGGTTACTGGGTTATGGGGATAGGGTGGGGGTGTTGACCTTGGGTGGGGTGCTCTTTCCAAGAGCCGGTGCAGACTCGATGGGCCGAATGGCCTCCTTCTGCACTGTAACTTCTATGACATCTATGCGATGGGCCAAAAAAGAACGGAGCAGCAGGTGGGAGAACACGGAGATCCGAATCTACCAGGACTGGAGTGCGGAGGTGGCTAAGAAGAGGGTTGGTTTTAACCGGGCTAAGACGGTTCTCCATCGGAAGGGGGTGAACTTCGGGATGCTGCAGCCAGCGCGATTGTGGGTCACGTTCCAAGATCGGCACCACTATTTTGAGACGCCTGATGAGGCATGGAACTTTATCCAGTCTGAAAAGTTGGACTCAAACTGAGGGTTTGTCGTGGGGGGGTGATTACTGCGTTTGGGGAATGTTCTTTTTGTTTTGGTGCTGGGTGGGGATGGATGAATAGATTTGATGTGGGGGCTGTGGGAGTGTGTGGGCGTCGATGTTGGAGGGGCAGGGCCCCGCGGAGGAAGAGGGGGAGGTGGAGGGATGGGGACTTGGGGTAAGGCCGCAAAAAAGGAGCTGTGCCAGATGGGGCAACTGGGTTGCTGCTGCATTGGCCAAAGGGGAGCTGGAGGTAGGAGAGGTAGTCGGGGCGGGGGTCCGCCGCCTGGGGGACTGGAGGGTGCGGGAGGCGCGGGCACGTGGCTGGCCTAGAAAAAGATATGGCTAGTCGGCGCGGGGGGGAGGGGGCATGTGCGCCCCCTGATCCGGCTGATAACTTGGAATGTGAGGGGCCTGAACGGGCTAGTCAAGAGGGCCCGGGTGTTCGCGCACTTAAAGGGACCGAAGGCAGACGTGGTTATGCTCCAGGAGACGCATCTGAAGGTGGCAGATCAGGTTAGGCTGAGAAAGGGATGGGTAGGGCAGGTCTTTCATTCAGGGCTGGATGCGAAGAACAGAGGGGGTTGCAGGGGGTGCGGGTGGTACTGGAGAACGTATATGCCCCGAATTGGGATGATGCCGGATTTATGAAACGCATGATGGGTCGGATTCCGGATCTGGAGGTAGAAAGCTTGATAATGGGGGGGGACTTCAACACGGTGCTGGACCCAGCACTGGACTGTTCTAGGTCCAGGACGGGTAAGAGGCCGGCTGCGGCCAAGGTGCTCAGGGGGTTTATGGACCAGATGGGGGGAGTGGATCCATGGAGGTTTGCCAGGCCGCTGGCCAGGGAATTTTCCTTTTTTTCCCACGTCCATAGAGCCTACTCCCGGATAGAATTTTTCATATTGAGTGGGGCGCTAATCCCAAAAGTGGAGGGAACGGAATATTCGGCCATAGCCATTTCGGACCACGCCCCGCATTGGGTGGAGCTGGAGTAGGGGGAGGAGAGGGACCAGCGCTCGCCGTGGCGCCTCGATGTGGGACTGTTGGCGGATGAGGGGGTATGGGTGCGGGGGTGTATTGGAAGATACTTGGAGGCCAACGGCAACGGGGAGGTGCAGGTGGGGGTAGTCTGGGAGGCATTGAAGGCGGTGGTCAGGGGAGAGCTAATCTCCATTAGGGCCCACAGGGAGAAGAGAGGGGGAGGGAGAGGTTGGTGGGGGAGATTTTAAGGGTGGACAGGAGTTATGCAGAGGCCCCTGAGGAGGGGCTACTTGGGGAGCGACGGAACCTCCAGACGGAATTCGACCTGGTGACCACGGGGGAAGCAGAGGCACAGTGGAGGAAAGCGCAAGGGGCGGCGTATGAGTATGGGGAGAAGGCGAGTCGAATGCTGGCACATCAGCTTCGTAAGAGGGAGGCAGCGAGGGAGATTGGTGGAGTTAGGGATAGAGGGGGGAATACGGTGCGGAGTGCGGTGAGAATAAACGAGGTATTTCGGGACTTCTATGGGGATCTGTACAGGTCTGAGCCCCCAGCGGGGAGGAGGGGATGCGACGATTCCTAGATCAGCTGAGGTTCCCGAGGGTGGAGGAGGAGCAGGTGGCTGGTTTGGGGCGCCGATTGCGCTGGAGGAGCTGGTTAAAGGATTGGGGAGCATGCAGGCGGGGAAGGCCCTGGGGCTGGATGGGTTCCCGGTTGAATTTTACAGGAAATAGGTGGACTGCTGGGCCCGTTGCGTGAGGACTTTTAATAAGGCGAGTGAGATGGGGACCTTGCCCCCGACAATGTCCAGGATGCTGATTTCTTTGATTTTGAAGCGGGACAGGATCCATTGCAATGTGGGTTGTATAGACCGATCTCGCTCCTCAATGTTGACGCTAAGTTGCTGGCGAAGGTGCTGGCTACGAGAATTGAGGACTGTGTCCCGGGGGTGATTCATGAGGACCAGACGGGATTTGTGAAGGGTAGGCAGCTAAATACTAATGTGCGGAGGCTCCTCAATGTGATTATGACGCCCTCGGTGGAGGGGGAAGCGGAGGTAGTGGCAGATATGGACGCGGAGAAGGCCTTTGATCGGGTGGAGTGGGCGTATCTTTGGGAAGTGTTGCGGAGGTTTGGGTTCGGGGAGGGGTTCATCAGTTGTGTCAGGCTGCTATATAGAGCCCCTGTGGCGAGTGTGGCTACGAACTGGCGGAGGTCGGAGTACCTTCAGCTGTACCGAGGGACGAGGCAGGGGTGTCCCTTATCCCCCTTGTTGTTTGCACTGGCAATTGAGCCGCTGGCCATGGCACTGAGGGAGTCCAGGAAATGGAGGGATTGGTTCGTGGGGGGGGGACGGGGGGGGGGGGGGACTGGGTGTCGTTGTCCTGTTGTATGTTGCGGATCCAGTAAAGGGGATGGCGGTGGTCATGCGGATCCTTGGGGAGTTTGGGGACTTTTCTGGGTATAAACTCAACGTAGGGAAGAGTGAGCTCTTTGTGGTGCATTCAGGGGACCAGGGAAGGGGGATAGACGAGCTACCGCTGAAGAGGGCGGAAAGGAGCTTTCGGCACCTGGGGATCCAAGTAGCTAGGAGTTGGGGGGGGGGCCCTGCCCAAGCTTAATTTGACACGGTTGGTGGAGCAGATGGAGGAGGATTTTAAAAGATGGGCTATGCTGCCACTCTCGCTAGCGGGTAGGGTGCAGTCGATCAAAATGACGGTCCTTCCGAGGTTTCTCTTTGTGTTCCAGTGCCTTCCCATTTTGATCCCCAAGGCCTTTTTCAAACGGGTAAGCGGTAGCATTATGGGATTTGTGTGGACGAATAAGACCCCGAGGGTGAAGAGGGTGTATCTGGAGCGTAGCAGGGACAGGGGGCGCTGGCGCTGCCGAATCTATGTGGCTATTATTGTGCAGTCAATGTGGCAATGATCCGTAAGTGGGTAATGGAGGGAGAGGGGGTGGCGTGGAAGAGGCTAGAGATGGTGTCCTGTGTGGGCACGAGCCTGAGGGCACTGGTGACGGCACCGCTGCCGCTCTCACCGACAAGGTACACCACGAGTGCGGTGGTGGCGGCGACGCTGAAGATCTGGGGGCAGTGGAGGCGACAGAGGGGAGAGGTGGGAGCCTCGGTTTGGGCCCCGATTCAGGAGAATCATCGGTTCGTCCCGGGAAGGATGGTTGGGGGGGTTTCGGAGCTGGCATCGGGCAGGGATTAGAAGAATGGGGGACCTGTTCATCGATGGGACGTCTGCGAGCCTAGGGGCGCTGGAGGAGAAGTTTGGGCTACCCCCGGGAAACGCTTTCAGGTACATGCAAGTGAGGGTGTTTGTGAGGCGGCAGGTGAGGGAATTCCAGCTGCTTCCGGCACGTAGGATTCAGGACAGGGTGATTTCGGGTGTATGGGTTGGAGAAGGCAAGGTTTCGATGATTTACCAGGAGCTGCAGGAAGAGGAGGAGGCCTCGGTAGAGGAGTTAAAGGCCAAGTGGGAGGAGGAGCTTGGGGAGGAGATAGATGAGGGTCTGTGGGCTGATGCCCCGAGTAGGGTTAATTCTTCCTCCTCTTGCGCCAGGCTCAGCCTAATACAGTTTAAAGTTACTCACAGAACGCATATGACAGGGGCGAGGTTGAGTAGGTTCTTTGAGGTGGAGGACAGCACGGTAGCATAGTGGATAGCACAATTGCTTCACAGCTCCAGGGTCCCAGGTTCGATTCCTGGCTTGGGTCACTGTCTGTGCGGAGTCTGCACGTCCTCCCCGTGTGTGCGTGGGTTTCCTCCGGGTGCTCCGGTTTCCTCCCACAGTCCAAAGATGTGCAGGTTAGGTGGATTGGCCATGTTAAATTGTCCTTAGTGTCCAAAATTGCCCTTAGTGTTGGGTGTGGTTACTGGGTTAAGGGGTTATGGGGATAGGGTGGAGGTGTGGGCCTCGGTAGGGTGCTCTTTCCAAGAGCCGGTGCAGACTAGATGGGCCGAATGGCCTCCTTCTGCGCTGTAAATTCTATGAGATGTGGGAGGTGCTCGGGGAGCCCAGCAAATCACGTCCATATGTTCTGGTTGTGCCCGGCACTGGATGGGTTTTGGAGGGGTTTTGCGAGGACCATGTCCAAGATGGTGAACGCCTGGGTCAAGCCGAGCTGGGGATTAGCATTATTTGGGGTATCGGACGAGCCGGGGGTGCAGGAGGCGAAAAAGGCCGCTATTTTGGCCTTTGCGTCCCTGGTAGCCCGGCGGAGGATTTTGTTACTGTGGAATGTTGCGAAGCCCCCTAGTGTGGAAGCTTGGATCCATGACATAGCAGGGTTCATCAAGCTGAAGAGGATAAAGTTTGCCTTGCGAGGGTCTGTGCAAGGGTTTTTCAGGCGGCGGCAACCGTTCCTAGACTATCTCGCGGAGCGTAAGGAGGAGGTCAGCAGCAGCCCGAGGGAGGGGAGGTTTCTTTTGGGGTGGCGTTTGGGTTAAGGTGGGGGGTTTCCCTATTTGTGTTTTCTACTGTTATATGGGGGGTTATTGTATTTGGGGGAAATCCAATGTATACTTTCTGCTTGTGTTTTTGTTTCTTTTTCTTGTTGTGGGGGGGGTTTTGTTGAAAAATTTGAACAAATATATTTTCAATAAAAAAGAAAAGACATCAGGGTCGTGGTTTGCAATTTTAGGCACATTCAGTTTTGTACAATGGCTCTCATTTTACCCTGCTGGGCTAAATTGGGTAAGTGTGGGAGCAGCTTTTTAAGAGCAGGAGTATCTGGTGTCAAATGTTTTTTATAATAAAAAATAATATCTTGGTTTAGGTGGGATCCCCCCCCCCCCCCCCCCCCCCCCCCAACCACCACCAAACCACACACACACAGACACACTCTCTAAATTGGTTATTCAGTACGTGGAGTGGGTCTAGCATGCAGCTTTTGCTTTACTGAGAGGCTTAGAACTGAACTGTGTTTCCAATGGACTGGCAAATACACCACAGAATTGACTACAATTGTTAGTTAGAATTAGGGGCATGTAAAATGTAATTGTTTTTCAAAGGCCTTTTCCTCCTGGGCAGAATTATGAATTATTTTTCTTTAATTGTTACTTCTAACGTACAGATGTTTTTCATTCCTCTTTGTAGATGAGGAGCTACCTGATTACATCATGGTTATGGTAGCCAATAAAAAGAGCCAAGATCAGATGGCAGAAGATCTTGCTCTCTTTCTGGGAAACAACACTGTCAAATTTACTGCTTGGTAAGTTTTCCTTTCACATAATAGTTAAAAAGAAGTATGTAATTGTGAAATACATATATCAATTTTAAGCCGTGCAATATTCTAGGAACTTAACATACTGTTTATGTTTAGGCTGCACGGTGTCCTTGACAAGCTACGCTCTGTAACAGTTGGTAAGTACAGCTAGATAACTTTAATTTTAACCATGAAAATAATGGCACTCCTGTTCAGATTAGAACTTAAGCAAACACAGAGTATAAATTTTGAATAGATATAAAATCAGTAATCACTAGAAATCAATATTAACATTTTTGAAGCTTGGACTGCGAGGAACTTTGATTTTTTTATTTGAATCACAGAACCCACCACTTTAAAGCAGCCGTCAAGCTACACCAATTGTAATGTGTTGTTTCCTTTGGAGAAGAGTCAAGCAGCAGTCAGTGGAAGTACTGATCAAAACAGCGATGTTCGTATTCTTGCTGTCACCAGCACACTTTCTGAAAGAAATGATTCTCGGGTTTCTACCAGCTCATTACAGGAGCAGATGATGCCTATTATCCGGTAGGAGAAATTAAGCAGTTATTTTTTGAGTACCCAGTGGCAGATTCTGTGGGTGAATGCACAGCTTGTAAAACAAGTAGTCAATTAATAGCAAACATTGGATGAGTCGATTTCAGTTGAAAATGTGTTTTTCCAAAAATAATTGATACCATAAGACCATACTCTGCTGAATCCTTCACATAATACTCTCAATTTACAAAATGGAAAATGCATTCCCCAGTCTTAAAAACAGTACTCCATCATGAAACCTAATTGGCCTGAAATTCTAATAGTTTCCTCAGTTCCCCTCAGTGGTCTGATCCACTTCTGCTGGACATTAATGGCTAATTAAAGAGGTTGTCATGAAGCCAAACCTTTTACTAATCACAACCGATTTGATATTGTCCTGAAAAGTTACGTCATCTGTTTTTGTTTTGGCCAATCCCCACAGTTATGAGTGTTTGGCAGTGATTAATGTTGGCAGTCTCTATCCACATTGCATTCTGAAATTAACTGCGTAAAATTCTTGCCTCTTGCCTTATTTCTTAATTTCACAGGCAATATCTTTGATTTCAGCGAACAATTTTTCTCCAGAAAGATTAAAAAGTGGTAAATTTGTGAATTTACTGCTGTTCAATGCACCCACCATGCCAACTGCAACTCACCCACCCCCAAACGCTGCGCTGCTACCCCCCCCCCCCCCCCCACCCCCCCAAACAATCAACAACATTCAAGATTCCATTGTCGAAAAAAGAATATATCAATTCCTTGGGGAAGTATTGCTTTTATCGTCCATTCCTAAATAGCGTTGTTGAGTTTTACAATTCAACTTTTCTGCAGCTAGGACCCAAAATTTAATATGCCTTGAAAATAAAAACAATACAATTATACAACTTTAATAAATGATTAGGTCAGCACTTGAAGCTGATCTCAGAGGTGATTTTAAAGAAATGCTGATTTGACATTATTCCCTTTTGTTGTGTAAGACGGGCATATTTAAGAAGGTTGTGAATTAAAATTTGTAAGGCTGTCTCTGATGCTTTCTATATTATCTTTTATATAGAACAAGTTCTGTGGAGAGGAACACATCTCAGTTAACATCTGCCGTGAAGCCATTAATTGAACTGATCTCCTCCGAAGCAGTAATTGATATTAAACCTGAACCAGATGATCTTATTGATGAAGATCTTAACATTTTGCAGGAATTTCCATCATCAAAGAAGAAGCCCATGGTGACAGTTGGCTACAATATATCTTGTCCTTCTCTTGAGGTCTTTAGGCCAGAAGAAAATGTTTCATATCCATGCAGGGCAGCTGAGAATAGCATTCAGTCTTTCAGGGTGCCTCAGAACAATGTGCAGCCATGTAAGTTAGGAGAAAGCAACTTCCATGGTTGTCGGCCATTAGAAAATGCTGGCCATCCTTACAGATCATATGAAAGCAACTTGCAAGCTTACAACAGATTACCAGAAAGTGATGTACAGGTTTACAGGCCACCAAAGTCTAACTCTGATCGATCAAGTAGAGATGTGAGTACAAATTAATAATTATCAATGTTTGATAGATTTAAATTGTTGTTACTTGTAGCCTAATTTTCCAAGATAATATTGCCTAGATCATACAAGTTCTCAGTTTACCTCCAGCACTCTTTGTGACTTCACAAATGCTTCCATCCCCCAGCTACGCTTCACTGCCATTGTCTCCTAGCGTATTCTGTTTTCATTACCTCTAAAAGTTATATCCTCCGTCAGTCCTTATCTTTCCAATTACACCTCCATTCCAGCTCAGCCCATCTCCCTCACCAGTCACCAGTCTTGTCACCTTGCGTTCTCTCCCACACCCGGCCACAAAAAGCATGATACCAAAATACTGAGGTTTCCCAGCTTATTGCTGTGAAAGTGGCCATTTGTTTTTTTGTAAATGCTTTAGAATACCACAAGTGGAACAAATTGCCACCTTAATGATAGAAATTGAGAAAGGAGGAGTGTGCAGGAAAACTGGGAGTAGGCTGAGGCACCAAGTGGAATAGATAGGGAGAATGTGAGGCCCGACAGACTGATGAACCACTGGCTCCAATGGTGTAGAGCTGGGGAGTATGCATATCGGATGGGATGCTACCATTTGTTGCCAGGTAACAGTGGTGTTACCTCATTACCTAGCTCCCAAATATGTAAGTTCCCACTTTTCATCCCTTTTTCTGCTTTACCACTTCAACTGCCTAATGCCTGCCAACTATCACTATCCCATATTTGATGCCTTCCTCCCTAATGTTATTCATAACTCCAAAACTCAGTTTTCCTAATGGGGCCAAATTTTAATATTCCCGTGCCTCCATCCAGCTCCAGTACTTTCAGACCCAATCTTCTGAATACTTTCTCCCTATCATTACTAAATTCTCTACAAATACTGACTATCCTTCTAAATCCTTCACTCTTTTTCCCTCAAAACTGCTTCCTCCCTGCAAAGATTTAATTTTCAGCCCTTTACTGTTTCCACATTCCCATCAAATCTTTAAAAAACCATCATTTGCTCAACAATATTCCATGACTAAGCACGAGCCACGTCAAAAGATCCATCCCATGTCAAATATCATGCCCTCTAAACTTCTCAGGAACAACTTCCACTGATTTATCGAGTGTTGTATTTGCTGTTTTTGCTGAGTTAGCGATTATTACATTTTTAAAATATTTTTAAAAATAAATTTTGAGTACCCAATTCATTTTTCCAATTGAAAGGCAATTTAACGTGACCAATCCACATCTTTAGATGGTGGGGGTGAAACCCACGCAAAACGGGGAGAATGTGCAAACTCCACCCAGACAGTGACCCAGAGCTGGGATCGAACCTGGGACCTTGGAGCTGTGAGGTAGCAGTGCTAACCACTGCACCACCGTGCTGCCGTTAGCGATTATTACATTGGCCCATATTCGGCTGTGTCATGCCAGTATGATGGAACATATAATGAAAGTAAATGGTGTAATTAAATAAAATTCCATTTCTAACTTGACACCTGATGATTAGAGAGTTGCAGAATTTAGATCCCATTCTACAAGCACACTGTTGCCTTTTCAATGGTAAATTCTTAAGAAGCACTACCTGAAAAGGTAAAATCTATTTAGTTTGATTACATTTGGTTGAATAATTTTTTTGTATATAGGATGAGAATTCCAGGAAGAGAAAGGCGGCAATCATCAGTTCTGTGGTTAAAATAAACAAAACTAGTGATGGTGAGGAGGACGATGATGATTATGGTGCCAGAACAGGAAGTCTTCCCAGCAGTATTTCTGTGCCAGCAAAGCCTGAAAGAAGGTACCAAGAAGCATGATATATTGTTTCTCACTGGGGCAAAGCTTTGTAATGTATAATTAGCAAAACTTTCCATCGGTGTTGAGATGTTGCACAAGATTGATGTGCATAAATTATTTGTGATATATTAATACCACTTTTCTCCTATTTATAATTTTGACTTCCTGTAAACTGTTACAGATTCAAGTTTATTTTCTATCTCTTTAACTAGTAAGCTCGTATGATCAAATAGGAGCTATATATTTTTTTAGTAGTAAATAATTCTTCATACTTAACTGCAATTCTACTCTGTTTTGGTCACTGCTTTTTTTGATGGTAGAGCAGTTTTATGTTGGTGTCTTCATTTTTGACACTTTGAAACCATTTATCTCCATTTTGCAGTGCATTCTGAATACTGTATCATTGCATTTTGATACTCTATATTGCTGGGCTATGCACTATTTTGCCGTTCTAGTTATTTAGTTGAGCGACCAAAAAGAAAAATACTGCAGACACGAGCAATCTGAAGCAGAAAATTCTGAAGAGATATTCAGCAGGCCAAGCATCATCAATAGAGAAAACAAACTTATTACCTTGAATTTTCTGGATTGTACTTTGGTTGAAGCTTACTCTGGATTCTCTGCTGATCTAACTGTAGGGAACTTTGGCTAAAATTTCCAAGGGAATGCCAGGAAAAGTAACACATCACCAATCAGGGTACTCGTAAATAGCCAACTATCTTCTGCCACCGTACCTCTGAGTTTTTACTGCTCCTTCAGTTCAACTATATGTCCATTGGTGAACCCTTTCCTGATGCTTAGTTCTTCTGAATGCATGAGACAAGACTTAACTAACTGTGCTGTAGTTGTGAATAATGCAGGTCTCATTAAGAAAAAAAATCATCATCAGACTCCAGAACTCTGTTGCACCAGTAAACTTTGGACTTTGCTGTGCCTATACTTCTGTGTGAAAATCAGAAGCCGGCATTTTTAGCATTAATACAGGAAACTCGCACAAGCTGGTCTTTTGCATGGGGATAGCGTTTCTCTGGATGAATCTTTGAAAGTGATCCGCATCAATGTTTCAGCATAATACTGATGTAAATAATTTACATGCAGGTTTCCTGGGAACTATAGTAAAACTGAAAAGTTATGGCAAATTCCTAGCCCGTGTTTCAGGATTGGAGCCTTTGTCAGACTGAAAAATGGTACAAATGAGCAACATTGAAAAAGAAATGGAATAAAGGGAAATGGGGGTGGCTTCTTACTATTTGATCCAGGGAGATGTAAACGTTCTTGGCAAGACCAGCATTTATTTCCCATTATCAATGAATAAATACACACGCAGAAAAAGAAATAGAATGATAGGTGCAGTCTTTGGTGATTTATTTTATAGTGAGCTCCATAGTTCTCGGAAAATATAATTAGCCTTTCATGCAATTTTTTTAAAGCAAAGTCATGTTTTTAAAAAAAATACACAAAGACATGTGGATTGTTCCTAATATTCTACACGAGGCATAAGCACTAACTCTTCCTGCTATCACGACTCGAAAATAGCTCATCACAGATTTTTGCCATGCACTCTCAAGAAGGTCATGGGGATGCCAAATTTCAACGAGTCAACAGTTTATACTGCATGAGAAACAGGTGCTGATTGTTTGGCAAGTTGACTCTGATCGAGACATTGCCATAGAATGCATCAGGGGACTATTGTTCCCCCAAGCTTTTAATTCAAAAAAGGTGCAATGCTTGCACATGTTACTTTAGTCTGCAAAGGGCAGGTCCTTGCAAATCAATATATTTAGGGTGTAATAAGTGTAAGTGAGCCAGATTGTGAGCCTAACTGATTATCTTAAATTGGTTATTAGTGTAATTCTTAGCACCGCTCATTTGTTCAGCAAGTACTGTCCAGGTGTGGAATTACATCTTAATATTAAGATATTACTTTTGAGTTTTTGAAAGCATGAGTTGATCGAATCCTCTTGTCTAGGGCAGCATGGTGGCGCAGTGGTTAGCACTGATGCCTCACGGCGCCGAGGTTCCAGGTTCGATCCCGGCTCTGGGTCACTGTCCATGTGGAGTTTGGACATTCTCCCCGTGTTTGCATGGGTTTCGCCTCTACAACCCAAAGATGTGCAGGGTAGGTGGATTTGCCATGCTAAATTGCCCCTTAATTGGAAAATATTAATTGGGTGCTCTAAATTTATAAGAAGTAAAAAAAGAATACTCTTGTCTACTGCCCTGAAGGCAAAAAAAAACCATGTTCAGGCATTGTGCCTTTTTTGAATTAAAAGTATGTGGGACAATAGTTCCCTGGTGCTTCCCAATGGCAACACCTCAACCAATCAGCACCCTTTTCTCATGCAGTATAAATTATTGGTCCCTTGGAAGTTTGGCATTTTTGTGCCTGTCCTGATGGGTTCAACACATGTCTTTTTCAGCAATACTCAAGTTCTATGCAGCCAAGCAACTAAAAAGGGCTCATATTTGATCTATAGATTCTGCTATAGAGGTCCAAGAAGAATAAATGTAATTTTGCCAGATCAGGAAAATATCAACTTGTTTACCATCCCGTGGACCTCTTGTTCTGTCTCTGCATCCCCTGAAGAGACTTTTGGTTTATACCAGTGTGGTTTATAATCAAGTGAACAATATAAACAAAGCTAGAAATAAATGTATTTGGAGTCAATTAGTTTTTTTTTTCCAGGCCCACTTTGCCACCTTCTAAACAGGCCAACAAGAATCTAATACTTAAAGCTATCACAGAGGCCCAGAAATCTGTAAGCAAGACAACAAGCTATCCAGCAGGTAATGTAGATTCATACAAAATACTTGTCAAAGCTGGTTTTCTTTTTGTGTGCCCTTTGAATATATGTAATTGATAAATGTAAGGAATAAAATATCAAGATTTTTTGTTAGCTCAAATTTGGTACATTGAATATTTGCTCTCTTGAAGCACATATCCTTTCAAGCTTGGCTGCTTCCATGATATGAAACATCTGTTGGTTTCACTGAAACTGAAATCCTTCACTACTCTCCTATAATTCTTTGTTTTAAAAGCTGAACTTGACTACTTCCAATGACTGTTTTCTGCCTGACCCCTTAACCTCACTTTAAAAAAATATATATTTTAATTCAAATTTTTACATATTTTCAACAAACCCCCCCCCCCTTACAGAGATAAGAAAAAAAACAAAGAACACATAAATAAACATCTTATAGCTCTGTCACGTATTCCCCCAATATACAAGCCCCCATTAAACGATAATAAACACAGTAGTAAACACAAAGTACCCCCCCCCCCTCTGGGTTGCTGCTGCTACTGTCCACCTCCTAACGCTCCGCTAGAAAGTTGAGGAACGGTTGCCACCACCTGAAGAACCCTTGCACAGATCCTCTTAAGGCAAATTTTACCCCCTCCAATTTAATAGACCCTGCCATGTTGCTGATCCAGGCTTCTACGCTTGGGGGCCTCGCATCCTTCCACTGTAGCAGAATCCTCCGCCGGGCTACCAGGGATGCAAAGGCCAGAATACCGACCTCTTTCGCCTCCTGCACTCCCGGCTCGTCCGATACCCCAAATAGTGCGAGCCCCCAACTTGGCTTACCTCGGGTGTTTATCACCTTAGACACCGTCCTCGCAACGCCCTCCAGAACCCATCCAGCGCTGGGCATGCCCAGAACAGGTGGGCGTGATTTGCTGGGCTCCCCTAACACCTCACGCACCTGTCCTCTACTCCGAAAAACTGACTCAGCCTTGCCCCAGTCATATGCGCCCTGTGCAGAACCTTAAATTGTATCAGGCTAAGCCTGGCACAAGAGGAGAAAGAATTTACCGTACCCAGGGCGTCCGCCCATGTACCCTCGTCTATCTCCTCCCCCAGCTCCTCCTCCCATTTACCTTTCAGCTCCTCCACCGAGGCCTCCTCCTGCTCCTGCATCTCCTGGTAGATCGCCGAGACCTTGCCTTCTCCAACCCACACCCCCGAGAGCACCCTATCCTGGATCCTACATGCTGGCAGCAGCGGGAATTCTCTCACCTGCCGTCTTACAAACGTTCTTACCTGCATGTACCTGAAGGCATTTCCAGGGGGGGGGGGGGGGGGGGGGGAGACCAAATTTTTCCTCCTGCGCCCCAAGCTCGCAAACGTCCCATCTATAAACCGGTTTCCCATCCTTCTAATACCTGCCCTGTGCCAGCTCAGGAACCCTCCATCCATTCTCCCTGGGACAAACCGATGGTTTTCTCGGATCGGGGACCACACCGAAGCCTCTGCCTCCCCCCTGTGGCATCTCCACTGCCCCCAAATTTTGCGGTTCGCCGCCACCACTGGACTCATGGTGTACCTTGTCGGCGGGGGCGGGAGTGGCAGGAGCCTCCACACATTGGTGTTTAGCTGCCTTCCCTTCACGAAACCCATCTGGTCTTCGTGGATCACCCTCGGGTCACAGTCCTCAATTATTGTAGCCAACACCTTCGCTAACAGCTTCGCATCCACGTTGAGGAGCGAGATTGGCCTATACGACCAGCACTGTAAAGGGTCCTTGTCCCACTTCAAGATCAGCGCCCTGGACACCGTCGGGGTTAGGCCTAGGCCCCCCCCCCCCCCCCCCCCCCCCCCCCCCCCCCCCCCCCACCTCGCCTCATTGAAAGTCCTCACTAGTAGTGGGCCCAACAGGTCCATATACTTCCAGTAAAATTCCACCGGGAACCCATCTGGCCCTGGTGCCTTCCCCATCTGCATGCTACCCAGCCCCTTAGTCAGCTCCTCCAGCCTTACCGGTGCCCCAAGCCCCGCCACCTGCTCCTCCTCTAACCTCGGGAACCTCAGCCGGTCCAGAAAATGATGCATCCCCCACTCCTCCGTCAGGGGCTCAGACCTATACAGCCCCTAATAGAAGTCTCTAAATACCCCATTTATTCCCACCGCACTCCCCTCCATGTCCCCCCCTTTATCCCTAACTCCCCCAATCTCCCTCGCTGCCTCCCGCTTCCGAAGCTGGTGTGCCAGCATCCGGCTAGCCTTCTCCCCGCATTCATACACCGCCCCGTACGCCTTCCTCCACTGCACCTCCGCCTTCTTGGTAGTCAACAGGTCAAACTCGGCCTGGAGGCTTCGTCGCCTCTTGAGTAGTCCCTCCTCGGGGACCTCTGCATACCTCCTATCTACCCTTAAAATCTCCCCCCACCAACCTCTCCCTCTCCTCTCCTTCCCCTCCTTGTGGGCCCAAGTGGAGATTAGCTCTCCCCTAATCACCGCCTTCAACGCCTCCCAGACCACCCCTACCTGCACCTCCCCATTATCGTTAACCTCTAGGTATCTTTCAATGCACCCCTGGATCTGCCCACTCCCCACCTCATCTGCCAGCAAACCCACCTCCAGGCGCCACAGCGGGCGCTGGTCCCTCTCCTTCCCTAGCTTGAGCTCCACCCAGTGCGGGGCATGGTCTGAGATGGCTATGGCTGAATTCCCCCCCCCCAAATATTATCAAGCTCCCTGCCTCCAGGTCCGGAATCCGGCCCAATAAGCGCTGCATAAATCCGGCATCGTCCCAATTCGGGGCATACACATTCACCAAGCCCACCACATCCCCTGCAGCTTACCACTCATCGCGTACCTACCTCCATTGTCTTCCACAATGCTCAGCGCCTCAAACGACACCCGCTTCCCCACCAAAATCGCCACCCCTCAATTCTTTGCATCCAACCCCGAATGGAAAACCTGCCCTACCCACCCCTTTCTCAGCCTAACCTGGTCTGCCACCCTCAAATGCGTCTCCTGGAGCATGACCACATCTGCCTTCAGTCCCTTCAGGTGCGCAAACACATGGGCCCTCTTGACCGGCCCGTTCAGGCCTCTCTCATTCCAAGTTATCAGCCGGATCAGGGGGCTGCCCGCCCCCCGCCCTGCCGATTAGCCATCTCCCTTTCTAGGCCAGCCATGTGGCCGCGCCTCCCGCTCTCTCTGTTCCCCCCCAGCGGCTGACCCCTGCCCCGATTCTCTCTTCAGGCTCCAGCGCCCCTATGGCCAATGCAGCAGCAACGCAGTCCCCCCCCTGCCCTCCATCCCCCCCCCCCCCCCCTCAAGCTAGTTCCCCCCCTAGCTGCGTTGCTTCCCCCATAGCACTCCCGTAAGTCAGCTGACTCCTGCTGACCCCGGCTGCTCCCGCCACTCCATCGACCCCCCCGGTGTGAAAATCTCCCCCCCCCCCCCCCCCCCCCACCCCTC
This sequence comes from Scyliorhinus torazame, assembly GCF_047496885.1. Taxonomy (NCBI): domain Eukaryota; kingdom Metazoa; phylum Chordata; class Chondrichthyes; order Carcharhiniformes; family Scyliorhinidae; genus Scyliorhinus; species Scyliorhinus torazame. Next base: position 352,792,875 of record NC_092708.1, read on the forward strand.
CTGTCCATCAGCGGGCGCTCCTCTCCAGCAACACCCCCCCCGCCCCGCCCCCAACCCCGGCCCCTTCCTTCCCGAGCATGGGAAAAAGCCCGTGCTTTCCACCAAGCCGGCCTCACCCCCTCTGGCGCAGCTCCCTTTCGCGGCCTGACCCCAGCTCCCCTACCTTGGGCCCCCCCCCCCAATGGGGCCCCCTCTTCCAACACCGACGCCCACACTCTCACCAAACCCCCACTACGAACCATTTCACCCTACCCCACCCAGCACCCAAAAAAAAACCCTGTACCGAACAGAACATCCCCCCTCAAAGCACAACAATCACACCAATCCCCTCTCTACATCCCCTCGCAACTGACCCTCAATCTGAGTCCAACCTTTCGGCCTGGATAAAGGTCCACGCCTCCTCCGGCGTCTCGAAGTAGTGGTGGCGGCCCTTGACAGTGACCCACAGTCCCGCCGGCTGCAACATTCCAAATTTCACCCCCTTCTGATGCAGAGCCGCCTTAGCCCGATTGTACCCGGCCCTCTTCTTGGCCACCTCCGCGCTCCAGTCCTGGTATATCCGGACTTCTACATTCTCCCACCTGCTACTCCGCTCCTTCTTTGCCCACCTTAGGACACACTCCCTGTGCACGAAGCGGTGGAACCGCACCAGCACCGTCTGCTGCGGCTCGTTGGGCTTGGGCCTCCTCGCCAGAACTCGGTGGGCCCCCTCCAGCTCCATTGGCCTCAGGAAGGCCCCCGCACCCATCAATGTGTTCAGCATCGTGATCACGTATGCTCCAACATCCGACCCCTCCACTCCCTCCGGGCGACCCAGAATCCGCAGATTCTTCCTCCACGATCGATTCTCGATGTCCTCGAACTTCTCCTGCCATTTCTTATGCATCGCCTCATGCGCCTCTACCTTCACCGCCGGACCCAAGATCTCGTCCTCGTTCTCCGAGGCCTTTTGCCGCACCTCCCGGATCGCCGCCCCTTGGGCCATCTGGGTCTCGAGCAGCTTGTCTGTCAAAGCCTTCATCGGCTCCAGCAGCTCTGCCTTCAATTCCGTGAAGCAGTGCTGGAGATACCACGCTGCCTGGTCTCCACCCGCTGTCATCTTGGTTTTCCTCCCTCGCACTTTTCGCTGCTCCAAAACTACTTTTTTCACCGCTCCATTCCTGGTCCAATCCATACAGTGCCGGGGAAATGTTACTGTCACCTTCCCACACTGGGAACCGTCGAACAAATGCCGCTGGGGGCCCTAAAAAGAGCCCAAAAGTCCGTTTCTGGCGGGAGCTGCCGGACGTGCGACTTAACTCCGCATAGCCGCAACCGGAAGTCCCCCCTTTAACCTCACTGATACCTTGCACTACAAAGCATGGCCCTTCACTTGGATTTTATTAATTTAAGAATGGAAAGGAATTCTATTTTTAAAAAATTTGTCTTAGTTTTTCTGATTGAATTCATGATTGCCGGCAAACTAGGCATTCCACCAACTTGCATCTCTGACATAATCTTGTTAGGTTGCATTGCTCAAGCTATACCAATATTAAGGGCCACTGGAACACGTATTCTGTTGTTAAGTAAGAAACGCATTCCAGAATTATTTTTAATTTAATTCTTAATCTGTAACTCAATTTTGAAGTTACAGATTAATCAATACAACGTTTGGTTTTGATGGTACGTTGTGTAATCAATTTCAGGCCCTTTGACATAAAGTATCTAAATTAGAACAAAATTACCCTTTAGTTTTTATAATGCTATTTTAATGAATGTAAGTGTTTGTTCCATTGTGGATATTTTACATTAACAGGCAAGTGTTTTATCAAAACAAAAACTTTCTTTCTGGTGCTACTTCCATTTATGTCCACCAATGATGCCCACCAAAAAGATTTTTTTTTTTATCATTGTGAAATTTAAAACTTTAAAACTTCAGTTTTTCTGCCGATATAGTTCTGATATTTGACCTGATTTATCTCTGAAGGGTGAACTAAAATTAAAGTGTTTTAAGAATTTAGAAAAACATCCACTTGTGTAATTGTATGTTTTCCTTTCGTTTTTGCAGTAATTTCACAGAGACAGACAGTACCTGTGGCTCCTAGAACTCGGGCCATATGTGAAAGAAATGAAATTGAAGTGATTAATGTAGAAGACAAAACACATCAGCATGACTTGCAGCTCCAAATCAATAAAGTGGAACAACCTGTGCAAAAATATTACTGTAAGACCAAAACTGCTTTCAAGTTGATCATAATCTTGCCTAAATTCTCAGAAATTGACACCAGAAGAATACTCTAATTATTACCCATGAAAATTAAATGGCAGCAGTATTTTTGTTTAATAAACATATTATTGAGGTATTTATGGTTTTACAACAACAACAAAATAAACAATGTACATGAACTTATAAACATAGTGCAAAAGCTGTCTTCCTCCCTTACAGGTCCCACCTTTACTAACCCCCTACTCTAAACTAAGCTAACCTCCAGCTCTCTTCCCCCCCCCCCCCCCCCCCCTGCTGACGTTAATTTTCCCCAAAGAAGTCGACGAACCCTAACATTGACCCTCTCAGGGCGAACTTGATTTTCTCCAAACAGAGAAAGCTAGCCATGTCCGATAGCCAGGTCTCCGTCGTTGGGGGCTTTGGGTCCCTTCAAGCTAATAGTATCCGTCTCCGGGCTACCAGGAAAGCAACGGCTAGAACTACCTCTTTCTCCTCCTGGATTCCCAGGTCTTCCGACACTCCGAAAATCACCACCTCGGGACTCGGTGCCACCCTTGTTTTTAACACCTTGGTCATGACAGCCGCAAACCCCTGCCAGAATCCCCTAAGCTTCGGGCATGCCCAGAACATATGGGCATGGTTCGCTGGCCCTCCCGCACACCTATCTTCTACCCCAAAGAACCTGCTCATCCGGGCCACTGTCATGTGGGCCCGGTGAACGCACCTTGAATTGTATCAGGCTGAGCCTGGCACATGTTGTGGACGTGTTGACTCTACTCAACGCGCTCGCCCAGAGACCATCCTCTATCTGTCCTCCTAACTCCTCTTCCCACTTGCGCTTCAGCTCCTCGGTCTGCGTTTCCTCTAACCCCATGAGTTCCTTGTAAATGTCAGAAACCCTCCCTTCTCCCACCCACACTCTAGAAACTACCCTGTCCTGTATCCCCCTTGGAGTGGGAAGGTTGAGACCTGCTTGCGTAGGCAGCCCTGCACCTGCAGATACCTAAACTCATTTCCCCATGCCAATCCAGATTTCTCCTCCAGCTTCCTCAGGCTAGAAAAGCTACCCTCCATAAACTTATCCCACATCCTCTCAATCCCTGCTCTCTGCCATTTCCGGAACCCTCCATCCAGCCTTCCTGGGGCGAACCGGTGATTATTACAGATTGGAGATCATGCGAAGCACCTTCCGCTCCCACATGCCTCCTCCATTGCTCCCAGATCCTCGGCGCCGCCACCACCATGGGGCTGGTGGAGTACCGTGCCGGCAGGAACGGCAGAGGTGCTGTTACCAACGCCCCCAAACTGGTGCCTTTGCATCATGCTGCCTCCACACACTCCCATACCGACCCACCCCCCACCACCCACTTCCTGATCATGGCTATATTCGCCGCCCAATAATAATTGCTAAAGTTCGGCAGCACGCTCAAGCATCCCCTTTTTGACTCGTGGGGTCTTACCTGCCCATACAAAACCAGTGATCGCCTTATTGACACGTTTAAAGACGGACCGTGGAATAAAGATGGGGAGACACTGAAACACAAACAGGAATCTCGGGAGGACCGTCATTTTCACTGTTTGAACCCTCCCAGCCCGTGACGATGGAAGCGCGTCCCACCTCCGAAAATCGTCCTTCATTTGGTCTACTAATTGGGCCAAATTTAACTTGTGTAGCCGTTCCCATTCTCGTGCTTCCTGGATTCCTAGGTATCGAAAGCCACCTGGATGCCTAGGTATCGAAAGCTTCCCCCTACCACCCTAAACGGCAGCTCCCCCAATCGCCTCTCCTGCGCCTTGCGTGGACCGCAAACATCTCACTTTTCCCCATATTTAGTTTATACCCCGAAAACTGGCCAAGTGCCCCCAGAATCCTCAGAATTTCTTCAATCCCGTCTAGTGGGCCGAAACATACAGGAGCAGGTCGTCTGCGTAAAGCAAGACTCTGTGTCCCGTTCCCCCCCCGTTCGTCCGTACGCTCGCAACAGGAGCCTAATACAACAACCTGACCCAGTCAATAAAGTCCTGCCCAAATCCAAACTGCCCCAGTACCTCCCACAGATATTCCCATTCCACCCGATCAAAAGCCTTCTCTGCGTCCATTGCGACCACTACCGCCACATCCCTACCTTCTCGGGGCATCATAATCACATTTAACAACCTTCTTGCGTTGGAACATAGAACATAGAAAATACAGCACAGAACAGGCCCTTTGGCCCACGATGTTGTGCCGAACCTTTGTCCTAGATTAATCATAGATTATCATTGAATTTACAGTGCAGAAGGAGGCCATTCGGCCCCTTGAGTCTGCACCGGCTCCTGGAAAGAGCACCATACCCAAACTCAACACCTCCACCCAACACCAAGGGCAATTTGGACATTAAGGGCAATTTATCATTGGCCAATTCACCTAACCCGCACATCTTTGGACTGTGGGAGGAAACCGGAGGAAACCCACGCAGACACGGGGAGGACGTGCAGACTCCGCACAGACAATGACCCAAGCCGGAATCGAACTTGGGACCATGGAGCTGTGAAGCAATTGCGCTATCCACAATGCTACCGTGCTGCCCTTAAGAACAAATAAATCTACACTATATAATTTTACCGTCATCCATGTACCTATCCAATAGCTGCTTGAAGGTCCCTAATGTTTCCGACTCAACTACTTCCACAGGCAGTGCATTCCATGCCCCCACTACTCTCTGGGTAAAGAACCTACCTCTGATATCCCTCCTATATCTTCCACCTTTCACCTTAAATTTATGTCCCCTTGTAATGGTGTGTTCCACCCGGGGAAAAAGTCTCTGACTGCCTACTCTATTCCCCTGATCATCTTATAAACCTCTATCAAGTCGCCCCTCATCCTTCTCCGCTCTAATGAGAAAAGGCCTAGCACCCTCAACCTTTCCTCGTAAGACCTACTCTCCATTCCAGGCAACATCCTGGTAAATCTTCTTTGCACCTTTTCCAGAGCTTCCACATCCTTCCTAAAATGAGGCGACCAGAACTGTACACAGTACTCCAAATGTGGCCTTACCAAAGTTTTGTACAGCTGCATCATCACCTCACGGCTCTTAAATTCAATCCCTCTGTTAATGAACGCGAGCACACCATAGGCCTTCTTCACAGCTCTATCCACTTGAGTGGCAACTTTCAAAGATGTATGAACATAGACCCCAAGATCTCTCTGCTCCTCCACATTGCCAAGAACTCTACCGTTAACCCTATATTCCGCATTCATATTTGTCCTTCCAAAATGGACAACCTCACACTTTTCAGGGTTAAACTCTATCTGCCACTTCTCAGCCCAGCTCTGCATCCTATCTATGTCTCTTTGCAGCCGACAACAGCCCTCCTTACTATCCACAACTCCACCAATCTTCGTATTGTCTGCAAATTTACTGACCCACCCTTCAACTCCCTCATCCAAGTCATTAATGAAAATCACAAACAGCAGAGGACCCAGAACTGATCCCTGCGGTACGCCACTGGTAACTGGGATCCAGGCTGAATATTTGCCATCCACCACCACTCTCTGACTTCTATCGGTTAGCCAGTTCGTTATCCAACTGGCCAAATTTCCCACTATCCCATGCCTCCTTACTTTCTGCATAAGCCTACCATGGGGAACTTTATCAAATGCCTTACTAAAATCCATGTACACTACATCCACTGCTTTACCTTCATCCACATGCTTGGTCACCTCCTCAAAGAATTCAATAAGATTTGTAAGGCAAGACCTACCCCTCACAAATCCGTGCTGACTATCCCTAATCAAGCAGTGTCTTTCCAGATGCTCAGAAATCCTATCCTTCAGTACCCTTTCCATTACTTTGCCTACCAACTGCCTGCCCTTAACAAAGCCGGTCTGGTCCTCCCCAATCACGTACGGAACACAGTCTTCAATCCTAGAGGACAAGATTTTGGCCAACAGTTTGGCGTCAACATTTAGTAGGGATATTGACCTGTAGGACCCACATAGCTCCAGGTCCTTGTCCCGCTTCAGGATCAGCGAGATCGTGGCCTGTGACATCGTCGGAGGAAGCACCCCATGCTCCCTTGCCTCATTGAATGTCCTCATCAACAGCGGCCCCAATATCCAAGAGAATTTTTTATAAAACTCCACTGGGTACCCGTCCGGTTGCGGGGCTTTACCCGACTGCATGGCCTTCAGTCCCTCTGCTATTTCCTCCAACCCGATCGGGGCCCCCAGCCCTTCTACCAACCCCCTGTCCACCTTCTGGAAATTCAGCCCCCCTAAAAAGTGCCTCATCCCCTCCGGCCCAGCTGGGGGTTCCGACTCACGACCTACTGTAAAACTCCTTGAACACCTTATTAACCCCTGCTGAATCTCTGAGCAGGTTCCTGTCCTTTACTTTCCCTATCTTCATGCTGCCTCCCTCTTTCTAAGCTGCTCCGCAAGCATTCTGCTGGCATTCTCCCCATGTTCATAGATCGCCTTCCTCAGCTGCTCCACCGCCCTCCCTGTAGTTAGCAATCCAAACTCCGCCTGTAGCCTCTGTCGTTCCCTTAGAAACCCTGCCTCTGGGGTCTCCGCATACCTCCTGTCGACCTGCAATATCTCCTTTATCAGTCAGTCTGTCTCTGCTCTGTCTGCCTTCTCCCTATGGGCCCGTATCGAGATCAGCTCCCCTCTAATCACTGCCTTCAATGCCTCCCAGACCACCACCGCCGAAACTTCACCGTGTCGGTGACTTCCAGGTAGTTCTGAATACATTTCCTCAGCCGCCTGCACACCTCTTCATCAGCTAAAAGTCCCACGTCCAGCCTCCAGTGCGGGTGCTGGCTACTCTCCTTGCTAACCTATAGGTCAACTCAGTGCGGGGCATGATCTGATATTGTAATCGCCGAATACCCTGTGTCCACTACCCCCGTCAGTCGAGCCCTGTTCAAAATAAAAAAATCAATCCGGGAGTACACTTTATGCACACGTGAGTAGAAAGAGAATTCCTTCACTCGGCTGCCTAAATCTCCATGGGTCCCCCCCCACCCCCACCTGCTCCGTAAACCCCTTTAGCTCCTTTGCCATTTCTGGCACCCTGCCCGTCCTTGAGCTCGACCTGTCTAACCCAGGGTCGATAATTGTTAAAGTTCCCCCCATTGACCAACTTATGCAAATCCAGGTCCGGGATCTTCCCCAACATCCTCTCTATAAACTCCACATCATCCCAATTTAGCATGTACACATTCACTAGTACAACCGGCAACCCCTCCAGCTTCCCACATCCGCAACTATTCTTCCCGCCTCAAATACCACTCGCTTATTAATCAGGATCGCGACCCCTCTTCGAGTCCAGCCCCAAGTGAAAAACCTGTCCGATCCATCCCTTCCTTAATCTAATCTGATCAGCTACTCTAAGGTGCATCTCCTGTAACATTAGCACGTCTGCCTTCAGACCCTTCAAATGCATGAACACGCGTGCCCTCTTAACTGGCCCATGTAGCCCTCTCACATTCCATTTGATCAGCCTAGTTAGGGTGCTCATCGCCCCCTCCCTTCGCCGATCAGCCATCACCTTTCTTGGGCCAGTCTCCAGCCCATGCCCCTGCATCCGCCGGCCCACTCCCAGGCAGCCTCCGCCCCTGACCTCCTTTCTATCCCACAGCAAACGTGCCTCCCCCATCAGCAGAACATCTCCCTCCCCCCACCCCTCTAGTAACAGCACCATGTAAACCAATCCCTTCAACAGGCATAACATCTGCTCACCCCCCACTGCGCTTCCATGAGCAAGCCTGCCCAGCTAGCTTGCTGACCCCCGCCCATGGCGCCAGACATTCTCCCACCTATTGTCGTCTCCCCCCCCCCCCCCCCCCCCCCCCGGCTCGGAGACACATATTCAAAGGAAAAGCAATCCCAACACAATTGCCCGAAAAACCCCACGAAAAACAAAGAAAAGATCAAACAAAAGATCCAACATCTAACAAACACACCTCTCCCCCATCAGTGCAAGTGTAAACTTTAACTCACTCAGCTCTGCAACAGGCCCCAAATCAATACAGAAAGCATTACAGATAACATCCAAAAAAACAAACTTTTCTAACATGAGCACTGCAGCAAAGTTCAAAGACCTCAGTCCGCCACCAGTCCTAGCAAAGTCCATCGCTTCCTCGGGTGACTCAAAATAAAAATGTTGCTCCTCATACGTGATCCAAAGGCTGGCCGGATACAGCAGTCTAAACTTCACCTTTTTCTTAAAAAGGGTTGACTTTATCTGATTGAACCCCACTCTTCTCCTGGCTACATCCCCGCACTCACCTTGATAGATCCGCAGGATACTGTTCTCCCATTTACAACTCCACGTCTGCCTGGCCCACAGTAAAATACGCTCCTTGTCCAAGTACCTGTGGAATCTCACCACCATTGCCCTCGGCGGGGGTGGGGTGGGGTCGTCCCACTCGCGGCTTCCTCGTGAGCGCTCTGTGAGCCCTGTCCACCTCCAAGGGTCGGGTGAACATCCCATCCCCCAGCAACTTCTCGAACATGCCCGCTATGTATGCCCTAGTGTCCGCTCCTTCGGACCCCTCCGGGAGACCGACGATTCTCAAGTTCTGCCGGAGGGACCTATTCTCTAGGTCCTCCACCTTCTCCAGGAGCCTTTTCTGCTGGTCTCTCAGCATCCCCACCTCCAACTCCACAGAAATTTGATGTTTCTCCTGCTCAGCCAGCACCTTCTTTCTGGATTGCCCGATCCCTCGGCATCCAATCTAAGTTCCAGCCACGCAATCGATTCTTTAATCGGGTCCAAGCATTCCTGTTTCTGCTTGGCGAAGCAGGACTCCGGCCATCCGCCATGCTTTCTCCGGCTGCAACTTCAGCCCAAGCCTTCTCTGTTCGTCTATTTCTTCCTTTGCGAGCACTTCTAGTCCGCCTCTCCATGCACTGATGTAGGAATCCACTCCACACTTGCCTCCACCATCAATTTACCGAATCAAGTTTGATAAAAAATCGGGGGAAAAGGTACAAAGGTCCGACCCAAGTGGGAGCCACTAAATGTGCGACTCTATTCCTTCATAGCCGCCACCGGAAGTCAAATGGCAGCAGTATTTTGAAATGCTTTCCATCCTTCATTGTATTTGTAACCTTTGCAATCTTAGATTGTCAATTTTTTTTTTCTTTTGTTGATTCCTCTTCTCTTCCCTCCATCCTTCAAAGTAGGGACTGTAGTGAGGGTATGTCTGTTGCCTAAGAGCCTGAAGCCCTCTCAACTTAGTGATTGTCATCACTCCTTTTTCCCCTGTCATTTATCTCTGACGCTGGGTTGCCTGGTCCCCTTTCCTCGTGGCTACACATTCAGCAAATTACTCTTGCTTTCCAGAACTCTGTCCCAAAATTAAATTTCCTTCTTTTCTTCCCTCCTAAGATTTCTTTTAAACTTTAATCTTCAACTTCCTCCTTTATCATTTTCCCCTTTTTCTCTGATGCGTCTATCATTTTTCTCATCAGTGTGTGAAGTGATTTATGGTGCGTGCTGGAGAAGTATACCTTGTTGAAATAATCCATTTTGAAATCTTCCACTTGAAGTTGTGGGACAATTTATTTTTCTTCCAGGCATGATAAAATGCCAATTTCTCACTACACATGGTGCTGTAGTTCAACAGAATGTGCCATATTGTTCTTCTGTGCGTTAGTTTAAATCACTAAAATGGTATTAATGTACTAAGAAATGTGAGATTGAACTTTTTTGGTCGTCAAGACTATGTTAAAAACAACCTTTTAGCCTTTAACCATGTAAAAATAAACCTGAAATGATTATTTTGTCACATTGTAGACCAGCAATTTTCATATATTGTACATTTGTCATTTGTTTGGTGATGTCAATACTACTCATCTCCTCAATTCGTTTACAGACAACCAGGCAGGCAATTATTGCCAAATCTGTGTTCTAAAGTAGCCGCTAAGAAATATGAGAGCGCAGTGCATGTGTGATTTTACCCAACTCCGCATATGGCTTGATTGAGACCCCAGAAAGTGGGAATAAAGCCTGCACCAAACTTTTTAAATAACACTTTGGAGCTTCAGTGTCCTCTATTAGCTCACATATTTTATAGTGTCCAGATAGAGCATTTGATCTTTTTGCAAGATTATAGCATATAATAATTTATTGGTTTGACAGTGAAGTCCATAGAAGCAAGACCAGGTGGTGACACACGATCATTTATCTTGAAGAAGCCTGTATTAGAAGGAGTGGAACCACAACTCCAGGGAAAAGTTGCAGTTTACATGGAAGGTGTATCAGCAGAACAGGATCGCGTGGTGCAGGCCAAGTGAGTAGCCCTTTCGTGTTTTGCTGGGTTTACGTGGTATCTAGGCAGGATTGCATTTTCATTATGTTTAATTGTATGTTTTGGAATGCAACTGGTGTTTCATAAACTACAGCCAAAGTTTTAAAATTATTCCTTCAATATTATGATTAAAATGCTTGTCAAGATAGAATCCTAGTCTATTGCTCCTTTCTTTTCCACACCGCCATCACATCCCTTTTGAAGTCCTCAATGCTCTGACGTACCTACCAGGGTAGAAACCACTCAATAGTTCAAAATATCTGCTGCAGCATCCTGACAGTCCAGTTGGGCAGGGTTGCATTCTCAGTGTCATGTTTAGCACTGCATAGGTGAGTTTAACTATCTCAAAAACAGCAAATCTGCCAGTTCTACATTTCTTATTTCCCTCTCCACCCCTACTCAATCTGCATACGTTGTCCACAGTTACCACTCCTTATGTACCAAGTGCTTATTTCATCTAGGAACTACACAGACTGAGTTGCAGCTTCACTTAATCTGAAAGATCTTAATATTAACCTCCAGCAGTAAAGGATCAAAACCAGCTGCTCAAAGTCCGGGCAATTATGCTGATGTCTGCCCAACAACCTAAGTGGGAAGCATTGCCCCGGCTGCCTTTATCCACCCCTGAACATATGATGCACTGACAAATACAGAGACCCCCAAGTGAAATGGAAGACTTTTCCCCTCTTTCCCCCCCCCCCATCTCACACACTTTCCCCCCTCCTCTCACACACTCTTTCCCCCCCCCTCTCACACTTCCCCCCCCCCCTCACACGCTTCCCCCCCCCTCACACGCTTCCCCCCCCTCTCACACGCTTCCCCCCCCTCTCACACGCTTCCCCCCCCTCTCACACGCTTCCCCCCCCCCCTCTCACACGCTTCCCCCCCCTCACACGCTTCCCCCCCTCTCACACGCTTCCCCCTCTCTCACACGCTTCCCCCTCTCTCACACGCTTCCCCCTCTCTCACGCGCTTCCCCCTCTCTCACACGCTTCCCCCTCTCTCACACGCTGCCCCCTCTCTCGCGCGCTTCCCCCTCTCTCGCGCGCTTCCCCCTCTCTCGCCCGCTTCCCCCTCTCTCGCCCGCTTCCCCCTCTCTCGCCCGCTTCCCCCTCTCTCGCCCGCTTCCCCCTCTCTCGCCCGCTTCCCCCTCTCTCGCCCGCTTCCCCCTCTCTCGCCCGCTTCCCCCTCTCTCGCCCGCTTCCCCCTCTCTCGCCCGCTTCCCCCTCTCTCGCCCGCTTCCCCCTCTCTCGCCCGCTTCCCCCTCTCTCGCCCGCTTCCCCCTCTCTCGCCCGCTTCCCCCTCTCTCGCCCGCTTCCCCCTCTCTCGCCCGCTTCCCCCTCTCTCGCCCGCTTCCCCCTCTCTCGCCTGCTTCCCCCTCTCTCGCCCGCTTCCCCCTCTCTCGCCCGCTTCCCCCTCTCTCGCCCGCTTCCCCCTCTCTCGCCCGCTTCCCCCTCTCTCGCCCGCTTCCCCCTCTCTCGCCCGCTTCCCCCTCTCTCGCCCGCTTCCCCCTCTCTCGCCCGCTTCCCCCTCTCTCGCCCGCTTCCCCCTCTCTCGCCCGCTTCCCCCTCTCTCGCCCGCTTCCCCCTCTCTCGCCCGCTTCCCCCTCTCTCGCCCGCTGCCCCCTCTCTCGCCCGCTTCCCCCTCTCTCGCCCGCTTCCCCCTCTCTCGCCCGCTTCCCCCTCTCTCGCCCGCTTCCCCCTCTCTCGCCCGCTTCCCCCTCTCTCGCCCGCTTCCCCCTCTCTCGCCCGCTTCCCCCTCTCTCGCCCGCTTCCCCCTCTCTCGGCCGCTTCCCCCTCTCTCGGCCGCTTCCCCCTCTCTCGGCCGCTTCCCCCTCTCTCGGCCGCTTCCCCCTCTCTCGGCCGCTTCCCCCTCTCTCGCCCGCTTCCCCCTCTCTCGCCCGCTTCCCCCTCTCTCGCCCGCTTCCCCCTCTCTCGCCCGCTTCCCCCTCTCTCGCCCGCTTCCCCCTCTCTCGCCCGCTTCCCCCTCTCTCGCCCGCTTCCCCCTCTCTCGCCCGCTTCCCCCTCTCTCGCCCGCTTCCCCCTCTCTCGCCCGCTTCCCCCTCTCTCGCCCGCTTCCCCCTCTCTCGCCCGCTTCCCCCTCTCTCGCCCGCTTCCCCCTCTCTCGCCCGCTTCCCCCTCTCTCGCCCGCTTCCCCCTCTCTCGCCCGCTTCCCCCTCTCTCGCCCGCTTCCCCCTCTCTCGCCCGCTTCCCCCTCTCTCGCCCGCTTCCCCCTCTCTCGCCCGCTTCCCCCTCTCTCGCCCGCTTCCCCCTCTCTCGCCCGCTTCCCCCTCTCTCGCCCGCTTCCCCCTCTCACACTCATGCCCACAGACGCAAAGACATGACCTACCAGGGTGATATCTCTCTGGACTTGGACTGCTAGAGCACAGTCAGACTCATTGCTGTAACCACAGCTTTCAAATACATTATAAAAAATAGTTGGTGAGGTGGACCATCTTGCAGTCCTACCATACCAAATCTCAGATCTCAAAAAGTCTTGAGGCCTACTAATGTGGACTAGTCTTGCAAGTTTGCACAAAGTGACTAAAACAATTCCAGTGTTCAAAGGCGGCCAGAGAAAGTGGACCTTCCTGCTCTATCCCAATGGAAGTAACCTGATGAGAATTCTAATGTCTGCCCTGGAAAGATCCAAAAGATGTGCAATGTAACCACCTAAATGTAACATTCACAAGTGAGCTGGAAACCATGTCTGCAAAAACAGGGCTATGACAAATACTGAAAACCCCAGATAATGCCAAGTGGATGCTGCAATATGCATGCGAGAAAGGCAGACCAGTATCTATCTTGTAACATACACCCTCAAATTCTTGCGATTCTGAGTGGATCCAGAACTTGAGAGTCACACAACACTGGCTTCCATGCTGATGGGCCTGCTTTTTAGTTAGCAGTTGTTGTGAGAAAAGTTTCTTGCCAACATTGACAGTTCTTACACTGGAGCAAGAACCAAGTGTTCTTTGTGCCTGTAATGCTAGGTTCTCACCATTTCCACGAACCTTTTCCCTGAACTTCAAAAGTGCAAAGCCTCTTTGGCAGTATCCAGTTACTCACTGAAGAGGAAATATTGAATAAAGTAAGGTGAAGTCAGCATAGTCCCAGATGACCATAGGCAGCCCTTTGAGGGGGCGAGTTGGCTGGTGGTGATTTAATCTGAGGATCACCATACCTCAGGCGAAGGGCAAGGTTGAGAAGGTGATCCTTCATAAATTCATGAATAATCGAATAAATTATTAAATAGAGCTGGTCTGACTCTCCGAATTACAACATCCTTCCTCCACCGCGCCCCATTGATTTCCCAGAGATGGATGCGGTTTCCTGATTGTCAGAAATTTACCTCACTCAACGTGCCCGTATCCCAGCATTTCGCAATTCTAACTTGAGAGCACAAAAAGGAAATCCTGCGAGCCACAGGAAACTCTCAATGTTCTCACAGATACCTGAGCATTCTGGAGATCACCAATGCAACACAAGCCACATTCTATGCGCACTTTAGAGAAAAGGACGTCCAGTCCCAGGCCCCTCTTACCAACGTGCCAACATAAAAGAATTAACCTGCCTGAATCACTCGAAAGACAAAAATGATAATCCTCTTAAACCCCCTCCAAACAGCTCTCCCGCACACCCCACCCAACTCTGTGTCGAAGATTAGACTGTCAAGCTGCTGGTGAAAATTACAATATAGAACGCGATACTGCTCCTTTAAGATGGAAGTTTTTGCCACTTGTATGCTCAGTCAAACTGCTTGATGGGTGCATTGAATGAAAGCTCTTTTATCATAATAGGACCCGACCCAACTAACCTTATTTCTCAAAGCTAATGCAAAGTATAAAAGTACCAATTCGTTCCATCTATAGTTCCATTTGGGAGTCACCTTAACTAATGTCCTAAACTGTCTGTAAATGTTAAATCATAAGATATGATGTTATTCACAGGAACAAGCCTTTATATTAAGTTAAACCAAAATCACTTTTAAGTCAAATATGTACAAGTCCCAAAATGTTATCTGTGGGGAGCAAAATACAGCTATTCGGCTATAATGCACTTCACACACTTGAAAATCAGATGAAGATTTTTGGAGTTTGAAACAAGGCCTTTATTTCGAGCTATAGTATGTGCTTCAGTGCTCCAACTAGTGGCGCACACTAGAGAGCTCTGATTCAAGGAGTAATTACACCTTTTGATTATACTTTTCGGTTCAATTACAAGAAATGAGCAAATATCAATCTAAGGTTTACACTTATCCTAAGATTATCAGTATCCAATCCTAACTAACTGTTTCAATAACTTCACTTTCCCACAGAAGGATCTGAACAATTACAGAATATCTACACTTGCCTAATTACGATATCCAATGGATACAAATACACGTACACATTGCTACACTATCAATACACACGCATGTAGGGCGGCACAGTGGTTAGCATTGCTACCTCATGGTGCCGAGGCCCCAGGTTCGATCCCGGCTCTGGGTCACTGTCCGTGTGCAGTTTGCACATTCTCCCCGTGTTTGCGTGGGTTTCGCCCCCACAACCCAAAGATGTGTAGGGTAGGTCGACTGGCCACATTAAATTGCCCCTTAATTTTAAAAAATGAATTGCGTACACTAAATGTATTTTTAAAAATACACACGCATGTCCAGAATCCTTGAGTATCTGGCTCCCTGCAGAGTGTGAGTTATTGTCCTCTTTCGAACCCATTTGCCATCTTGAGCTGTTATCTGGTCAGCAGTGTGGTTAAGGCCCTCCAGTGCCATTAAAGAAGCCCATTCTCCAGTGTCTCTGCTGCTACGTGACTGCTAGTCTAGCAACCGTACAACTACATAAAATATAGCTGCGGATATGATCAAACCTGTATCAGTGCTATTAAACTAATTCCGATATAATGTCTAAAACTACATTATCAGACTTGCTTTGTTTCATTCTTCCCATTCCGCAGGAATGTTCTAGTCTATATATGGAACGGCATCTTCCTCCCTCTTTCCTGTCTTTCCATTCAACTAATTGTCTATCCAAAATCCCTTTCGTTCTTCAGAACATATTTGATTACACATCAAACTTGTGTATATATCTAGATTATGTACATGTTCATTTCACAGGAGACCATCTTTCCTATAATATCTGTGAACACTGGAGAGAAATTTAAAACTAATTTCACTATGTTCTTCTTTCTCCAAAGCCCTGTATCATCCTCCTTTGTATTTGTAACAAGATTCCAGACCATGGACGGGATTCTCCGCCGGCGGGATGCTGCGTTTTGCCGGCACCTGGGGGTTTCCCGATGGTGTGGGGTTGCCCCACAATGGGAAACCTCATTGGCCAGCTGGCGTAACGGAGCATCCCGCTGGCGTGGTGAGGCAGAAATGCGGCGGGGCAGAGCATCCCGCCCATATCTCTGGGCACGTGGCTATCCACAACCTGCCTTTCTGTCCCCTAACTATAGATTTGTATGGCTGCATTTCTTTTGAACATCATGTACCTTAACTTTCAGAACTTATAAAGTACCTTTTCAAAATATATATATGCAATGTTGTTCTATTCCATAATCTGATCTCCATAAAAAATTCCATTCATTATACCTGACCTCATCTTTAAAAATCCTTACTGATTGTCTTTCTCTGATTAGCTTTTTTTAGGCATCCACAAGAAGAATAAGAGTCTCTAGTGGTTATGTTCATCAGGTGTAAAATTGCTTAAGCAATGAATCATTTAGCTGTTAAAACATCTTCCCCACAGGAATTCTTCAGCTGCTCTACAAAAACATTTTTGTTATACCTATATTGAATCATATTTTTGTTCCAGTGTGTCTTGCAGAATATATCATTTTTGAAAAGCTCAATTAACCCTATTATTAATTATTGTGTTTTTAAAATTTCTTTGGTAGAGATCAACATGACTCTGAGGAATCAAGTCCTAAATTTATTGTGACATTGGATGGTATTCCGAGTCCCCCTGGATATAGTTCAGAACAAGACGAGGAGACTGAGCCAATGGAGCAAGGTGGTCTTTTGCAAGAGGCTGGAAGAAAATACAGATTATCGATACAGAACATTGCTCAGCCACTGAGGGAGGCTGATGGTAATTGTCTAATTATTGAGCGGGCACCAATTTAAGATAATTGACAAAAGAAACCAAAGCAATACGAGATAAATCTTTTTTTTTTAAATTAAGGGGCAATTCACCTACCCTGCACATCTTTGGGTTGTAGGGGTGAGACCCATTCAGACATGGGGAGAATTTGCAAATTCTACATGGGCAGTGACCCGGGGCAGGGGTCGAACCCAGGTCTTCGACGGCGTGAGGCAGCAGTGCTAACCACTGTGCTGCCCCCAAGAAAAATCTTTTGCCTGAGGGTGTAGTGGAGGCAGGTTCAATTGAAGCATTCAAAAGGGAATTAGACTGTTATCTGAAAAGGAAGAATGTGCACGGTTACAGGGAGAAAGTGGGCGAATGACACTAAGTGATTTGCTAATTCGGAGAGCTGGTGCAGACATGATGGGCCAACTGGTCGCCTCCTCTATAACAATTGAGACTGGTTTTTAGAATTATTTTTAAAAGAACATGGAAATCCAGACTAAGGAGATGCCGTTACACTCATCAGGTCTGTTTCATTTTCATAACCCACAAAACCTGTTAATTCAATGCCTTTACTAATTTATTTCCTTTCCTTTACCTCCTGAAGGAGAAACAATGCTTTAATAGCTCTATTACGCTTGAGCTTCCTTAACTAATATTAATTTTGCTCCATTTTAAAAAGTTTATTGATCCTGAATTAATTTTCTTCCCTGGAAATCTGAATTATGCAAAAGAAATGCTGCCAGTGAAAAGTGTTAGCAGCAGAGTTTTAGATTAAGTTTATGCGAAATAAGGTCAGTCAGGAGAACACTGGCGTAGGAGGTAACAGAAGCAAGGATGGGGCTTTGAACAGAAAATGGGTGATGGCAAAGAGTTCTGCAGATGAGAGTAGATGACCCTTGTGATGAAGAAATCAGAAGCTCAACTCTGCTCATTTTGGAAGCTGAGGTTGCAACAGTCTGGTTTAGCCTGAGACAATGGCTGGGGAGTGAGATGGAATTGTTAGCAAGAGTATAGGTAAATTCTGTCTCCCAGTGTTTGGCTGGAGCCCGTTGCTGCTTATCTACAAACAGCCTGACAACACCGAGGAAATGGAGAGATAAAGATTGGCTGTCTCAACACGCACAATTACATGTCTGCAGATGTTGTGAACGGGCAACATGTAGATAAGGACATCCATGGATTGATCTTTGCGGTACTTGGTGGGGTTGTGGATGAGGTGATAGAAGAAACAATTAAAGGAGAAACTCCACCTCCAATTAGTTAGGTAATTTCATTAGTTAGTGAAATCGAACAGAGGCCGTCTGGATAATGGAAGAGACGTATTGTAGGAAAATGGTATGGTTGATCTTGTTGAGTGCTGCAGAGAGGAGGAATCATTCATTACAGGAAAGAACTAACATTTATGGTCAGGGTTATTGCAGCCCTGTGGCAGGACAGAAACCTGATCGGATTGGTTCAAACAGGGGGTGATGGTTTGCAAGGACAGAGAAGTTGAGTGTAGATTTATTAAATTGCCAGGGTCGGAATCAGGAAAAGAATTTGGATGGTAAAAGAAAATCATGACCAGGGATCAGGCAGTGCATCTTGTGTACAAAGTGGAGTTGGGAAAAGCATGTGGGGTGATTGTCAAGGTACTAGAAAGGGAGGACTAGGGTAGCTAGAATTTGTGGTTAGCGTTTTGATTACTGGGCATAGGGAATCAACTGAATGGATAGTTTTGATATAAGAGACTGGGTTTCAGTTTTGCTTTCCAGGTTGTGTAGGTGACTGGCAGGGGAGCACAAGGCCTGAGTCCAAATTTGGTGATGACAACCAGTTTTGATCAATCTGTTGGATTTTAAAAAGTGATAATTGGGGACAGGGGGAAAACAAATAAGAAGGAAAACAGTAAAGACTTGTTATGTTAACTTTTAAATCTGATTTCAGTCTGAATCATTAAAAATAATCTAACTATGAAGACTTGCTTGGAAAATCCTTTTGGAAAACCTTGTCTTTAGTTAACAAGTCATCAGATATAGATTGACGGAATGCATTAATGCTTAAATAAAAATCTAGTGTTGGAATGTATTCATTCAATGGGAGCTAAATATATTAAATCATGTTCTCTTCATTTGCTTCCTTAGAAGAGATTGATGGCAGCAACTTTCAAGTGAAGCGGCAGAAGGTTCTAGAGCGATGCAAGTACTGGCCTGCATGTAAAAATGGTGATGAATGTATGTATCATCATCCTGTAGCTTCATGCAAGTGAGTACCTCTTTAAGAAAAAGCCCACAGTACTTTTTTTTAATATTCTATGACAAATCCAGATTCTCTATTTAACTATCATTGGATGTTTCTTTCAGTCTTCAGTTTTGAGTATTAATTAAATGTAAGCTAGAAATTAGTTATGTTTCCGTGATGGAATATGCTTATTTTTATTAACTGAACACTCTTTGAAGAGGACTATAAATGTAAGAAAAAAACTAAAAATGTAAGAAAAAAAATCAAGGGATCTAATGTTACTTTACCTGGCTTTGATTTTGTTATTGTTTTAATTTGATTAACATAAGAATTTTTCAACAAATTTAACAATGACTCCAGATAAATTACAGTAAATTTGGCTGAGTTAATGACCTTTAAATGTGGAGCTGTTCACAGTTGTGATTCGAGGGCTAATCTCAAAATAAAACATGAACTTGACAAGAACTTCCTTGTGGACAGTTTTGATGCTGACTCTGATTCGCCACTGCAAAACTCTTGGTACTTGGGTGTACATTAAGGACATGAATTGAAAAATAAATGGATGTCTCAAGTGGGAAAATGTTGTTTGAATATAGTATTAGTTTATTTGGACACTAGTTGCTAAGTGATTAATGTATTTTTTCATATACTGCAACAATCTCAAACTAAATTTATATAGCATCTTTAATGTAACAAAGGTGCTTCATGTGAGCATTATAAAACAATTTATGATACAAGCCACTTAAGGCCATAAGGTAGGATGAGAAAAATTTTGGTCCAAGAGTTGTAAAGGAGGAAAGTGAGGTAGAAAGGCATGCAGGTGTCTGGAGGTTGTTCCAGAGCCTAGACAACTGGGAAGGCGGCCACCAATTCTGAAGTAATTTAAAATCAGGGATGCTCAAATAAGAGCAGTGCAGATATCGGAAAGTCGGGACTGTAGAAGATTACAGAGACTGGAAGGGACCGAGGTGGGATTTGAAAACAAGATTGAGAATTTTAAAATCACGGCATTGCGTAACCGGGAACAAATGTAAGTCAGCAAACACCGAGATAATAGGGGAACCGGACTTGCTGCGAGTTGGCAGTAGCAGATGAACTAACAGGGTGCGGGATTCCGGTGGCGTTATGTAGTGGGAAGATGTGTGCAAGATGGCACCCACTAGAGTTCTGCACTTTTAGTTCTTCTCGCTTAGCTCCAGGGGATATTTTCATTTAAAAACCCACCTATTTACACCTTGGCTATAGAATTTTACAAACACTGGCGGGTTGTAACTGGGGACCTTTGTAAATCGATGGAAGAAGCCTTGGTTCCCATTCCTTTGGCGTTGGATAGGACCAATAAATGGTAAAGTTGTATGGAGGTAACCCTTGCCAGGCATAGCGACCAGATAGCCTCTCTGGAAGCGGAGATGCCTCTGACGGTTGATGCGAAAAAAGTGCTGAAGGGCAAGATGGATGATTTGAAGAGTCGCTCCAGGAAGCAAAACATCCGAATTGTGGGGCTGCCAGAGGGGATGGAAGGCCCAACTCCCACAGAGTATTTTGTGGAGATGTTTGGGAAAATGGTGCGGGAGGGTGGACTCACTTCCCCTCCCAAGCCGGACCGAACCCACTGTTCACTCTGGCTGAAGCCCTGTCCCAGCGAACCACTGCGAGCAGTAATCATGATGTTTCACAGAGCGGGTCTTGGGATGAGTGAGGGAGCATCGCGATTACAAATGGGAAGGCCATGCCATCAGGTTTTACCAAGATGTGAGAGTGGAGTTTGCGAAGAAGTGGGCAGCGTTCAACAGTGCCAAGGCCACCTTGCACAAAAGTCGAATCTGGTTTGGGATGGTGTACCCAGCGAGGCTAAGAGTGATTTTTGAGGGAAAATATTTTTTGGATGCGCTGGTAGGCAGATTCCTGTACAAAGAAGCATGGGCTGGGCACGAGATGGTTGAGGTTTTCGGATATTGTGATGGGCATGTTGATATTTGGAATTGTTGGGTTCCTTGTTCATGTTTGCATTTTTACTGTTTTTGTTGGGGTTGAATGTTTTACAAGTTGGGCTTGGTTCTGGGGTTTGGTTTTTATGTGGGTTTTTGTTCTAACTGTTGTGAAAATGCATGGCTCCCTGTTGGCGTACTATGTTTTAAGGGGTTTTTATACTTTGTGTTTTGTTCTTCTGTAAGCATTTTTTCTTCACTCTGGGTGGGAGCTGCTCTGTTAGCCGAAAGTTAGCTAACTGGAGCGGCACCTTGGGGTTGACTGCAGCTCATTTTAGTAATGTTTTAGTTAACAAACTTGGTATTCTTGTTCTGTTTGGGGTTAGGTTTAGGATGAGTAGGTTTTAGTTGTTTATGTTCGCCTTGCTGTTTTCCGTATGCGTATTTGGGTGCAGTTACGGATATTTAAACTTGTCTGCGGCACTTGGCTGAGCACTGCAAATTCAGACTCTTTCTGAGGTGTTGAGGGACTGGCTCGTGTGGTATCAATAATACGGCCACACACAGGAAGCTGTTAGCGGAAACCACATTGGATTTAAAGTGGGCCATTGAGCTTTCCCTCTCTTCTGCGAACGCAAGGAGAAGAGTGGACAGGAATGCAGAGGCCCATTGATTATGGTGTGCATAGTTTGGGCTGCCTTACCTCTTGGACTCTCTATCAGTCATGGGACGGTGCTCTTGAGGCCAGAATTCCTCCGACAGAGCAGCTCCCAAGGCAGGTTCCTGGCAGAGTTTGATTGTGGGGCGCTGCCGCAGCCTGGTGGGATATTTCGTCCAAGGATAATGTTGAGAGCTGGTCCCCATGCCACCACTGTGGCCAAGGGTCTCATGAGGGTCAAGGCCGCCTGTTGTGGCACAGGGCATGCCGTCCGCGATAACTGCCGAGGTGACCCCAGACCAGGGCCTTGCACGTGGACACCCCAGAGGACGGTATCTGATGCAATTGAACTGCCTCTTGGCTTTGAGGGTTGTGCTGATCGGATTACGTTGCTGGTTAATGGACACCCAGTGCCGATGGAGATGGACACTGGGGCTGCTGTCTCCATTGTAGACCTCAGTACGTTACAACAACTTTGTATGGGGATCATGTCGCTGATCTTGCGAGATACCAAGGCAAGGTTGGCCACCTATATGGGGAACCATTAAAAACTATGGGGACCACCGTGATGACTAGAGTCTAGGATATTTGCCACTACTAATACACATCGGGATTTGTTTGAATACGTCCCCTTCCATTTGGGGTTTCATCTGTCTACCCGATATTTTAGTGAGTGATGGAAGACATCTTGCATGGCCTGTTGAAAGTGACCATCTATTTGGACGCTGTTCTTGTCACTGGTTCCACGGAGGAGCTCATGGTGATCCCTCAGGAATTTCTCTGCCGTTTTGCCCACACTGCACTTCGGTCTGGTGCCCATATGTGTTTTCCCTGCCAAATTACCAGGTGGACAGTGATGGGCTGCACCCAGTCAAAGATGAAGTTTGTGCTATAAGAGTGTCGTTCTGGGGTGTATATATACACCGTAGAACGACACTGATCTCTGGTCACTTTTAAGCATAGTTAATTATTATGGCAGGTTTATCGCCAACCTGGCCCCTCTATTGGTACCCCTGCATCTGTTATTGCCAAAGGGCCAGGAGTGGTGCTGGGGCGTTTCTCCGGGCCAGGCATTCGCGGCCGTGAAGAGGCGTCTATCTTCAAAGCAACTCCTGACGCATTATGACCCTTCAGGTCTCTACTTTTAACTTGTCATGCTTCTCCTTGGCATCGAGCGGTGCTGACCCAAGAGTGCGATGACTGCACGGAAAGCCCCATCGTGTTCGTCTCCAGGACACTGGAGCACGTTGAGGCCTGTTATGTACAGATCGAGAAGGAAGGTCTTGCTGTGAAGTTCAGTATTAAGAAATTGCATCAGTATGTATATGAACGGCATTTTGTTATCATGACAGGCCACTAGCCATTGCTCAGCCTCTTTTGGGAGAACAAGAGCATCCCACCAATTGTGTCGGTCAGGATCCAGTGTGGGCGCTCCTGCTTGCGACACAGTACATTTTGCAACACTGCCCGGCACCAAGATTGCCCATGCGGACGGCCTCGGCCTTCTGCCTTTCTTTGCGAGTGCCGCATTCCCACCTGTTGCGGATGAGGTGATTGTGACGTTGAATTTTATGGACGCCTTTCTGGTGATGGCTGATCCGGTACCTGCGTGGACCCAGTGGGACCCGGCATTGGTGAAGCATTACCTTCTGCTACTCGACAGTGATAAAAATGAAGCCCTTCCAGTGACTCTGCGGCCCATCACTCAAAAGTTCTCCGCGCTTACTTTTGTGGATGGCGTGACATTGTGGGCTGCTCGAGTGGTCATTCTCCACAGGGTCAGGAAGCCCTGTTGCATGACTTACACACTGGCCACTTGAGCATTGATGAAAATGCTTTCTATGTTGCTGTTGGATAATCCCTCTTGGTGGAAATGGCTGACTCCGGGTCGGGGAGGGTGGGGCACAATTTGTTTGGTCACCTGGAATGTCTGGGTTGAATGACCAAAGAGTTTAAATGCTGATGTGGTGTTTCTGTAAGAGACTCACTTGCGGGTCAGAGACCAGACAAGGTTGCAGAGGGGTTGATGGGGCAAGTTTTTAATTCTGGCTTGGATGGTAGTGGCTGGAGCGCGGCAATTTTAACAATAATAGGGTGCAGTTTTCTGCCGCTAAGATCTTGGCTGGCCCCAATGATAGTCATGTTATTGTCTGTTGATCTTTGGTGGATACCTTGGTGGTTCTGGTTAATGTCTATGCTCCAAACTGGGACGATAAGCATTTTATTAATTTTTTAAAAAAATGTATTTTATTACAAACATGTATCAGAACAGGTTACAGCGAACAAACACCCCGGGAAACATGCTTCCCTACAATCAACTATACAGTGTCCCCTCCCACCCCCGCGGCGATCAGCCCCTCAAACACGGTCACAAACATCCCCCACCTTTACAAACCGCCCTGAAGAACCCCTTAACTCATACTTTATCTTCTCTAATCGCAGGAAGTCGTACAGGTCACCCCGGTAACCCCGCCACTTGTTAGCGATGCCGACCGCCACTCCAGCAAAATTCGCCGCTGTGCAATCGAGAGGCGAAGGCCAAGACATCGGCCTTCTCTCTTCTCTGAGACCCCAAATATCGCCACCAAAGGATCCTCCACCTCCTCCACTATCCTGGGTAAGGTTGCGAACACTCCCGCCCAGAATCTTCCAATTTTTCGCAACCCCAAAGCATGTGCGTGTGATTCGCTGGCCCCCGCCCACACCTCTCGCACTCATCTGCTATCCCCTGAAAGAACTCACTCATTCTCCCCAGAGTCGTATGCACCCTGTGCACCACCTTAAACTGTATCAGGCTCAGCCTTGCACATGAGGAGGTCCCATTTACCCTATGCAGTGCCTCACTCCATGCTCCCCAATTGATCTCCCCTCCCAATTCCACTTCC
The DNA here is from genome assembly GCF_047496885.1 of Scyliorhinus torazame. Lineage (NCBI taxonomy): Eukaryota > Metazoa > Chordata > Chondrichthyes > Carcharhiniformes > Scyliorhinidae > Scyliorhinus > Scyliorhinus torazame. The sequence goes on from NC_092708.1 coordinate 352,817,167, forward strand.
CATTTCTCTTTGATCTTCACCACCCGCTCGCCTCCCTGCTCCCCCAGACACTTGTATATATCCCCAATTCTTCTCTCCCCATCCACATCCGGGCGCATCAGTCGCTCCAGCAGGGTGTATCCCAGCAACCTAGGGAACCCCCTCCAGACGTTTCGCGCAAAGTCTCTCACCTGCAGATACCTGAACTCTCTTCCCCCTCGGCAGCTCTACCCTCCCTTACCTCCAAGGATTTTATTAATAAGCTGTTGGCCTCCATTCCTGATTTGGATTCACATCAGGTGGTGATGTAAACTGTCTTCTGGACCCCAGGCTGGATCGGTCCAGGCACAAATCTCTGACTCCATCAGGGGTGGCCAGAACGTTGTTGTTTTTCATGGAACATATGGGGGGGGGGGGGGGGGGGGTTGCAGATCCATGGTGTTTTTGTACCCAGGTGATGAAAGATTTTTCTTTCTTCTCCCATATGCACCAGGTTTGCTCACGTTTTGACTTGTAGTGGATAGGTTTCTCTTCCCTTTTTTGAAGGTGATGGGTTATTTGCTGATTTCAGAACACGTTGGGTGGCTCAGTGGTTAGCACTGCTGCCTCATCAGGTGCTGGCGACCTGGGTTCGATCCCGTCCCTGGGTCAATGTATGTGTGGAGTTTGCACATTCTCCCTGTGTTTGAATGGGTCTCACCCCCACAACCCAAAGATGTGCAGGGTAGGTGGAATGGCCTCGCTAAATTGCCCCTTAAATGGAAAAAAAATTTAAGTGGTTACTCTAAATGTATATTTAAAAAAGTGATTTCAGACCTTGCCCAATTTTGGCACTAGAATCTGGTCCCTCTCAATGTCCCCTACGGAGATTGGATACAGCACCATTAGTAGACAAAGTCTCTGTGAATGCATGTCACCTGGGAATATATTACATTTAGAAAGAGTGAGTTTCCTGAATCCTTTTATTTGATGTTTGTATTTAAACTGTTGGGGGTTGGTGGGAGGGAGGAATTGTTGGCCAGGGGATTGACATTGTATTTGTTACCGTTGATTGTTTGTTGGTGGGTGTAAATTTGGATGAAAATGTGAAAAAGGAGAATAAAAATATTTGTGCAAAAAAAAAAAGTCTATCTCCCCTTCTATGCTGTGGGAAATCCTTCAGGTGGTCATTGAGGGAGATGATTTCCTACAAAGTGCACATGGCTTAGACAGTGAGGGCAGAGCGGCAGAGGTTGGTGGACTCCATTCTTGACCTCCAGTACTCACTTGGCCCAACCCTGGAGTTGTTGACAAGTGGGAAAAAGCTGCAAACACCATTTGAATTATTATCAACGGATAAGGTGGTGGACCAGGTGCGACATTCGAGGGGTATATCTTATGAATACGGGAGAAGGTTAGTCGACTCTTGGCTCACCAGCTGAGATGGCAGGCGGCTTCCCGGGAGATTGTACAGGTACGGGACTCGAGTCACAGCCTGGTTTCCAGCCCGCCTCAGGCCAGTGTGGTTTTTCAGTTTTATTGGGATCTTTATAGATCGGAACCACTGGCAGAGAGTGGGGCCAGAGCTGATTTTTGGATGGATTATCCATCCCAGCTGTGGAGGGGAAGAGGCCTAAAGAGTTGAATCCCCTTTGGGCCCAGAGGAACTTCTGAAATGCATTGGGCTGATGCAGAAGGGTAAAGCACCTGGCCCTGATGGCTTCCCCATTGAGTTTTATAACACGTTTGTGGAGCAGTTGGCACCTCTAATTTTAGATGTGTTTTACAACAACTTATCCCAGGATTCGTTGCACTCGGCACTCCTGCAAGCCTCTATTTCCTTGATCCTTAAGAAAGACGAGGATCCTACAGAGTTTGGGGTGTACCGACCTATTTCACTTTTAAATGCGGACGCTACGTTACTTGCCAAAGTGCTGGCACTGTGTGCCAGAGGTGATCTCGGAATACCAGACAGGCTTCGTTAAGGGTTGGCAATTGTCAGTCAATATATGTCGTCTACTAAATGTTGTCCTCCCCCCTCGGTGACCGAACCGGAGGTGATTGTTTCCCTAGATGGTGAAAAGGTGTTTGATAGGGTGGAGTGGGAATATCTCTTTGAGATTCTTGGGAGGTTTGGATTTGGACAAAAGTTTATATCCTGGATTTGTTTATTGTGTAGGGCCCCAATTGCTAGTGCTTTAAATTCTGACTACTTTCCGCTGAATAGGGGCACGAGGCAGGGATGTCCATCGCCTCCGCTTCTGATTGCTCTGGCAATTGAACTGCTAAAAGTGTGATGTGATAAAATTTGGAAGGAGAAATTTGACAAGGGAGTATTCGATGAACAGCATGACTCTGGGATGTTCCGAGGGACCGTGCCTTGTTTGTCCGTAGATCTTTAAAGGCAATATCAATCAAGGCATAGATTACAAAAGCAGGGAGGTCATGTTGGAGTTGTATAGAACTTTGTTGAGGCCGCAGCTGGAGTACTGTGTTAAATTCTGTCCGCCACATTATAGGAAGGATGTGCAGAGAAGACTGATGGGTGACCTGATCGAGGTGTACAAGGTTATGAAGGGCATGGACAGGGTGGATAGTGAGCAGCTGTTCCCCTTGGTTGAAGGGTCAGTCAATACGGGGACACAAGTTCAAGGTGAGGGGCACGAGGTTTAGTGAGGATGTGAGGAAAAACATTTTTACCCTGAGGGTGGTGATGGTCTGGAATGCACTCCTGGGAGTGGTAGAGGTGGTTTATCTCTCATCCTTTTTAAAAAGTACCTGGGTGGATGGCATGTGGCACAGTGGTTAGCACTGGGGCTGCTGCACTGAGGACCTGGATTCGAATCCCGGCCCTGGGTCACTGTCTGTGTGGAGTTTGCACATTCTCCCCATGTCTGCGTAGGTTTCAGCCCCACAACGCAAAGATGTGCTGGTTAGGAGGATTGGCCACGCTAAATTGGCCCTTAATTGGGGAAAAAAAATAATTGGGCACTCTAAATTTATAAAGAAAAAGTACCTGGATGAGCACTTGGCACATCATAACATTCAAGGCTATGGGCCAAAAGCCGGCGAATGGGATTAGGATGGTGGGCCAGGTGTTTTTCATGTGTCGGTGCTGACTCGATGGGCTGAAGGGCCTCTTCAGCACTGTATTTTTGGTATGATTGCCATAGTGCTGAGATCTTACAGTAAGTGGGGAGGGATGGAGCATATGGTGTCCTTGTATGTGGATGACCTTTTTTAATATTAGGGACCCAGTATCCACTACGGATGAGGTGATGAAGCTGCTTTTGGGAGCTTTGGCTCCTTCTTTGGATATAAGTTGAATTTGGATAAGAGCACGTGCTTCCTGGTTAACCCTTCAGGGTGGGGGGCCTAACTGGAGGTGTTACCTTTTCCCCTTGCCAGATCTAGCTTTTGTTACCTGGGAGTCCGGGTTGCCCACAATTGGGCCTCCCTTCATAAATTAAATTATACTAGTCTGGTCAATGGGGTCAAATCTAACTTGCAGAACTGGGACTACGACTCTGAGGACCCAGGTTTGAATCCCGGTCCTGGGTCACTGTCCGTGTGGAGTTTGCACATTCTCCCTGTGTCTGCGTGGGTTTCACCCCCACAACCCAAAGATGTGCAGGTTGGGTGGATTGGCCACGCTAAATTGGCCCTTAATTGGGGGAAAAAAAATTGGCTCTAAATTTATGTTTAAAAAAAATCTCATTTACAGAAATGGGATAACCTCCCCTGTCCTTGGTGGGCAGGGTTCAGACTATTAAGCTGAATGTGCTCCCAGGATTTTTATTTAATTTTCAATATCTCCCCACTTTTCTCCCCAAGTCCTTCTTTGTCAAAATTTAAAAATAGGTGGGATGACCCCAAGGATCTATAGGGCGTTCCTCCAGAGAGATAGGCAATCAGGAGGCTTGGCTTTACTCAATTTATTATTTTACTATTGGGCAGCCAATATTTAGAAGGTACTGGGGTGGTTCAGTGAGCCGGGTTCCATATAGGGGTAAATGGAGGCGAGTTTCTGTAAGGGTTCTAGCCTTGGTACATTAGCCATTCTCTCCAGCAAGATTTTCTTTAAATCCTATCAGTGGAGTCGGCTCCGTTGAATGAGGTAAAGTGAAATGGGAGGGTGAATTGGGTCCCATTCTGGATGATGAGGTATGAAGCGAGGCCCTTCACAGGGTTAATTCCACATCCTCGTGCTTGGCTTGGTCTGATTCAATTTAAGGTGGTGCAGAGGGCTCATCTGACCAGGGTGAGGATGAGCGGATTCTCCTCTGGGGTGGAGGACAGGTGTGAGCGTTCAGTGGGGCCGTCTAACCATACTTGTATGTTCTGCTGTTGTCTCAAGTTAGTAAGCTTTTGAATTCCGGCCATGTTAGAGATACTTAATGTAGATCTGGAGCCATGTCCGCTGGTGCCATTTTGGGGTTTCAGACTCGCCGGTGCTGCAGATGGGGGAGAAGGCGAATGTCCTCGCCTTTGCTTCGTTAATAGCCCGGAGACGGGTTCTGCTTGGATGGTGATCTCCTACTTTGCCCAGTGCCTCGGGTTGGTTGGGTGACCTCATGTCGTTCTTACATTTGGAGAATGTCAAGTACTCCATCAGGGGGTCAGGAGAAGGGTTCTACCTAAGATGGCAGCCATTCATTTCATTTTTTAAAGAGCTAGTCACCATCAGTTGTTGCAGTTTAGTTTATTTGTGCTTTTGCTTTTTGTGTTCTTTGAGATTGTAACTTGGGTTAATTGTTTTATATTATTTTGCTTATAATGAAAAATTTTCAATAAGTATTTTAATTTAGAAACTGAAATGGTGTGAAGTTGGGTGATAATATGGAGGTGGAAATAGTGTTAAAATAGTGAAAAACCGCCGTCTTAATGATACACAAATATGAGATCTGAAGCGCATCTTGGGACCCGATGCGATACCAAGTTTGCAAACAGACTGGCTTAATCTTAAACTGTTGCGAGTGGGAGGGGTGGAGTCAATAGGTAGAAAATAGAGGCTTAGTGTGGTAATTGAAAATATTGGCTTCAGTCTTCCCAATATTTCTCAAATTCTGCTCATCCAATACTGTTGGATAAGTAGTCCGATAATTTAATAACATTGGAGGAGTTGAAAGGTGATGTGAGATAAAGCTGTGTGTCACCAGTGTACATGTGAAAACTAATGTTTCCGGATGATTTCACCGAAGGACAGTATGTAAATCAGTAATAGGATAGGGCCATGGTAGTATTGGAGGCACCAGAGGTAAATGGTATGGGAGCAGGAAGGGAAGCCGTTGCAAGTGATTCTCTGGCTGTGATTAAATAAGTAAGAATGAAACCAGGTGAGCAGTCCCACCCAGCTGGATGACACTGGAAGAGGATCGTTTGATTAGCTTTTAAGTCTAGCTAACAATTCAAGGCAGTAATTCACTGTTGACGATATTGCTCTGACCATTTGTATGGACACACAAAACTGTTGAAGCAGTTGCCGTCCCCTTACAATGTAAAATTTTCCTCTGCAGGGCCAGTTTTGTATTGATGTAGCAGCAGTGTAAGCAGACAAAATGGCCATGTATGTAATCAGCCACTGATGTCTGTCTTCATTTTATTTGTCGGTGTACAGATGGAAATGTTGTATTTTTACATGAATGCCTTTCGGTTACTTGAATGTCACCAATTGTTAAAGATTTTTAAAAAATGATTCATGGGATTTGGATATTGCTGGCTAGGCCAAAATGTATTGCCCGTCCCTGTTTGCCCTGCAGAAGGTGGTGGTGGTGAGCTGTCTTTTTGGACTGCTGCAGTCTGTGTGCTATCGGTACACCACACAGCGTGTTAGGGAGTTCTAGGATTTTGAACTGGCGACAAGAGTTTTAATTGGACTGTTTACAGAGAGCTGATATTAAAGTATAATTTAGAGCTGTTGGTCAGTATTTCCTATGGTATTGGGTATCTTATTTCTTTTCCCAATTTAGGGGGAATTTAGTGTGGTCAATCCACCTGCCCTGTACATCTTTGGGTTGTGGGGGGTAAGACCCACGCAGACATACGGGGAGGTATCCTATTTTAAAGCTATAACATTGTCACTATTAACTGATCCTATTCCCAGTGTAGGTAAAATCATCCAATAAACTATTGTCTGTTATGGCTCTAAATCGAGGGCAAATATGCTGTTTGCTGACATTAGTCTCTCCAAAGGTCATGCACCATCCAGACAAGAGCCTCCCTCACTAACCCTTTGCCAGATTTAAATACGGTATTAGGTGGGGTTCTTTAATCCCTTCTGTGAACTCTCCACCTTATTCAGATCAATTACAGATTTATTGGAGCTTGTTTGGCACACACTGTAAAGAAGTTAACTCAGTTGCTGGATGCCAGGAGCAGATTATACTAGAATAATGTGTCTAGTATAATTTGGTCCTAAATATTTGCGTTATTATGCCATGTTATTGAACGAACCCTTGCATTGCTTTTATGCTGCTGCTCACTTAGTTCAGATTCCAAATGTTTAAGGGCTGACTCTGTGTTTATAATCTGCCTCCCTCCTCCCAGCAGCAGATTCTTAAACTCTCAAAGTAACTCAGTCTACAATTTTGCTGTCAAGTTAAGGGAATCAGATTTGGTGGTATAAACACTAGTAGCAGTCTTATTGGATGTCAGGCTCCCAGGTTCAAAATGAAATGACTGCCTGTATAAAAGTGCAAATACTGTATATTGAAATTGTAAAAAATTTAGAGTACCCAATTATTTTTTCTATAAATTAAGGGGCAATTTAGCTGGCCAATCCACCTAACCTGCACATCTTTGGGTTGTGGGCGTGAAACCCACGCAGACATGGGGAGAATGTGCAAACCCCACACCGACAGATATTGAAATTTTAATTTATAATTTCAAACACTTAAAAGATTCCTATTTTTAAAAAATTCATTTTAAATTCTGTGTAGAGGAATATACATTTATTTTCAAAATTATACCATTTGTTTGGAAGTTCATTGCAATGTTCTTACATTGACTGAAACTATTGTTCACTAATTATTTAATTTTTTTCTCAGAACATTTCCAAAGTGTAAATTTGGGGACAAGTGCCTGTTTATACATCCAAATTGCAAATATGACTCCAAGTGTATTAGACCAGACTGTCCATACACTCATGCAAGCAAGCGAACTGCAGTAGTGCCTAAACAACCAGGTTTGTATGTTAAATTTTGCTACATGTATTCAAACTTGAATCCTGATATTTGAGCTCAGCAGAGGCAATGCCCGTGAGTAATCAGTGCCTAAGTTCATAAATCACATTTTGAGCATTTAAGTGAGCTACTAGAGGATTACTGTCACTTGTAGAACTCTACATCAGCATGTGTTAATGTCTTTAGGAAGTGAGAGAGAATATGGGTAAATACATTGATTTGTACCTTTGTATTGTTGGTATGTATGCTGGTTCTATTTTAGAATTACAAATCTTTTCCTGGCATGATCCTTAACTTTTGTCTGACGTTGAATGATCTTTTTAGTGAAAGCTAAATTCAAGAAGAAAAAATAAATCAAGCTATAAATGCATTGTGATTTCCATACGTTTTTTTCTTGTACCATTCAGGGGATCACATTTTATGTTGGCCAAATTATGTTTTATTTTTTTTAAACGTCTATACATACTGGCAAGGGCTTCCTCACCACAGTTGTGGCTTTTTGAATTTTGTTTACCTTTTTTAATCTTCAGAACTAAGACCCTAGAATGACATGCCCTAACTCTCATTTGCTTTGGAAATTAGGAGTGTACTTTTTGTTTTGCAAAAATACTTATTTTTAAAAAAAGGAAATAACAGACGTACATGATTTTTAAGTGCCTTGCAATGACAAAGTACCAGAGTAAAATACCATATTAAAATATTCAGTGTATTCGGGACAATTGCCTAGAACAATATGTTGTGGATCCAGGCATGGATCAGGCTATTTTGGATCTGATTATGTGTAATGAGGCAGGTTTAATAAACAATCTGAGTAGAAGATCCCCTAGGAACCAGTGACCATAACATGGTAGAATTTAGCATTCAGTTTGGGAGTGGGAAACTTGAGTCAGAAACAACTGTTCTACACTTAAATAAGGGTAATTATAAATTAAGTTGAGTTGGCTGGAATGGACCGGGGAAGGAGTTTATACCAGCATTGGCTGCAGACTAGAGAAGGTTCACTAGGTTGATCCCGGATATGGCAAAACTTTCTTAGGAGGAGCGATAAGGAGGTTGGGCTTGTACGCCAATGAGTTTAAAAGAATGAGAGGTGATCTTATTGAGATTCTCCTCTTCCGAGGGTAGTGAATCTGTGGAATTATTTATGGTAGCGGCTGGGTATTTAAGTATGTTCAAGGCTGAGATATGTTCAAGGCTGAGATAGACAGATTTTTAGCCAGTAAGGGATGGTCATGGGGATGAGACGAATTGGAGTTGAGGATTACATCTGACCAGTCATGATTTTATTGAATGACAGAGCAGACTCGATGGGCTGAATGGCCTACTTCTGCATCTTATGGTCTTACTGCTAAATATATACTGTCTAGCACCTGATAGGTGGTGGCCATTAGTATCTCAAAATTTATATCAGGGTCTTATGTTTTTTTAATTAATTTATGGGATATTGACGTCACTGGCTTGGCCAGCATTTATTGCCCATCCCTAGGTGCCCTTCAGCAGATGGTGGTGATTTACCTTCTTGAACCATTGCAGTCCTTGAGATGTAGGTACACTCACTGTGCTGTTAGGGAGCGAGTTCCAGGATGTTGCCCCAACGACCGTGAAGGAATGGTGATATATTTCCAAATCAGGGTGGTGAGTGATGCGGTTCCCAGGTATCTATTGCTCTTGTCCTTCTAGATGGTAGTGGTCGTGTGTTTGGCAGGTGCGGTCCAAGGAACCTTGGTGAGTTACTGCAGTGCATCTTGTAGATGGTACACACAGCTGCCACTGTTTGTCGGTGGCGGAGGGTTTGAATGTTTTGTGGAAGGGGGAGCAAACAAGTGGGCTGCTTTAACCTGGATGGTGTCGAGCTTCTTGAGTGTTGTTGGAGCTGCACTCATCCAGGCAAGTTGGAGAGTATTCCATTACATTCCTGACTTGTGCCTTGTAGATTCTAGACCGGCTTTGTGGGGGTCAGGAGGTGAGTTACTCACTGTAGGATTCCTAGCCTTTGACGAGTTCTGGTAGCCATAGTATTAATATGGCTAGTCCAGTTCAGTACCTGATCAATGGAAACTCCCAGGATCTTGATTGTGGGGGATTCAGTGATGGTAATGCCATTGAATGACAAGGGGCGGTGGTTAGATCCCCTCTTGTGGGAGATGGTCATTGCCTGGCACTTGTGTGGCGCAAATGTAACTTGCTACTTGTCAGCCCAAGCCTGGATATTGTCCAGATCTTGCTTCATTATCTGAGGAGTCGCGAATGGTGCTGGACATTGTGCATTCATCCGCAAACATCCCCACTTCTGACCTTATGATGGAAGGGAGGTCATTGATGAAGCAGCTGAAAATGGTTGGGCCTAGGACACTACCCTGAGGATCCCCTGCAGTCATGTCCTGGAGCTCAGATGATTGACCTCCAACCACCACAACCATCTTCTTTTGTGCCAGGTATGTCTCCAACCAGTGGAGAGTTTTCCTCTTGATTCCCATTGACTCCAGTTTAGCTCGGACTCCATGATGTCATACTCGGTGAAATACTGCCTTGATGTCGACTCTCACCTCTGGCATTCAGCTCCCTTGTCCATCTTTGAACCAAGGCTGTAATGAGGTCAGGAGCTGAATGGCCCTGGCTGAACCCAAACTGAGCATCCGTGAGCAGGTTATTGCTGAGTAAGTGCCGCTTGATAGCACTGTTGATGATTCCTTTCATCACTTTGCTGAGATGAAGAGTAGACCAATAAGACGGTAATTGGCTGGGTTGGATTTGCCCCGTTTCTTGTGTACAGGACACACCTGGGCAATTTTCCACATTGCCGAGTAGATGCCAGTGTTGTAGCTGTACTGGAACAGCTTGGCTAGGGGTGCGCAGGTCTTCAGTACTATTGCCGGGATATTGTTAGTGCCCATAGCCGTTGCAGTATCCAATGCCTTCAGCCATTTCTTGATATCATGCAGAGTGAATCATATTGGTTGAAGACTGACATCTGTGATGCTGGAGATCTCTGGAAGACACTGAGATGGACCATCCACTCAGCACTTCTGGCTGACGATTATTGCGATTGCCTCAGCCTTGTTTTTTGCACATATGTGCTGGGTTCCTCCTCCATTGGGGATAAGGAAATGTTTGGAGCCACCTCCTCCAGTGAGTTATTTAATTGTCCTCCACCATTCATAGCTGGATGTGGCAGGACTACAGAGCTTAGATCTGATGTGTTTATTGTAGCTCTATTACTTGCTGCTCATGCTGTTTGGAACACAAGTAGTCCTGTGTTGTAGCTTCACTAGGTTGACACCTCATTTTTCGGTATGCCTGATGTTACTCCTGGCATGTTCTTCACTCTTCATTGAACCAGGGTTGCTCCCCTGGCTTGGTGTAATGGTAGGGTAGGGGATATGCCAGGCCATGAGGTCACAGATTATGGTTGAATACAATTCTGCTGCTGCTGATGGCCCTCAGCACCTAACGGATTCCCAGTCTTAAGTTGCTAAATCTGTTTGAAGTCTATCCCATTTAGTGTGGCAGTACAAAGAACAAAGAAATGTACAGCACAGGAACAGGCCCTTCGGCCCTCCAAGCCCGTGCCGACCATGCTGCCCGACTAAACTACAATCTTCTACACTTCCTGGGTCCGTATCCCTCTATTCCCATCCTATTCATGTATTTGTCAAGATGTCCCTTAAATGTCACTATCGTCCCTGCTTCCACCACCTCCTCCGGTAGCGAGTTCCAGGCACCCACTACCCTCTGTGTATAAAAAAAAAAAAAAAAAAAACTTGCCTCGTACATCTACTCTAAACCTTGCCCCTCTCACCGTAAACCTATGCCCCCTAGTAATTGACCCCTCTACCCTGGGGAAAAGCCTCTGACTATCCACTCTGTCTATGCCCCTCATAATTTTGTAGACCTCTATCAGGTTGCCCCTCAACCTCCGTCGTTCCAGTGAGAACAAACCGAGTTTATTCAACCGCTCCTCATAGCTAATGCCCTCCATACCAGGCAACATTCTGGTAAATCTCTTCTGCACCCTGTCTAAAGCCTCCACATCCTTCTGGTAGTGTGGCGACCAGAATTGAACACTATACACCAAGTGTGGCCTAACTAAGATTCTATACAGCTGCAACATGACTTGCCAATTCTTATACTCAATGCCCCGGCCAATGAAGGCAAACATGCCGTATGCCTCTTGACTACCTTCTCCACCTGTGTTGCCCCTTTCAGTGACCTGTGGACCTGTACGCCTAGATCTCTCTGACTTTCAATACTTTTGAGGGTTCTACCATTCACTGTATATTCCCTACCTGCATTAGACCTTCCAAAATGCATTACCTCACATTTGTCCGGATTAAACTTCATCTGCCATCTCTCCGCCCAAGTCTCCAAACAATCTAAATCCTGCTGTATCCTCCGACAGTCCTCATCGCTATCCGCAATTCCACCAACCTTTGTGTCGTCTGCAAACTTACTAATCAGACCAGTTACATTTTCCTCCAAATCATTTATATATACTACAAACAGCAAAGGTCCCAGCACTGATCCCTGCGGAACACCACTGGTCACAGCCCTCCAATTAGAAAAGCATCCTTCCATTGCTACCCAACACAATGGAGGGTATCCTCAATGTGAAGATGGGACTTTGTCTCCACAAGGACTGTGCAGTGGGCATTTCTACCAATGCTATCATGGACCGATGCATCTGCAGCAGGCAGATTGGTGAGGATGACGTCAAGTATGTTTTTCCCTCGTTGGTTCCCCATCACCTGCTGCAGTCTCAGTCTAGCAGCTATGTCCTTTAGGACACGGCCAGCTCGGTCTGTGGTGGTACTACTGAGCCACTCTTGGTGAAGGGCATTGAAATCCAGAGCATATTCTGCACCCTTGCCACCCTCAGTGCTTCCTCCAAGTGGTGGTTAACATGGAGGACTACTGATTCATCATGATAGTGGTCGGAACGTGGTAATCAGTGGGAGGTTTTCTTCCTATGTTTAACCTGAAGCCATGAGACTTTATGGAGTCCAGAGTCGATGTTGAGGACTCCCAGGGCAACTCTCTTCTCCCCCCCCCCCCCCCCCCCGACTGTATACCACTGTGCCGCCATCTCTGCTGGGTCTGTCCTGTCGGTGAGATGGACATAGCCAGGATAGTGGTGTCTGGGACATTGTCTATAAGATATCATTCTGTGAGTATGACTATAAGATATCATTCTGTGAGTATGACTGTATCAGGCTGTTGCTGAACTCGTCTGTGAGACGGCTCTCCCAACTTTGGCACAAGCCCCCAGATGTTGATAAGGAGTACTTTGCAGGGTCAACGGGGCTGGGTTTGCCTTTGTTGTTTCCGGTGCTTGGTTCAATGCCGGGTGGTCCTTCCGATTTCATTGCTTTTTTGTGTTTTCGTAGCGGCTGAATACAACTGAGTGGCTTGCTAGGCCATTTCAGAGTTAACCACATTGCTGTGGGTCTGGAGTCACATGTAGACCAGGCCAGGTGAGGATGGCATATTTCCATCCTTGTGAACCAGATTGTTTTTTACGAAAATCAACAATGGTTTCATGGTCAGCATTAGCCTTTTAATTCCAGATATTTTATTGAGCTTAAATTCCATCACCTGCCGTGGTGGGATATGAACCCGTGTCTCCAGATCATTATCCTGGGCCTCTGGATTACTAGTTCAGCAACTATGCCACCGCCTCCCCATTGTGTGCAGTGGAGCCCTGATTAAGCATTTAAAATTAGGCTGCTATCTAAAACAGATGGTCCCTGGAAAAATGGTTGTGTGAAGCATTGCACAGTAATTGTATTGCTGTGATTTCTGAGTGCTGGTGCCCTATTCCTGCTGGGCACAGGAAGTGAAATTGATTTCTATGTTGTCTAATCTTACACCATCTCAAGACAGCATGTTATAATTCAAGCAGATGTAATTTTAATCCCAATTTTTCAAGTCTTGCAGTCTATCCTTATTTTTATTTTTCTAGTATAAATTCCTTGTTCCTTATTATTACCCCATTGCACTGTAATTACACTTCTGTGGGAAGGGGAGCTGGCGGTGGTAGGTGTAATTACAACAGGACCAGTTTGTAATTGTATTTTCAATTATGATGTGAACATAGAAATTTATCATGCAAAAACTTGACAGGTTATGGGTGCAATGTAAAATTATATTTATATAAATACAGCAGGGAAATTACTGGCATTTTACTCTGCCTGTACCTATGTTATAAAGTCCACTATTCACATTTCCCATAACTGCATGTTTCTAGACCAAAGTACTTATTTAATTATTGACTTCTGGTTTGTTCATTAAAAGTTTTTTTTTTTTTAATTCTTGTTTCTATAGCACCCGTGGCAAACACAGGCAGTTCTTTGTGTCGATTCTTTCCAGACTGCAAAAAAGTGGAGTGTCCTTTTATCCATCCAAAGGTATGAAAATTAATTTGAAAAGATCAGAGAATTGTTAAAGTGAGAATATAAAAGAGAATAATGACTTTTCTGTTATGTTCTTCCAGCCATGTCGATTCAGCACACACTGTAAGAGAGCTGACTGCACATTCTATCATCCTGCAGTTACATTACCTCCTCGCCATGCATTAAAATGGACCAGGTCTCAACAAAATGGGTAATAAAACTTTTGTCATAAATTATGAAAATAGAAGTTCTATAAATATTGCAATCATTTATAAGATCACTGCAGTGTTTCTGTTGAATAATGTGATTAAAGGCAGCATCGCGCATCCTTTCTTGCAAGTAAATTGTAAAAAAGATTTTTCGCTTTATAAGCAGGACCTGTAGGATAATAGCTGCGATTCATCCTATAAAATGAACTAATACATTCTTAATTTTTTTTCTCTTTTCAGTGAATGATTGGATCATGCAGTATCACATATTGTGGATATGACAAAGCTGCAGATATTTGAAGATTGAAGCATTTTGCAATTTTTTTTATTGTCCTACTTTCAATATTGTTTAACATTGAGAATCAAACATTTTAATATTCTAAGTTAATTTTTTCCCCAGTGTGACTTGACTAGATTATTTTTTCCCACAACCTAGAATGCAGTCTTGTAAGATTATTCAGTAGTGGGTTTTAAAGGTGCATTTTGTAACTTGTGTTTTGTGGTGTTCTGGAATTTTCGATTGGATGATAAAATATCCAAAGAGAAATGCCAATGTCTGATGTAATACCCCTTTTGTGAACAACAAACTGATTCTAAAAGTAAAGGTTGATTAAGGCGCTTGTTTAATGAATTAGTCACCTGTATTGTTTTTTGTACCACCTCGATTTGGAGCCTTTTACTTATATTCATGTAGCTCTTTGTTATTCAGCATATTTTTAAAACATTGGTCGCTGATTACGTATTGGAATTAGGTGTTAAATCCTTTCGCAACTGTAATTGTAGTACAGAAAGTTAATATTCTTAATACTTTTGGCACGACACTTACCACCACCTGCCCTGCAATAGATCTGGTCATGCCAGGAGTTTGAAAGTGTAGTAGGTGAATGTTTTTTTAAAATAAACATTTTATTGAGGTATTTTCGGTATATAGTAACAACAAAATAAACAATATACATGAAACCATAAACATAGTGCAAAAGCCATTTACCTCTCATACAGGTACCCACCCTTATTGACCCCCTAATCAAATCTAAACTACCCCCCCCCCCCCCCCCCCACATCTGCTGACGATTAATTTCCCGCAAAGAAGTCGACGAACGGCTGCCACCTCCGGGTGAACCCTAACAGTGACCCTCTTAAGGCAAACTTGATTTTCTCCAAACAGAGAAAGCTAGCCATGTCCGATAGTCAGGTCTCCGACTTCGGGGGCTTTGAGTCCCTCCATGCTAATAGTATCCGTCTCCGGGCTACCAGGGAAGCAAAGGCCAGAACGTCTGCCTCTTTCTCCTCCTGGATTCCCGGGTCTTCTGACACCCCAAAAATTGCCACCTCTGGACCCAGTGCCACCCTTGTTTTTAACAGCATGGACATGACGTCCGCAAACCTCTGCCAAAATCCCCAAAGCTTTGGACATGTCCAAAACATGTGGACATGGTTCGTCGGTCCTCCCGCACGTTTTGCGCACCTGTCCTCCATCCCAAAGAATCTGCTCATCCGGGCCACTGTCATGTGAGCCCAGTGAACAATCTTAAATTGTATCAGGCTGAGCCTGGCACATGTTGCGGACGCGTTGACTCTACTCAACGCGCCTGCCCATAGACCATCTTCTATCTCACCTCCCAGCTCCTCCTCCCACTTGCACTTCAGCTCCTCGGTCTGCATCTCCTCTGACCCCATAAGTTCCTTGTAAATGTCCGAAACGCTCCCTGCTCCTACCCACCCTCTGGAAACTACCCTGTCCTGAATCCTCCTTAGCGATAGGAGCGGGAAGGTTACCACCTGTTTACGAAGGAAGTCCCGCACCTGCAGATACCTGAATGTTTCCCCTCGCCAACCCAAACTTTTCCTCCAACGCCCTCACACTCTGAAAGCTCCCCTCTATGAACATATCCCTCATCCTTTCAAACCCGCTCTCCGCCATAACCGGAACTCCCCGTCCATACTCACCGGGCCCGGCAAACCGGTGATTATCACAGAGTGGGGCCCAAACCGATGCTCCCACATGCTGCCTCCACCGGCCCCAAACTCTCAGGGCCGCCGCCACCACTGGACTGGTGAAGTACCGTGCCGGCAGGAACAGCAGAGGCGCAGTTACCAACGCCCCTAAACTGGTGCCCTTACATGAAGCCGCCTCCATGCGCACCCATGCTGACCCCCCACCACCCACTTCCTGATCATGGCTATATTAGCCGCCCAGTAATTTGTAAAATTTGGCAGCGCCAGCCCGCCCTCCCCCCGACTCCGCTCAAGCATTACCTTCCTTACTCGCGGGGTCTTGCCCGCCCAGACGAAGCCCATGATCACTCTGTTGACCCGCTTAAAAAAGGACCGCGCAATAAAAATGGGGAGACACTGAAATACAAATAGATAGTAGGTGAATGTTTAGGACACATTTGCACTTGCTGGGACTTGTGATAGAACACACAAAAGAAACACACGTCAATTCAAATGTTATGTTTTGTAGCTATTTTTCTTTAACTGGATTTTAAATTCCTTTTTTTGAAAATGTCCAAGTTGCAAATTGTCTGGTGCCTTGAAATACGGTATTAAATTTAATAACTAAGTCACACATTTGTGTTATATGTTCTCTAAACCTTGAGAAACCATATTCAGTGTTAATTATTAGATGTCTAAAAGTTATTGAAATTATAGCATTAGGGGTGGCACAGTGATTAGTACTTTTGCCTCCCAGCGCCAGGGACCTGGGTTTGATTCTTACCTTGGATGACTGTCTGTGTAGAATCTGCATATTCTCCCTGTGACTGCGTGGGTTTCCTCCAGGTACTCTGGTTTCCTCCCACTGTCCAAAGATGTGCAAGTTAGGTGGATTGGCCGTGCTAAATTGCCCCTTAGTGTCCAACAGTTAGGTGGGGTTACGGGGTTGGATTAGGGGAGTGGGCCTGGGTAGGATGCTCTTTCAGAGGGTTGGCGCAGACCCGATGGGCCAAATGGCCTCCTTCTGCACTGTAGGAATTCTATGTTTAAAGAATGAAGGTACCTACTCTGGCTTTTATTGCGGAATTGCTTGGAATCTTGGTCACTGGCATGAAATTATGGCTGCCTGTAGCACAAATCATACTCCACTTATTTTGCATTTAACCACAAAATCTGCAGGTTGTAGAATCTGATCCACTGCTTGCATAGACCCAGAATTGTGTCTAAACACTGTTTTAGCCAAGTTGAATAAATCTGTGACTTTGCAAAAGCTAGAATAATTCAAGCCAAAAAGGTGCCTGAGAAATAACATTTATGTATTTGTGCCTGTAAATACCAATTGTAATATTTTGATAGTGTTTTTACATTTCCAGTTACACTCTAGCATGTATGTGGTGTGACTGCATAGTGTTTTGAATCAATACACCACCACTCCCTGGACAATGTTTCCTGTATCTCCCATTGTAACATTTCATTCTGCAGTAGTTCATGGTGAGATATTTGTTTTTTCTTGTACAACAGTCTATTAGCAGGACTCCATTCGGAATCCTGTTCCTGTCTTTTCATGTCATTTAATTTATCAGGAATGCTATCGGGAAGTACAAGCGGTACAACAAAATCAGGAAATAAAAATTGCTAGACTTCATTGACTTCAATGGCACAATGCATAATTTCAAATATTCAAGTTACAATGCCATTTGATATTGCATAATATAGTAAATTATGGTTGCCAACAATGCAATTACTTAAAACAGGTTTAAATTAATTCAATATAATTTATCACTTTGATTCATTTACAACAATAAACCATTGGAATTTTTATAGATGAATAAAATATTGAGTATTAAAAGGAGATTACAGCTATTTAATTTTGTTTTAAGGATTATTGTTAACAAACTATTTGAAACGTTACTATTATGTTACAGAAATTGCTATTACTTAAAGCTTGACATCAGTAAAACTCAAACTAGCAGCAACTCAATACTTAGTGATCTTTTAGATTCTTCATATAGCAGTGCACACTGGGATGCTGTTAATATGCAGAATACAGGTCAAAGCAATACACATTTACTATGTGCTTCAGAAAGCTGAGCTTTTATTTGTATACTATATAAATGGAAAAATTATAATTTGCAGGATTGCTGATTTGATACCTGCAAACACAAAGATACACAAATTACAAACCATTTATTACACTGAACTAAATGTAATTGTTCAGGTAGCCACAGTGTTTGGTACAGTAGTGCATAGTATGCTTTGGCATGCTTGCTTCAGCTTTTACACTGATTCAAAATATTACTTAGCTGGTACATTCAGGATGAAGGCCACTAGATACTATTTTGTTTGTTCAGAACACTTAGCAGCATTGCAAAATTTTGAAAAGCACAAGTTCACTATAAATGTCTTAAGGCTACTTACCAAATCAGCTACAGCACAACATTGCGAAGATATTAAAGCTTGTGTTATTATCTAGCAGTATACTTACAGCATATTAAAAGCTAATTTTTTGTGTATTGATAGAACTCAATTAACCATTTTCATGGCATTGCCACATGATTGTTTGGGAATTCTGTCCTGGACAACAGGACCATAGATGTAGAATGGTCAAAAGTAATTTGTACACCAGTATTGAAGTTAGAATACAGCTCTGCCCTAAAATCCATGATTGATTTGAATACTGTTACAACTGCATCAATGTACACTTGGCTGTGCAGTAGAAAATCTGACAAATTGCCTTAAACCAAAATAGATGAAAATTTTTATATTTATGAAAGCAAACTGCCTTCTCAATTAATTTTGCAGATAGTGCTAGCTGCCTTATTTTCATACGCGGGCTTTTCCTGGAATTTGTTTTCATTGAATTTCTTGATTCTTCTTATGATCCAAGCTCTGTTTCGTGGCCGTTTGTATTCTTTCCATTAGAGTTTTCATAAACATTTCCAGACAAACAAACTTAAATTGGGGGAAAAGAAGGAAAGCAATTAAAAAGGTCTGCTGCTTTTTGAAATGGAAGTGACATATATTTGTGTGCATTTCTTAATACTTTCACAACAGGAATAAAATTGTTCAAATCATATACCTGCAATCCTGCCCTCCAGCGCTGACGACGTATCTGTCACCACTAGTGAACTTTATGTTGGTGATCTGGGCAGAGTGACCTAGATATTTCTTGTGCTTTGCCTGTGTAAGGAAAAAAAATGTATTTGCCTATTTTCACCAAACAGGCAAAAATAAATTTTGTTCTTTCCTATCAATTGTGTGAGAACAACAGCCAAAGAACATCCCATGGCACTTCATGTGTATAATCAGGCTAAAATTGGAGACCAGGCCAAGGAAGGAATGTGAGGAGGGATGGACAAAGGAGAGGTGGAGAGGGAATTCCAAACAGTGACTGGACAGCTAAAGGCATAGCCACTAAAATGGTAGCCAATGTAGGTCAGAAAGACAATAGGTAATAGTGGTCTGGTGCCAAGTTAGAATATAGGCAGCAGAGTTTTTAATGTGCTGAAGGGAGGCTGATTGGAAGTTAAGTCTGAAGGTGGCAAAGATATGGAGAAGATTGCAGCAGCGATGTGTTGAGTTGGTTGACATATGGAAGCGAAAGTTGGAGAACAAGCATCAGAAGCTTGGCTCGGTGAAATTGTGAAAAGAGATGGTTGGGGAGGCAGATGCAATTGTTGGTGAGGGTGTGGCATTGGTAGTGAGGGCAGAAAATCCGAGCTTCACAAAGTTTAACTGGAAAAAATTGCAGCTCACTCACAACTTGATATTGAACAAATGATGAAACCGTGAAGGGATTGAATGAACAGGGGGGGGGGGGGGGGGGAGAGGTAGGGGTTCACTATGACTAGTGTGCATATGGACAAAAAGCTAAATACTGCTGGAAATCTGAAATAAAAACAGAAAATGTTGGCCAACTCCGGTTTGGTAGCTTTTGTGGCGAGAGAAGAAAAAAAGAATTGACATTTTGAGTCCGTATTACATTTTAGAGCTGAAGTGAAGTAGAAATGGCATCACATTACTTCTCCAGTCATACGGATTCAAAACTCTTTCTCCACAAATGCTGCATTTTTCCATTATACATTATATTTGTATGTTTGCCAAAGGACACATTGAAGGGAAAAAGCCAAAAATATACCCTGGGGAATGTTGAAGATAATGGTGTAGGGGTGAGGAGATGGGATTTCTCATCTCACCTGCACAATAAAGGAAAAGTTAGCTGATGACAAGAAACCTGTTATATCATAAATGATGTGGTCAGTAACAGACTAAGATGAAATAGTCTGGTGAAACGTGCGGACACCGAGTAGATGAAATTTAATGCAGAGAAATGTACAGTGATTCATCATTGGGAATAATGAGAAATATAAATTAAATGGTTCAATTTTAAAGGGGGTGGAAAAATAGAGAGCTGGGATGTACATGTCTTTGAAGGTGTTAGATAAGAAAGCTGTTAAAAAGCCGTACTCGTCTTTATAGAGACGACAAAACTACAGCAGTTAAGCTAAACTTTTATAAAACTGGAGCATTCAATTCTGGCCAGCATTATTTTAGGAAGAACATCAAGGCTTTCGAGAAGGTGTAAATGAGATTTACTAAAATGGTGTCACAGATGAAAGATTTCAGGACTAATTCAGTAGTTCATGCCATAATTTGCATCAGCAGGATGGGCTGAACTGCCACCACCTCCTATGCTGCATCATTTTGCGCTAATGTAGTAATTCAGTCATTGCCCTGAGGGAGGAATGAGGCATGTGATCTGAAAGAAACTGGGCAATGTAGAGTGGCGAGGATGGATGATAAAATTAAATTTCAAGTAATGAGCTAAGAGAGCAGTGTTCTGGGTAAGCTTAGATAATAATGGAAAGTCAGAGGATAAGCCATCAAGTGCCATACTAGTGGAGACACGTAAAATTAAATCACAAATATAACTTTCTGCCATATTATAGAAACATGAGTAGACTAAAGTTATCTAATCCAATGCCAGATGATTCACTTAGGCGTCCCTCTAGTAAACTTCTCTAAAATACATCTGCAACTTGGGGAGAGGAAAAATATTGGAAAATAGATTTCTTCAAAATTTGGTTCCTATTTCATAAGATGGCAAAAAAATAAGACTTACAAATTTCTCTCTGCATGGAAAGTCGAAGAGTTTCACCATGCCAAAATCATCTCCGGTCACAATGTTCAGACCCGAGTGAGAAACACAGGTACAATTCACATCAGCTTTATCAAGATTTCGAGACCAAATTCCAATGACTTCATCACCTAGAATACTATAAGATGGGAAACTTTTAAATTGCAAAAATATCCCAATTTCGTTAATCGCATTGAGCACAGAAGTAAAGAGATGTCTGTTTTGTCACATCAGTTATACGTTGGAGATTAATCTTTTAGCGCTGCTTGAATTCCAGACAAGGATAAGTTCCAAGTTTAAGATTTATCTCCAGAAATTCGTCTTGTCCACTCAAAATCCTAACTGCCTACAAACTAAACTGTGACTGTGTAGTTTCCGTTTTAGGTGCAATCAGTATTTTTTTCTGAAGTGAAGTTATGGTTCAAGTCCGAATTGCTTATTTTTGACCTTTGCACTAAAAAATGAAGGATTTAACGTGGTTTTATTAATGCAACTTAAAATAGATTAAGCATTTTAATAAGTGTCAATATAAATGTGAGCCAGCTACAGTGCTGACTTTGCACTGAGTGCTGAATTTGAGTGCTATAGTGAGAGTTTGGTGACTGAGGGAGTTCGGTGAGGAGGGAGTAAAGTGCTGCTTTCATTTCATTTCCTAAATTTCCTCAAAGACCGTGAATGGAGCCGGGAGTTTACAGAGAGTGCAGCTGACTAGGAGCAGAGTCGGAGGGCGGAGTTCCAGTTGGTCCACAGTGCAGCTATATTCTGTAAGGTAAGAGGGGATGGAGACAAGGGCAGTTGCATGCTCCTCCTGCAGGCTGTGAGTGGTGAGGGATACCACCGGAGACCCCGCTGACTATACCTGTGGGAAGTGCACCCAACTCCAGCTCCTCGGAGACTGTGTTAGGGAACTGGAGCTGGATGAACTTCGGATCATCCAGGAGGCAGAGGGGGTAATACAGAAGAGTTACAGGGAGGTAACCACACCCAAAGTACAGGACAGGAGTAGCTGGGTTAGTCAGGGGAAAGAAATTGAACGGGCAGACAGTGCAGGGATCCCACATGGCTGTTCCCTTTCAAAACAAGTATACCGTTTTGCATGCTGTTGGTGGGATGGCCTACTGGGGGAAGGCCCTAGCGGCCAGGTCTCTCGCACTGAGTCTGGCTCTCGGGCTCAGAAGGGAAGGAGGGAGAATAGAAAAGCAATACTGATAGGAGACTCAATTGTTTAGGGGAATAGATAAGAGATTCTGTGGTCGCGAGCGATATTCCCGGAAGGTATGTTGCCTCCCGGGTGTCAGGGCCAGGGATGTATCGGATTGTGTCTTCAGGATCCTTAAGGGGAAGGGTGAGCAGCCAGAGGTCGTGCACATTGGTACCAACAACGTAGGTAGGAAAAGGGGTGTGGATGTAATAAACAAGTTTAGGGAGTTAGGCTGGAAGTTAAAAGCCAGGACAGACAGAGTTGTCATCTCTGGTTTGTTACCGGTGCCACGTGATAGCGAGGCTAGGAATAGGGAAAGTGCAGTTGAACACGTGGCTGCAGGAATGGTGTAGGAGGGAGGGCTTAAGGTACTGGGATAATTGGAGCACATTCTGGGGAAGGTGGGACCTGTACAAGCAGGATGGGTTGCATCCGAACCAGAGGGGCACCAATATCCTGTGGGAGAGGTTTTCTAGTACTCTTCGGGAGGGTTTAAACTAATTTGGCTGGGGAATGGGAACCAGATTTGTAGTCCAGCAACTAAGGTAGCCGATGTTCAGGACGTCAAAGCGTGTAGTGAGGCAGTGGGGAAGGTAACACTGACAAAGAAGAGTACTTGCAAGCACGGAAATGGGTTGAAGTGTGTATACTTCAACGCAAGAAGCATTAGGAATAAGGTGGGTGAACTTAAGGCATGGATCGGTACTTGGGACTACAATGTGGTGGCCATCACGGAAACTTGGATAGAAGAGGGGCAGACATGGTTGTTGGAGGTTCCTGGTTATAGATGTTTCAGTAAGATTAGGGAGGGTGGTAAAAGAGGTGGGGGGGGGGGTTGCATTGTTAATTAGAGATAGTATAACAGCTGCAGAAAGGCAGTTCGAGGAGGATCTGCCTACTGAGGTAGTATGGGTTGAAATCAGAAATAGGAAAGGAGCAGTCACCTTGCTGGGAGTTTTCTATAGGCCCCCCAATAGCAGCAGAGATGTGGAGGAACAGATTGGGGAACATATTTTGGAAAGGTGCAGAAGTCGCAGGGTAGTAGTCATGGGTGACTTCAACTTCCCAAATATTGAGTGGAAACTCTTTAGATCAAATAGTGTGGATGGGGTAGTGTTTGTGCAGTGTGTCCAGGAAGCTTTTCTAACACTGTATGTAGATTGTCCGACCAGAGGGGAGGCCATATTGGATTTGGTACTTGGTAATGAACCAGGGCAAGTGATAGATTTGTTAGTGGGGTACATTTTAAAGATAGTGACCACAATTCTGTGACTTTCACTTTAGTAATGGAGAGGGATAGGTGCGTGCAACAGGGCAAGGTTTACAATTGGGGGAAGGGTAAATACGATGCTGTCAGACAAGAACTGAAGTGCATAGGTTGGCAGGGAAGAGATGGTCGAGTGAAGGAATCATGGTTGACAAGAGAAGTTGAATGTCTTGTTAATAGGTAGAAGGATACTTGTGTAAAGCTGAGGAAACGAGGTTCAGACAGGGTGCTGGAGGGATGCAAGATAGCCAGGAGAGAACTGAAGAAAGGGATTAGGAGAGCAAAGAGAGGGCATGAAAAATCTTTGGGGGGTAGGATCAAGGAAAACCCAAAGGCCTTTTACACATATGTGAGAAATAGGAGAATGACTAGAGCGAGGGTAGGTCTGATCAGGGAGATTGTGTATTGAGTCTGAAGAGATAGGAGAGGTCTTGAACGAGTACTTTTCTTCAGTATTTACGAATGAGAGGGGCCATATTGTTGGAGAGGACAGTGTGAAACAGACTGGTAAGCTCGAGGAGATACTTGTTAGGAAGGAAGATGTGTTGGGCATTTTGAAAAACTTGAGGATAGACGAGTCTCCCGGCCTGACGGGATATATCCAAGGATTCTATGGGAAGCAAGAGATGAAATTGCAGAGCCGTTGGCAATGATCTTTTCGTCCTCACTGTCAACAGGGGTGGTACCAGGGGATTGGAGAGTGGCGAAGGTCGTGCCCCTGTTCAAAAAAGGGAATAGGGATAACCCTGGGAATTACAGGCCAGTTAGTCTTACTTCGGTGGTAGGCAAAGTAATGGAAAGGGTACTGAGGGATAGGATTTCTGAGCATCTGGAAAGACACTCCTTGATTAGGGATAGGCAGCACGGATTTGTGAGGGGTTGGTCTTGCCTCACAAGTATTATTGAATTCTTTGAGGTGACCAAGCACGTGGATGAAGGTAAAGCAGTGGACATAGTATACATGGATTTTAGTAAGGCATTTGATAAGGTTCCCCATGGTAGACTTCTGCAGAAAGTAAGGAGGCATGGGATAGTGGGAAATTTGGCCAGTTGGATAACGAACTGGCTAACCGATAGAAGTCAGAGAGTGGTGGTGGATGGCAAATATTCAGCCTGGAGCCGTTACCAGTGGCGTACCGCAGGGATCCGTTCTGGGTCCTCTGCTGTTTGTGATTTTCATTAATGACTTGGATGAGGGAGTTGAAGGGTGGGTCAGTAAATTTTCAGACGATACGAAGATTGGTGGAGTTGTGGATAGTGAGGAGGGCTGTTGTCAGCTGCAAAGAGACATAGAAAGGATGCAGAGCTGGGCTGAGAAGTGGCAGATGGAGTTTAACCCTGAAAAGTGTGAGGTTGTCCATTTTGGAAGGACAAATATGAATGCGGAATACAGGGTTAACGGTAGAGTTCTTGGCAATGTGGAGGAGCAGAGAGATCTTGGGGTCTATGTTCATAGATCTTTGAAAGTTGGCACTCAAGTGGATAGAGCTGTGAAGAAGGCCTATGGTGTGCTGGCGTTCATTAGAAGAGGGATTGAATTTAAGAGCCGTGAGGTGATGATGCAGCTGTACAAAACCTTGGTAAGGCCACATTTGGAGTACTGTGTACAGTTCTGGTCACCTCATTTTCGGAAGGATGTGGAAGCTTTGGAAAAGGTGCAAAGGAGATTTACCAGGATGTTGCCTGGAATGGAGAGTATGTCTTACGAGGAAAGGTTAAGGGTGCTAGGCCTTTTCTCATTAGAACGGAGAAGGATGAGGGGCGACCTGATAGAGGTTTATAAGATGATCAGGGGAATAGACAGAGAAGACAGTCAGAGAGTTTTCCCCCGGGTGGAACAAACCATTACAAGGGGACATAAATTTAAGGTGAATGGTGGAAGATATAGGGGGGATGTCAGAGGTAGGTTCTTTACCCAGAGAGTAGTGGGGGCATGGAATGCACTGCCTGTGGAATGATGGGGTGTAGATTAATTTGTTCTTAATGTAGGACAAAACTTTGACACAACATCGTGGGCCGAAGGGCCTGTTCTGTGCTGTATTTTTCTATGTTCTATGTCTAGCTCGTCAACTGAGTAATGCTCACTAAAAATGACTTTAAAAAATCGATACTAAGCCATTTCACTGGTCTGATGTACACCAGACCATTTTAGTAAATATTTTAATTATAAGAGCGCCATTGCTCCTAAATTTAAAAAATGTTTTAATTGGTTTTTGCATTTGATTGGGACAACATTGTAAAAAGGCAAAAGAATAAAAAATATACAAACAGAAAAATAAAAAGACGAAAGGGAAAACTGAGTAATCCGGTATCAATATAAAGGAAACGTACAGCTACGAAGCCTGTTAACATTGGGACCCCAGTAATCTATTACCACAACCGTACTGTTTGACTATTTACATGTGGCCCCATGGGGTGTGTTTGCGGCCACCCAGTTGCACACTGTTGTTGTCACTGCACCCATGGGCTTTCTTTCCTCCGGTACCCTTTTGTTCCTCTGCCCTGCTTCCCCTGTACTCTGGGTAGTGTCTTCCCTCCTCCCTTTTATTCTCCCCCTTCTTCCTTTGTTTATTTTGGTCCCCCACCCCTTCTTATTGGTTGCTGGTCACAAACCGTTCCTAGAGCAGGTTGGTAAATTGCTTCCATGTGTTGCGGAAGCCTTCCTCCGATTCTCTGGCAAAATTTATTTTCTCCAATTTGAGAAATTCCGTTAAGTCGGGCAGCCTTGGGTGGAGCTACTGATCTTTTTTTTTGGGGGGGGGGGGGAAAGAAAGAGAGATCGTGGAGGCATTGGCTAGGATGTCTGCTCCTCTCCCCAAAAAGAACTCTGGCTGTTCTGATTGATACCCAAAAGACCATCACTCATGGGTATGGCCCCACCCTCACACCCACAACCTTGGTCATGGTCTCGAGAGAAGGTGGTCCAGTGCCTGACAAGACTGTGTGCGTGGCCAAACCCCCTGGCACTGTTCACACCTCCAGGAGGACACACTCATATGTCTTCTGGTCAAGTGTGCCCTGTGCACTACCTTCAGCTGCTTTAGGCTCAGCTGTGTGCATGCAGTGCTTCAATCCAGCGTCCTCCTCCTATCTCCATGTCTTGTCCAGTGGAGTTTACCTCCTCTAGCAGTCGTCCATACATATAGGTGCAGCTTCCGTCCCCTAGTTCGTCCGATGTCATAAAACTGTCCAGTAAGGTGCGTCTGGGTCACTCGGGGAACGTTGCGGTTGGAGACAGTTCCTTAGTTGCATGCACCAGAGTTCGTTCACTTTCGGGAGCTGGAGTTTGTCGTGAGTTCCCCCAGGGTCGCTACCCTGCCACCTACGTAAGTCCCCTGTCAGTTCCCCTTTGTTCTGTCTCCATCTTTTAAAGGAGGCATTTATTGCTGCAGGGGTGAATTTGTGGTTTCTGCAGATGCGGTCCATAATGAACATTGCACCCAGATGGAAATGGTGCCTGAGTTGATTCCATAATCCTCACAGTGGCCACTAACACCAGGCTCCTTGAGTACTTGGCTGGGGGAAATGGACGTGGAGCCATGGGCAGTGGGAGGGGTGTCCCTGTGTAGGTCTGCTCCCTTCTCGCCCATTCCACCTCCGGCTCCTTAATCCACCCCCGTACCTTTTCTGCATTGGTCACCCAGTGGTAGAATAGGAGGTTTGGAAGGGCCAAGCCTCCCATGTTCCTCCTTCTTTGCAGGACACTTTTACGATCCCAGGGTTCTATTTTCATGTCCAGTCGCCATGGGCTATCTGGATCCCCAGGTATCAGAATTTGGTTTGGGCCATCTTGAATGGCAGCACTCCCACCTCTGATTCGCCCCCTGTTGATTCACAGGGAAGATTGAGTTTGTAAACAGAGAAGGCTCCAACTTCCCTTCGGAGTTCCATTATTCCTCCCATGCTGGCTAGGGGTTTGAGATGTAGTGGAACAGGTCATCCACATAGGGAGAATGGAGTCTAACCCTGTTTCCCCTTTGCTCTAAGGGCCATAGCCTGTGGCTTGATTGCCAGGGTAAATAGCAGAGACAATGGGCATCCCTACCTTGTGCCTCTGTGCAGCCGACATATTCAGAGCTGGTGGCATTTGTCCGGACGCTTGCCATGGGAGTGCTGTACAGTGGTATCACCCACCGGGTGAACCCTGACCCAAAACATTCGGGTATCTCCCATGAGGTACGTCCATTTGACTCTGTTGAAGGCCTTCTCTGGGGTTTAGATGATCACTTCTGGTGTCCCCTCCCTGGGTGGGGTCATAATCACATTCAGCAGGTGTCTGATGTTCACCGTTAGCTGTCTAGCCCTGACAAAGCCCGTCTCATCCTCCGCGACTACCCCCGGCACACAACTCTCCAGTTGCCTCGGCAGGGCCTTCACCAGGACTTTGTCTAGGAGCGAGATGGGTCTGTATGACCTGCACTCCGTGGGTCTTTGTTGTCGGTTACCCAAAGTATCGCCAGGTACAGCGTGCCAAACCGCACCGTATTTTAAAATAAAGCCGCTTTGACCTCATTAAACTCCGCCTGGCTTTTGGCCAGGTCGGCTCCAATGTCCTGGTACTGGGAGATTGTATGTTCCGCCCATCTACACGACTGCGTGCTCCTTGCCCAGTTCAGCACCTTCTCTTTATCCTGAGTAGTTTAGTTATAATCGTCTGTGGTTCTTCTCCTGATTTGGGCCTTTGCCGGAGTGACCTGTAGGCCTGGTCTACCTCTGGGGATTTGGCAAAGCCTTCTCCCTCCGACCAGTTCTCCGAGCATCCTCGCGACATACTGTTGCGTTTCTGCCCTCAGGTAGCCTGACAATCCTTCCGATTTCTTCCACCTTCCCCTTGAGCACTCTGTGTTGTTACCAACCTGGCCACCATGGTCTCGAGCGAGGTGATCCGATTGTTCAGACCTTTCTCCAGTCCTGCACTATCGCTTCCAACCTCGCACACCTCGAGGTGAACTCCTCCACACCTTGAATTGTGAACTTGGATAAGGCCTAACCTTGCACACGATGAGGATGTATTCACCCTCCGCACAGCTCCACTCCATACGCCGCACAGCTCCACTCCATACGCCAGCCCCCAATGCCCCATCCAACTTCTCCTCCCACGTACGCTGACCCTCCTCCATGGGAGCACTCTCCCTCTTTATCAACTCCACATACATGTCTGCAACTCTACCTTCAGGTGCGGGACTTTGTACGGAGGCAGGTTCCAAGCTTTCCTCGCCTCCCCCTGAGGGGACTACAGGACAAGGTGATGTCAAAAACAGGGGTTGCAGAGGGGAGGGTTTCAGAGGTATACAAGGAGTTGATGGAGTGGGAAGTGGTCCCTATCAGAGAGGTGAAGAGAAGTAGGAAGAGGAGCTGGGAGGAGAGCTGGAAATTGAAGTGCGGGGAAAAAGCGTTGAGAGTCAATTCATCCTCGTCTTGTGCCAGACTTCGCTTGATCCAGTTCAAGGTGGTCCACAGGGCCCACATGACGGCAGCCCGGATGAGCATGTTCTTTGAAGAGGTGGAGGACAGATGTGGGCGGTGTGGGGGTAGCCCGGCAAACCATGTCAATATGTTTTGGGCATTTGAGGGGATTCTGGCAGGGATTCGCGGACGTTATGTCAGAGGTCCTGCAAGGGAAGTTAACTCCGAGTCCAGAACTGGCAATATTTGGGTGATGCTCGATCAATGACTCCAGAAGCGGGATTGGATGACAATTGAAGGCCTTATTGGACTAGATATTTCCCCCAGCAGCGCAGGTACAGAATGCAGCTGCTAGGGAGACACAGACTCTTATACTCCGCCTTACTGGGCGGAACCAGCAGGCAGGCTTCACCAATGATCTTCCTGTCTCCGGTACCTCCCACACCAATGATCTTACAGCCTCAACCTAGGTACCGTAATACCCTTAGTACTGACTACCACATTCAACCCCTGTTAAAAAAGAGTCCGGTGGAGGTGGTGGTCTCGCGTCATACAGTGGTAGAGGTTATGGTGGTACCCGTCAGTGGTACAGTGTTTTGCTTTATTACATGTCACAACTATTTACAGTATTCATTTTACACGTACATATCAGAATGAAGCAATTAGTCGATCGGGGGCCCTGATCGTCCTCTGTGATCGTCGCAGTTTCGGTGGTGATGCAGGCACCGGCTCGGGCATCCGTGACTCCGGGAGCGTGACATTGGCTTCTTCGGCAGCTTCATCACCCCTGGGTGGGACCAGTGGAAGAACCGATCCACCTGGAAACAGGGCAGCTGTGGGGTGCGCTGGTGGGGGGGAAGGTGGGGTTGGTTGGGGGGGGGGGAATCCAGCGGGCAGCAGATCTCGTAGGGAGACCGTATCCTGCCGGCCATTGGGGTACGCCACGTAGGCGTACTGAGGGTTAGCGTGAAGGAGGTGGACCCTCTCTACCAATGGGTCTGACTTGTGCGCCCGCACGTGTTTGCGGTGCAGAATGGGTCCAGGAGCTGCCAGCCAGGTTGGGAGTGAGTTCCCGGAGGAGGACTTTCTAGGGAAGACAAGGAGACGTTCATGAGGTGTTTCGTTTGTCGTGGTACACAGCAGTGATCGGATGGAATGGTGGAATGGAGTGCATCAGGAAGGACCTCCTGCTAGCAGAAGACTGGGAGATTCCTGGACCGTAGGGCCAGTAGAACGGTCTTCCAGGCCGTTCCATTCTCCCTCTCTACCTGTCCATTTCCCCGGGGGTTATAACTGGTCATCCTGCTTGAGGCGATATTGACGCAGTTCGTCGCTCATGAAGGAGGACCCCCTATCGCTGTGTATGTAGGCGGGGAACCGAACAGGGTAAAGATACAGTGGAGGGCTTTTATGACGGTGGCTGCGGTCATGTCGGGGCAGGGGATGGCGAATGGGAACCGGGAGTACTCGTTAGTCACGTTCAGGAAGTACATGTTACGGTCGGTGGAGGGGAGGGGCTCTTTGAAGTCCATACAGAGGCGTTCAAGGGGACGGGAAGCCTTTATCAGGTGCGCTTTCTCTGGCCTGTAGAAGTGCGGCTTGCACTCCGCGCAGATTTTGGTGGCGGTCGAGGGAGCAGGGCAGGTTGCGGATCTTGATAAAATGGAAGAATCGAGTGATCCCCGGGTGGCAGAGGTCCTCATGGAGGGCCCGGAGTCGGTCCACTTGTGCGTTGGCACATGTGCCGCAGGATAGGGAATCAGGAGGCTCGTTTAGCTTCCCGGGCCGATACAAGATCTCATAGTTGTAGGTGGAGAGCTTGATCCTCCACCTTAAGATCTTATCGTTCTTTATCTTGCCCCGCAGTGCATTATCAAACATGAAAGCTATGGACCGTTGGTCAGTGAGAAGCGTGAATCTCCTGCCGGCCTTGTAATGCCTCCAGTGCCAATCAGCTTCTACTATGCCATGGGCCTCCTTTTCAACGGAGGAATGATGGATTTCTGAAGCATGGAGGCTGCGTGAGAAGAAGGCCACGGGTCTGCTCGCTTGGTTCAAGGTGGCCGCCAGAGCTACGTCGGACGCGTCGCTCTCGACTTGGAAGGGGAGGGATTCATCGATTGCGTGTATCGTGGCCTTTGCGATGTCTGCCTTTATGCGGCTGAAGGCCTGGTGGGCCTCTGCCGACAAGGGGAAAACCGAGGATTGGATTAGTGGGTGGGTCTTGTCTGCAAAATTGGGGATCCACTGGGCGTAATATGAAAAAAATCCCAGACAGCGTTTCAGGGCCTTGGAGCAGTGGGGGAGGGGAAATTCCATGAGGGGGCGCATGCGTTCGGGATCTGGACCTACGACTCCATCATGCACTACGTAGCCGAGGATGGCTAGGCGGTTGGTGCTGAACACGCATTTGTCTTTGTTGTAGGTTAAGTTAAGGGTTTTTGCGGTATGGAGGAATTTGCGGAGGTTGGTGTCGTGGTCCTGCTGGTCGTGGCCGCAGATGGTGACATTGTCGAGGTACGGAAACGTGGCCCGCAAACCGTACCGGTCAACTATTCGGTCCATCTCGCGTTGGAAGATCGAGACTCCATTTGTGACACCGAAGGGAACCCTCAGGAAGTGGTAGAGCCGTCCATCTGCTTCGAATGCAGTGTACTTGCGGTCGCCCGGGCGGATGGGGAGCTGGTGGTAGGCGGATTTGAGGTCCACCGTGGAAAAGTCCTTGTATTGTGCAATCTGATTGACCAAATCAGATATGCGGGGGAGAGGGTACGTGTCGAGCTGCGTATACCTGTTGATGGTCTGACTATAATTGATGACCATCCTGTGCTTCTGCCCGGTCTTTACAACCACTACTTGTGCTCTCCAGGAGCTGTTGCTACCTCGATAATACCTTCCTTCAGTAGCCGCTGGACTTCCGACCTAATGAAGGTCCGGTCCTGGGCACTGTACCGTCTGCTCCTGGTGGCAACGGGTTTGCAATCCGGGGTGAGGTTTGCAAACAGGGAAGGCGGGTCGACCTTGAAGATCGTGAGGCTGCAGACAGTGAGGGGGGTATAGGGCCGCCGAATTTAAAGGTTAAGCTCTGGGGGTTGCATTGGAAGTCCAATCCCAGGAGCATGGCAGTGCAGAGGTGAGGGAGGACTTAAGAGTCGGAAATTTTTTAATTCTCTTTCCTGGACCGTGACGTTCGCTACGCAGAACCCCTTGATCTCTCCAGAGTGAGACCCGGAGGCCAGGGAGATTCTTTGGTTTACTGGGTGTATGGGAAGAGAACAGCGCCTTACCGTGTTGGGGTGTATGAAGCTCTCTGTGCTCCCGGAGTCGATCAGGCAGGATGTTTTGCGCCCGTTGATGAGCACGGTCGTCGTCGTGTTCGGGGCCGAGACTGGTCCAGGGTCACCGAGACGATTCGTGGTAAAAGTTGAAGATTTTCCTCGGGTGGTGTGTGGTCATCTGAATCGGTGTCCTGAGACTCCAGCCAAGATGGCGGCGCCCACGGATCGCACATGGCTGGGGGTGGGCAAGATGGCGGCGCCCACGCATCGCACGTGGTCCCTGGGGAATAAGATGGCGGCGCCCGGGGCCCACACATGGCTCGGGAAAATGAAGATGGCGGCGCCCGCGGCCCGCATGTGGCCCGTGGAGAGAGTTGTGGTGGCAGCCGCGGTTCGCCCCCGGAGACAGCGGCGACTGCCCCGGCCTGGCATACCGCCACGAAATGGCCCTTTTTGCTACAACCTTTGCAGGGATAGGAGCGGGCCGGGCAGCGTTGCTGGGGTGCTTGGCTTGCCCACAAAAATAACAGCGGGGCCCCCCGGGGTTGCCTGGTAGCCGCGCGGCACATCACCTCTAAACTGGGTGATGCATCGGGATCGGCCGCGGGCGGGTTCCATGCGTTCGGGGTCGTACGCGCGGGCTTTTCGGGAGGCCACATCCAGGGAGCTAGCAAGGGCCCGTGCCTGCTTGAGGCCTAGTGTCTCTTTCTCCAGCAGCCGCTGACGGATTTGGGAGGACAGCATACCTGCAACGAATGTGTCCCAGATTAAAAGTTCTGTGTGGTCGCTGGCTGAAACTTGCGGGCAGTCACAGTTCCTCCCTTTTTTTTTAAAAATATGTTTTATTGAAATTTTTTTCCCAAACAACAATTTTTCCCCTCTTACAAAGCAAACGCAACAATAACAATACAGAAATTTTTAACAATACACAAGTAACAAAACCCCTTTATCTTTGACCTAAACTAAACTAAACACCCCCCCCCCCTCCCCCCTGGGTTGCTGCTGCTGGTCATCTGTCTTCCCTCTAACGTTCCCCTAGGTAGTCGAGAAATGGCTGCCACCGCCTGGTGAACCCTTGAGCCGATCCTCTCAGGGCAAACTTTATCTGCTCCAGTTTAATGAACCCCGCCATATCATTTACCCAGGCCTCCAGTCCGGGGGGTTTCGCCTCCTTCCACATGAGTAGGATCCTGCGCCGGGCTACTAGGGACGCAAAGGCCACAACATCGGCCTCTTTCGCCTCCTGCACTCCCGGCTCTTCCGCAACTCCAAATAGAGCTAACCCCCAGCCTGGTTTGACCCGGGCCTTCACCACCCGCTAAATCACTCCCGTCACTCCCTTCCCGTGCCAGTGCCGGGCACGCCCAAAACATATGTGCGTGGTTTGCCGGGCTCCCGCCACACCTCCCACATTTGTCCTCCACTCCAAAGAACCTGCTCAATCTTGCTCCCGTTATGTGTGCTCTATGTAGCACCTTAAATTGAATCAGGCTAAGCCTGGCGCATGAGGAAGAGGAATTTACCCTGCTTAGGGCATCAGCCCACATACCCTCCTTTATCTCCTCCCCTAGTTCTTCTTCCCACTTTCCTTTTAGTTCGCCCACCGACTCCTCCCCCTCTTCCCTCATCTCTCGGTAAATCTCTGACACCTTGCCCTCTCCGACCCACACCCCTGAAAGCACCCTGTCCTGTATCCCCTGTGTCGGGAGCAACGGAAATTCCCTCACCTGTTGTCTAGTAAACGCCCTCACCTGCATATATCTCAAGAAATTTCCCCGGGGCAACTTATACTTTTCCTCCAATGCTTCCAAGCTCGCAAAAGTCCCATCTATAAATAAATCTCCCACCCTCCTAATTCCCAACTGGTACCAGCTCTGAAATCCTCCATCCATTCTTCCTGGGGCGAACCTATGGTTGTTCCTGATTGGGGACCCCACCAGGGCTCCCCGCACCCCTCTCTGTCGCCTCCACTGTCCCCAGATATTCAATGTTGCCGCCACCACCGGGTTCGTGGTAAACTTTTTAGGTGAGATCGGTAGCGGCGCCGTCACCAGCGCCTCTAAACTCGTCCCTTTACAGGACTTTCTCTCCAGTCTTTTCCACGCCGCTCCCTCACCCTCCATCATCCATTTACGTATCATTGCCACATTGGCGGCCCAATAAATCACAGTTCCTCCCTAGTACCAGGAGCGCACGGTAGAATTCATCCAGTGATTCCCCCAGGATTTGTCGCCTTGTCGCTAGCAGATGTCGGGCGTAAACCTGGTTTACTGGGCGAATATAGTGTCCTTTCAACTGGGCCATCGTGGCCTCGAAATCGTCTGCATCCTCGAAGAGGGTGTAGATCTCTGGGCTCACCCTCGAGTGGAGAACGTGCAGTTTCTGGTCCTCCGTGGGTGCAGTCGTGACCGTCCTGAGGTACCCTTTGACGCACGGCAGCCAGTGTTTGAAGGTTGCCGCTGAATTTGCCGCATGGGGGCTGAGTTGCAGACACTCCGGCTTGATTCGGAGCTCCATTCTTTAAAATCTAGTCCAATAAATTGATGCTCGATCAATGACTCCAGAAGCGAGATTGGATGACAATTGAAGGCTTTATTGGACTAGATGTTTCCCCCAGCAGCGCAGGTACAGAATGCAGCTGCTAGGGAGACACAGACTCTTATACTCCGCCTTACTGGGCGGAACCAGCAGGCAGGCTTCACCAATGATCTTCCTGTCTCAGGTACCTCCCACACCAATGATCTTACAGCCTCAACCTAGGTACCATAATACCCCTAATACCACCTACCACATTGGGGTAGATCCGGGGGCCGGGGGGTGGTGAGGGAGGCTGATGGGCTGGCCTTCTCCTCCCTGGTGGCCCGGAGACGGATTGTGCTGGGATGGAGGGACTCGGAGCCCCCGAAGGCGGAGTGTGGGTCAGCAATATGGCAGGTTTTCTCAGTCTGGAAAAAAATCAATTTTGCTTTGAATGAATGAATGAAAATCGCTTATTGTCACAAGTAGGCTTCAAAAGAAGTTACTGTGAAAAGCCCCTAGTCGCCACATTCTGGCGCCTGTTCGGGGAGGCTGGTACGGGAATTGAACCGTGCTGCTGGCCTGCCTTGGTCTGCTTTCAAAGCCAGCGATTTAGCCCTGTGCTTGATCAATTCAGGGGTTCGCCTGGAGATGGCAGCCATTCATCGATTTCTTCAAGGAAAATTGAACGTCAGCAGTAAGGGGGGAGGGGAAAAGAGGGGGGGGGTGGAGGAAAATAGGAGGCATGGCAATGTTAAATAAGGACAGGGAACTTAGTATACGGGTAATTAAGGAATAGGGCAGGGGTAGTAGGGGACGTTCTTTTCTGTTTTTTGTTCGTTTAGGTGTTTTGTGTGTGTCGGCCCGCGCGGTTGTTTAAGGAATGTTAATGTGTTAAACTGTGAAAAGTACAAATGCTTCAATAAAATATTTTCTGAAAAAAAAAAATGTCTGCAACTCTGCCCTCCCCTATTTCATCATTGGACAGAAGATTATCCTGCAACACTGAGCAGCATCGGAAACAATGGCACCTCTCTCCTCAAAGTCCCTACCCCTTCAGTAACTGGTACGTCCCCTTCAGCTCCTCCAAGCCTGCAAACCTCCCCCCAAAAAACAAATCATGTTCTGACCCCGGTGCCCCAACACTGCCCCCCCCCCCCCCCACCCCCGCTCAATACCCCTCCACTCTCTCTCGAGCCCCCAAGTGCCGTTGCCAGCGGCTTAATCGCCAGGGCAAAGAGCATTGGAGAGAGCCTTGTCCCCTGCTGTAACCCAAAATAATCCGAACTGACCTTGTTCATCCGAACACTCGCCTTAGGCGCAATATACAACAACTGCACCCCAATCCACAAATCCCTGCCTAAACCAAAGTCACCCCTACACCTCGAACAAATACACCCACTCGATCTAGGCGAATGCCTTCGCCGTGTCCATTGCCACAACCACTGTCACTTTCTGGCCCTCCAAGGGCATCATAACATTAAGAAACCTCCCTATGTTCGCCGCCAACTGCCGCACCTTCACAAGACTCGTCTGGTCCTTGCCCTCACCCCCGGCACAAATCTTCTATCTGCGTCGCCAGCAGCTTCGCACCTACATTCAACAGCAAGATCGGACTGTACGAACCACACTGCTCCAGGTCCTTGTCCTTCTTTAGAATGAGCGATATTGAAGCCTAAGACAGCGTGGGGCAAGCTACCCCCTCACCATCGACTCATTATAAATCTCCATTAGCAGAGACCCCAGGTCCAATCCAAACTCCTTATAGAACCCAAGTGGGAATCCATCTGGACCAGGGACCTTCCCGCCTGCATCGAACCATGCAATCAATTACCTCCCTTAGCCAAATCAGGGCCCCCAGTCCCTGCACCTTCGCCTCCTCAACCCACGGGAACTCAAATTCGCCTCATTCCTTCATCCCCCACCGGAGGCTCCGAATCATACAATAAACAAAGAACAAAGAACAAAGAAATGTACAGCACAGGAACAGGCCCTTCGGCCCTCCAAGCCCGTGCCGACCATACTGCCCGACTAAACTACAATCTTCTACACTTCCTGGGTCCGTATCCTTCTATTCCCATCCTATTCATATATTTGTCAAGATGCCCCTTAAATGTCCCTATCGTCCCTGCTTCCACTACCTCCTCCGGTAGTGAGTTCCAGGCACCCACTACCCTCTGCGTAAAAAACTTGCCTCGTACATCTCCTCTAAACCTTGCCCCTCTCACCTTAAACCTATGCCCCCTAGTAATTGACCCCTCTACCCTGGGGAAAAGCCTCTGACTATCCACTCTGTCTATGCCCCTCATAATTTTGTATACCTCTATCAGGTCGCCCCTCAACCTCCTTCGTTCCAGTGAGAACAAACCGAGTTTATTCAATCGCTCCTCATAGCTTATACCCTCCATACCAGGCAACATTCTGGTAAATCTCTTCTGCACCCTCTCTAAAGCCTCCACATCCTTCTGGTAGTGTGGCGACCAGAATTGAACACTATACTCCAAGTGTGGCCTAACTAAGGTTCTATACAGCTGCAACATGACTTGCCAATTCAAACTCCGCCCCGTCTAAGCCCCTGGCACTAAGTGAGTCCCAGTCAATATTGGGGAAGTTGAAGTCTCCCATCACCACAACCCTGGTGTTTTTACTCTTTTCCAAAATCTGTCTACCTATCTGCTCCTCTATCTCCCGCTGGCTGTTGGGAGGCCTGTAGTATACCCCCAACATTGTGACTGCACCCTTCTTATTCCTGATCTCTACCCATATAGCCTCACTGCCCTCTGAGGTGTCCTCTCGCAGTATAGCTGTGATATTCTCCCGAACAAGTAGCGCAACTCCGCCTCCCCTTTTACATCCCCCTCTATCCCGCCTGAAACATCTAAATCCTGGAACGTTTAGCTGCCAATCCTGCCCTTCCCTCAACCAGGTCTCTGTAATGGCAATAACATCATAGTTCCAAGTAGTAATCCAAGCTCTAAGTTCATCTGCCTTACCCGTAATGCTCCTTGCATTAAAACATATGCACTTCAGGCCACCAGACCCGCTGTGTTCAGCAACTTTTCCCCGTCTGCTCTGCCTCAGAGCCACACTGTCCCTATTCCCTAGTTCTCCCTCAATGCTCTCACCTTCTGACCTATTGCTCCTGTACCCACCCCCCTGCCATACCAATCTCGGGTATTAACCTCAAAAACCCCATTTGACCCCCTCCGGCATCGATAGCACCGTGCCCCTATCATCTCTCACCCTCCCAATTTCCCTCACTGCCGCTTGCTTCCTCAACTGGTGCGCAAGGATCCTGCTAGCTTTCTCACCATGCTCATTGTGGTAATACCAGGTACTGCGGTACCTGAGAGGTGGATGACCATTGGCTAGACCCAGGAGTCTACCATTGGCTAACGTACATATACCCCGCCTATCAGGGCGGCGCTAAGAATCGATGCCGTCCCAGCAGCCTTCACTTTCTGTATCGAAGCTGCTGGGAACAGTTCTAGCTGATTAAAGCCTATTAGTTATGACTCACCTTGTCTCGAGAGTAATTGATTACACATCAATTTAATCAGCTATTACTTCAGTGAAGGATGGATCTCCGCATCAAACCGGAGTGCCTTCAGCTCAGCCCCCACACGGACAACTCCGCTGCTATCGTCAAGCATTGGCTGGCGTGTTTTAAGAGCTTCGTCGACACGGCCGCCGACACCGCCACGGAAAGGCAGAAAATACACCTTCTACGCTCACGGGTCAGCTCTGTGATCTACCCTCTGATCGAGGAGGCGGAGAATTATGCTGCAGCTATCGAGCTGCTAGAAGGACATTATATCCGGCCTGTGAACCAGGTCTACGCCCGTCACCTGCTGGCAACTAGAAGGCAAAGCCCTGAAGAAACACTGGAAGACTTCTATCGGGCACTGCTAGTGCTGGGCCGGAACTGTGGATGCCCGCCAGTTTCGGGGAATGAGCACACAGAACTTTTGATTAGGGCTGCTTTCGTGGCAGGTATGACTTCTCCTGATATCCGCCGAAGGCTCCTTGAATTGGACACACTGGGACTTACTGAGGCACGGGCCTTACCGGGGTCTATGGACATTGCGTATAAAAACGCGCTGGCTTTTGCCCCCAGACGCGCGACGCCCCCCCTGGGCTGCGTGGCACCCCGTAACGGCAGCCCCCCAGACCTATCCCCTAACCCCGCAAACCTGCGCGACGAGACGGCTCACTATCGCCGCTGGCCAAAGCTGCGGGCAGACGAATCATCCCCGCCCGCGCCCGGCCCGCACCGCCACCTGCAAAGGGTGCGGCAAGAAGGTCACTATATCGGTCTGCCAGGCACACGCCGTGGCCGCAGTCTCCAGCGACTATCGGCAGCCTTTCGTTCAAGTCCCGGCCGTCTGAAGCCCACTGCCACCCTCCTATCCCCAGGCCGCGTGCGACCCACGGGCACGGCCATTTTGCCCCCTGGCCACCATGCTGGACGGGTGGGCGCCGCCATTTGTCCCTCGCCGCCGCTATCTTCTGCTCCCCTGGACTCCATGCGCGACCCATGGCTGATGCCATCTTGGATGGGGCCTCAGGCCCCCAGCAGATGACTACACGCTGCCCGACGAGGACTCTCCTTTACTGCAGCTGGCCTCATCCAGAGTCGGCCCCTGACGCTAGCGAAAGCTACAACGACGATCGCCATCAACGGCTACGCAACGTCGTGCTTGATCGACTCTGGGAGCACGGAAAGCTTTGTTCACCCCGACACGGTTTCTCTCTTGTCACCCATCCCGTAAACCAAAGGATCTCGCTGGCCTCCGGGTCACACGCGGTGGAGATCAAGGGGTTCTGCCTAGCGAACCTCACTGTCCAAGGCAGGGAATTCCGCAATTTCCGCCTGTACGTTCTGCCGCACCTCTGAGCAGCCACCCTTCTTGGGCTAGATTTCCAGTGCCATCTGCAAAGCCTGACCTTTAAATTCGGCGACCCTATCTCCCCACTTACTGTCTACGACCCTTAAGGTCGACCCGCCTTCCCTGTTTGCGAACCTCACCCCGGATTGCAAACCCGTCGCCACCAGGAGCAGGCGGTACAGTGACCAGGACCGGACCTTTATCAGGTCGGAGGTCCAAAGACTTCTGAGGGAAGGGGTTATCGAAGCGAGCAACAGCCCCTGGAGGGCTCAAGTAGTGGTGGTAAAGACCGGGGAGAAACATAGGATGGCCATCGATGACAGCCAGACCATCAACAGGTTTACGCAGCTGGATGCGTACCCTCTCCCCCGTATAGCAGACCTGGTAAACAGGATTGCGCAATACAAAGTTTTCTCCACGGTGGATCTCAAATCTGCCTACCACCAGCTACCCCTCCGTAATGGTGACCGCCAGTACACTGCCTTCGAAGCAGATGGGCGGCTCTATCACTTTTTAAGGGTTCCCTTCAGTGTCGCGATTGGGGTCTCGGTCTTCCAGCGTGAGATGGACCGAATGGTTGACCAGTACGGCTTATGCGCAACGTTCCCGTATCTCGATAACGTCACCATCTGCGGCCATGACCAGCAGGACCACGACACCAACCTCCGAAAATTTCTCCAGACCGCAAATATCCTTAATCTGACCTACAATAAGAATAAATGCGTGTTTAGCACCGACCGTCTAGACATCCTA
Source organism: Scyliorhinus torazame (assembly GCF_047496885.1). Taxonomy (NCBI): domain Eukaryota; kingdom Metazoa; phylum Chordata; class Chondrichthyes; order Carcharhiniformes; family Scyliorhinidae; genus Scyliorhinus; species Scyliorhinus torazame. Next base: position 352,857,287 of record NC_092708.1, read on the forward strand.
GGCTACGTAATGCGAAGTGGAGTCATAGGCCCCGACCCCGAACACATGTGCCCCCTCATGGAGTTCCCCCTCCCTCACTGTCCCAAGGTCCTAAAGCGCTGCCTCGGCTTCTTCAGCTATTATGCACAATGGGTCCCCAATTACGCAGACAAGGCTTGACCACTAATCCAGTCCACAACCTTCCCCCTGTCGTCGGAGGCCCGCCAGGCCTTCTGCCGCATCAAAGCAGACATTGCAAAAGCCACGATGCACGCCATCAACGAGTCCCTCCCCTTCCAGGTCGAGAGCGATGCGTCCGACGTAGCTCTGGTGGCCACCCTCAACCAAGCGGGCCGGCCCGTGGCTTTCTTCTCCCGCACCTCCATGCTTCCGAAATCCGCCACTCCTCGGTCGAAAAGGAGGCCCAGGCCATAGTAGAAGCTGTGCGACACTGGAGGCATTACCTGGCCAGCAGGAGGTTCACTCTCCTCACGGACCAACGGTCGGTTGCTTTCCTGTTCGATAATGCACAGTGGGGCAAGATTAAGAACGACAAGATCTTGCGGTGGAGGATAGAACTCTCCACCTACAATTACGAGATCTTGTACCGCCCCGGGAAGCTGAACGAGCCTCCTGATGCCCTGTCCCGCAGCATTTGTGCCACCACACAAGTGGACCGCCTCCGAGCCCTCCACGAGGACCTCTGCCACCCGGGGGTCACTCGTTTCTATCATTTTATCAAGATCCGCAACCTGCCCTACTCCATCGAGGAGGTCAAGACAGTCACCAGGGGCTGCCAGATCTGCGCGGAGTGCAAACCGCACTTCTACCGGCCAGAGAGGGCGCACCTGATAAAGGCTTCCAGTCCCTTTGAACTCCTCAGCATGGATTTCAAGGGCCCCTCCCCTCCACCGACCGTAACACGTACTTCCTGAACATGGTTGACGAGTACTACCGGCTCCCATTCGCCATCCCCTGCCCAGACATGACCACAACCACCGTCATCAAGGCCCTCTAGGGGATCTTTACACTGTTCGGTTTCCCCGCATACATCCACAGTGATAGGGGGTCCTCCTTTATGAGCGACGAACTGCGTCAATTCCTGCTCAGCAAAGGCATCGCCTCCAGCAGGACGACCTGTTACAACCCCCGGGGAAACGGGCAGGTTGAGAGGGAGAACGGAACGGCCTGGAAGACCGTCCTGCTGGCCAGGAATCTCCCAGTCTCCCGCTGGCAGGAAGTCCTCCCGGTCGCCCTCCACTCCGTCCGGTCGCTGCTCTGTACTACCACAAACCAGACACCTCATGAACGTCTCCTTGTTTTCCCCAGGGAGTCCTCCTCCGGGACCTCGCTCCCAACCTGGCTAGCGACACCCGGACCCATCCTGCTTTGGAAACATGTGAGGGCGCACAAGTCGGACCCGTTGGTCGAGAGGGTCCACCTGTTGCACGCCAACCCCCAGTACGCCTATGTAGCGTTCCCTGATGGCCGCCAAGACACGGTCTCCCTTCGGGACCTGGCACCCGCCGGAGCCCCACGCGCACCCGCACCACCGCCCCCACTCTCCCCGCAGCATCTGACCGGAGGGTCAGTACTGCCGCCGTCCCTACCCAGGCCCGGACAAGCACCAACGCCCCCTGCAGGCGCCCCTCCCCCTGCCCACTGTTTGCCCCAACAGCGCCGCCTAGGGGTGACGAAGCTGCCTGGGAGGACGACACCACGTTCCTGGAGTCGAAACCGCCCGGGCCCCCATCAGGATCACCGCTGAAGCTCAGACGCTCCAGAAGGACGACCAGGCCACCCGATCGACTGATTGCTGCACCATGAACACTTTTCTATTACCCTCAACATCACGGTACCTCCATACCTGGTCCTACCATGCGAAAGGCGACATTTACGCTGGCCATCACCTCGCCGGATTCTTTTTTAACAGGGGGTGAATGTGGTAATACCAGGTATTGCGGTACCTGAGAGGTGGATGACCATTGGCTAGACCCAGGAGTCTACCATTGGCTAACGTACATAGCTCCGCCCTGAGAGGCGGGGTATAAGAACCAATACCGTCCCAGCAGCCTTCACAGTCTGCATCGAAGCTGCTGGGAACAGTTCTAGCTGATTAAAGCCTATTCGTTATGACTCACCTGGTCTCGAGAGTAATTGATTGCGCATCACTCATATACTGCCCTTCTGGCTCTACGCAATTGCCCCATCGCCTTTCCCGTGGACACCAGCCCAAACTCTATCAAGAGCCTCTGCCACTCCTTTAGTAACGCCTCTTCAGGTGCCATCGAATGTCTCTGATCCACCCTCAGAACGTCCTCCACCAACGACCAGTCCGCCTCCATAACCAGCCAGTGTGTGTCCAGATCTGAAATCTTTGCCAAATCCCGCCTCAGAAAATCCACATCGTCCCAATTTGTGTCATATACATTCTCTAGCATCACCTGTGTCCCCTTCAGCTTCCCACTCACCATCACAAAACTATCCCCCGAGTCACTTATACTTCCCAACTTAAAAGCCATCTCCTGGCCTGCGATCCGGGCCCATCGATCGGCGGGCCGGCCTCTGTGGCTGGGGGCCTCCTTTCTTACGCGCCAGCCCCTGTAGGCCTACGCCATGTTGCGCCGGGGCCGGCGCTCTGAAGGAGGCAACTGCGCATGCGCGCGTTGGCACTGGCACCACTGCGCATGTCCTCGTTGGCGCCAACGCAACTGCGCATGCGTGGATCCTACGGCGTACAGTTCCCGCCGGGATCTGCAGCTGGAGCGGTGCGAACCGCTCCAGCGCCGTGCTGGCTCCCTGTAGGGGCCAGAATTAGTCCTGGGAGCGGCCCGTTCACGCCATCGTAAAACGCGACGGCGTTTATGACGCCGTGGACACTGCCGCGGGATGGGAGAACTCCGCCCATGGTTCTTAATTCTGGGTCTTCCGGAGGGAAGAATTACTAACGTTAATGAATAAATACTGTACAACATTCTAACTTTTGCAGCTCATAAAAATATCCCCTGCTCCTGGATCAGTGATAAGTATCCTTCAAATCAAAATTGGCATAAAATAGTCATGGAATGTATCCCTATGGAATTCCTGACATCTGTGCTCTGTTTTAAGCCTGATACATTATGTGACGTTTGGGATCCCATCTCAAATTTAAAGGCTCCGCTTTGTCTGACCTTTTCCAGCAAATTTTCCCATGAGCCATACTGCAAGTCGCGATCTCACTGTACATAAATGTGTGCAGTTTGACATATTATCCCATCATGTTTATATGGCCTTTTCCTCCCTTCCCATTTTCTGATTGATCCCGTGTTAAAATTGGAAGCACTAGTTATTAAGGACCTTTGTTCTGAATTTAGCCTGTCTTGCTTGTTCTTACATTTTCAGAAATATTTGTTCCGTACTGTATCAGTTGCGCTTTGAAAGTTTTGTTGCATTACTTGTAATTCAAAAAAAAAATAAAACACTAATAAAAATATATATCTAAAAAGTGGATGTTGTTGAAGTCAGACTGGACCACATCAAAAAGAGTTGTTTTGAGCAATAAATTACTATCATTATGCTCCCTTTTTAAATCTTGTGCATTAAGATTCAAATTAAGAATAAGGACAAAAGTTCAGTTCACCTGGTCCAAGTAGCCCATGTTATTCTGTCTATCTGAGACTGTTCAGTAACTTGTTTTCCTAAAGGCACCTCATACACCAGTCGTTTGTAAGATCCAGTAGAAACCTGCAAAATCAATCATCTTAACTGAGACATAAAGCACATAGCCACATGAAAATGAACACTGCTTGATTTCTTTTGCTTAAATGATTGAAGTCTTAATAACAGTAGGTTTTATTAAATGGATAACAATCTACAAACATTAACCTTTTGTAAGTTTTCCTATCATGCACTCTAGCTACATGCTAGGTTCATTGTCTAGTTAACATATATCACTTCATATATCCAGGGAAATAATGCTTTTGGCATTTAAACTACACAAGGTATTTAATTTATATAAGGTTTTTGTAAACCACAAGATGATTTTAAGTGACGTGTTACATCTGAATGATCTATTTCAAAATGGTTTAAAAATGTCATGCATTCAACTGATCATCTTGGTTCACAGAATTTTAGCTTTTTTTATTCATTTACAGGATGTGGGCATTGCTGACAAGGAACACAGTTACTGAACATCCTCAATTACTCTTGAGAAGCAGTTGTGGCTTCATAACTGCCCTCTGAAATAGCCTAGCAAGCCACTCTGTTGTTCAGAGTGAACGACATTGCTGTGCATCTGGACCCACATAGGCCAAACCGGGTAAGGATGGCAGATTTCTTTCCCCAAAGGGCATTAGTGAACCAATTTGATAGTTACGTGCTCACTTTTTCTTTTATGTCCAATGTTGTTTGATTAGATTTTAGCTCCCTAGCTGTCATGATGGGATTTGAACTTGTGTCTGCAGATTATTTGTCCAAGCATCTCATTTACTTGCCCGGAAACAGCCAACATGGTACTATTCACTGAGATTCTTAAACACCATATGGTCACAATAAAGAGACAGTAGTTAATACCTGGATATAATTGCTGTCTGCTGAGAAGTCGATTTGGATAACAAAGCTGGCAATATCTTTACAATAGCTGATTCGATTTAGTGCAGGTCCTAATGTGAGGTCATAAACGTCTATGGCATTTTCACATGTCCCCACAGCCAAATATTGAGAGCTAGGACTGAACCTGAACAAGAGATTTTAACCATCAAATACATTCTTCATAAAAATACAATGCAAGGACAATAAGTACTTTATTTCCAAACTTATAAAATTACTATCACAATGTTACAGTATAATTAATACTTCAAACTTGTGGATATTAATACTTGTAGGTATTAATCAGATTTATGGATGACGGGTCCCCAGAACTGTCAATTATGCAGAAACAGCCAGGTGATCCATTCTAACTGAATCATTGCATCCCCATCCCATATCCATTTCCAATGGACAAATATATAGAACCATGCAGCACCAGTCACTGCATGACACCTAGAAACTCACTTTTATAAATTCATAGTGAAGATAATAATGCTAAAATACTATTTTATAATTATCCACTTAACAGTCACCTAACATACATCCTTAGTGCATGTTTTACAAATGAATAAAAATCAGATAGCACTTACTGACATACAGACATGCAAACATATAAATTGGGAGCAAGAGTAGGCCACTCTGCCCCTCGAGCCTTGCTCTGCCAATCATAAGATCATGGCTGATCTGATTATAATAATAATCTTTATTGTCACAAGTAGGCTTACACTGCAATGAAGTTACTGTGAAAAGTCCCTAGTTGCCACATTCCGGCACTTGTTCAGGTATACTGAGGGAGAATTCAGAATATTCAAATTACCTAACAGAACGGTCTTTCGGGACTTGTGGGAGGAAACCGGAGCACCCGGAGGAAACCCACACAGACACAGGAAGAACATGCAGACTCCGCACAGTGACCCAAGCCGGGAATCGAACCTGGGGCTCTGGCGCTGTGAAGCAACTGTGTACTGTGCTACTGTGCCACCCTAATTATGGCCTTAACTCCACATTCCACATATCCCCGAAAACATTTGACTCCCTTGTTGGTCAATAGTCTGTCTACCTCTACCTTAAAATTATTCAATGACACTGCCTCCCCCACTCGGGGGAAGAGTGTTCCAAAGATGAACAACCTTAGTGAAATAAATTCTTTTCATCTCCATCTTAAAATGACCTTATTTTAAAACTGTGCCTCCTAGTTCTTGCCTCTTCCACAAGGCCCTTTCAGTTTCACTTTTCCACAGTATATTAAAATGTAATATTAGATATGACTTCAATTTTTATGTTACAACTGTAGCTATGCTTTGTAAATACTTAATTGGCTGTTAGGCACTTTGGAACATCCTGAGGCCATGCAGGATGCTTTATAAATGCAAGTCTTTCTTTAATAATGATCAATAGTAATGTTTCAAATTTTAATGACTGACATACTTGAGCTTGTCTTGATTTGCTTACTTAATGTCTTGAATGGCAGATCTTCTATCTCGTTTTTTGCCCCAAATGGTTAGTGATGTCACCACAAGTATGATGAACTCTCCATTTTTCATACCAATGGCTACCATATCTCCCTCTGGGCTGTAGGCAACTGTTCGAGCAGGGTGCCCCAAGTTTACTTTATTCAGCATCTTCTGTTACACAATTAAAAATAAGGGCTCAGAGCTGAAAATGCACATTAACATTTTTCACTTTACTTACTATTGGTGTAGACTTCTAATACACACAAATGTTTCCATGGTTACTTTGCAGACGGGAGGAAAGTAATTTTATTTTGGAGTTGAAGTAGTTGGAAGCTAGTTTCCCCCACAAGGATTGTTTTCAGTCTGCCAATCTCTCCAAGAGCATAATACATCCTGTCATCACACTACCTTCCATACAATTTGACACAATGTAGCTTCCCAATATCATTGCTTTTTACGTCTATATGATTAGTACATTTTCCATTGAAAACATTTGTTTTCGAACTCAATAATCCTGGTAAAAATATCTTCTGCATTTTTGAATATAGTGAAACCATCGTTCCAGGTGTTATACATTTGCAGACAAGAGAAGAAAATGAGTAATGCGACCATCAATTCACACAAAAACAGGAGTAGAAATAAACTGTGGCTTTAATCAACTAGAACAGTGCCTGCCTGCGACTGATCTGTTAGTGGGAGCCGCCTACAGGGCGACTGCTCTTTATACCTTCTCTCAAGGGGTGGAGCTAGGGGCGGAGCTCACATAGGCCCCAACATGCTACATCATAGGTAATACCGTACAATGGTCCATAGGTGGAGCCCACATGGGCAACAGCGTAATAAAGATACGTACATGGTGAATTGTTACAGCAATACATTCACCACATTAACCCCTGTTAAAAAAATGAAGTCCGGCGGGGTTGAAGCATTCACAAGTTCAGCCTGTCCGGCGCACGGATTGTGCGCTGTGATCGCTGAAGCTCTGGTATCGCAGCTGGCCCAGGCGTCAAACTCAGCCGTGCTAGCATAGGTAGTGAAGTCGCCGATGCAGGCACAGACGTGGACTCCGGGAGCGTGTCTTCTGGGGCTTCATTCCTGTGGGTCGGTGAAGGGGGAATGGCAGGCGGGAGGGGGTGCGGGTGCTAAGTAGGGGCGGGGGTGCTGGTCAACGTAGGTTGGATGGGGTAAGATGAGGTGGCGGTGGTAGTGGAACCTGTGGGTGCCAGGTTCCGGGGGGAGACCGTAGCCTGTCGGCCGTCGGGGTGTTCGATGTATGCGTACTGGGGGTTGGAGTATAGGAGCTGGACCCTCTCAACCAAGGGGTCGGACTTATGGCTCCTGACGTGTTTGCGGAGCAGGACGGGCCCCGGTGTCTTCAGCCAGGACGGAAGCGAGGCCCCGGAGGTGGATTTCCTGGGAAAACAAATAGGCGGTCATGAGGGGTCTCGTTTGTGGCCGTGCAAAGTAGGGACCTAATAGAGTGGAGTGCGTCGGGGAGGACCTCCTGCCAGTGGGGAACTGGGAGATTCCTAGACGTAGGGCCAGGAGGACGGTCTTCCAGACTGTCGAGTTCTCCCTCGCCACCTGCTCGTTTCCCCTGGGGTTATAACTGGTCATCCTGCTCGAGGCGATGCCCTTACTGAGCAGGTACTGACGCAGTTCGTCGCTCATGAACAACGAGCCCCGGTCACTGTGAATGTACATGGGGAAACCAAACAGGGTGAAGACACTATGTAGGGCTTTAATGACGGTGGCCGCGGTCATGTCGAGGCAAGGGATTGCAAAGGGGAAGCGGGGAACTCGTCGATGATGTTAAGGAAATATGTGTTGCGATTGTTGGAGGGGAGGGGACCTTTGAAATCGATACTGAGGCGCTCAAAGGGCCGGGATGCCTTTAACAGGTGGGCCTTATCCGGTCGATAGACGTGCGGCTTACACTCCTCTTACCTCCTCAGTGGAGTAGGGCAGGTTGCGGGCCTTGATGTAGTGGAGAAGCCGGGTGACCCCGGGTAGCAGAGGTCATCGTGGATAGCATGTAGTCGGTCATCTCGCGTGCTGGCGCATGTGCCGCGGGACAGGGCATCTGGGGGTTTGTTGAACTTCCCAGGACGATATACTATATCGTAATTATAGGTGGAGAGTTCGATCCTCCACCTCAAGATCTTATCATTCTTGATCTTGCCCCGCAGCGTATTATCAAACATGTAAGGCTACCGATCGTTGGTCGGTGACGAGGCTAAACCTCCTACCAGCGAGGTAGTGCCTCCAGTGCCGCACTGCTTCCACGATGGCTTGGGCTTCCTTTTCGACTGAGGAGTGTCGAATTTCGGAGGTGGTGAGGGTTCGTAAAAAAAACGCTACTGGCCTGTCTGCCAAATTGAGGGTAGCGGCGAGGGCGACCTCTGATGCGTCGCTCTCCACCTGGAAGGGGACGGACTCGTCCACCGCGCGCATTGCGGCTTTTGTAATATCCGCCTTGATGCAGCTGAATGCCTGGCGGGCCTCAGCCGCCAGTGGGAAGATGGTGGCCTTGATTAGTGGGCAGGCTTTGTCCGCAAAGTTGGGGACCCACTGGGCGTAATATGAAAAGAACCCGAGGCACCTTTTCAAGGCCTTGGGGCAGTGGGGAAGGGGGAATTGCAGGAGGGGGCGCATACGGTCGGGGTCGAGTCCTAGAACCCCGTTTTCCACGACGTAGCCGAGGATGGCTAGTCTGGTTGTGCGGAAAACGCATTTCTCCTTGTTTTTTTAAAAAATATATTTTATTCAAGATTTTTGGCCAAACATAACAGTACGTAGTATTTCTTTTACACAACAATAAAGCAATATAAATAACAGTGGCCAGTTTTAAACAAATAAATAAATAATATATAAACAAAAACAAAACTGAATGGCAACTGCCTTGTCCAAAATAAATACTCTCCAAAAATACAATTCAATATACAATTACCGATAACAAATACCTATACATATTATACATATACAATAACATCTCTGAGAGTCCGTTCGATTCCTCCCCCCGCCCCCCCCCCTGGGTTGCTGCTGTTGTCTACTTCTTTTCCATTCCCTCTATCTTTCTGTGAGGTAATCGACGAACGGTTGCCACCGCCTGGTGAACCCCTGAGCCGAACCCCTTAACACAAACTTAATCCGTTCTAACTTTATAAACCCTGCCATGTCGTTTATCCAGGTCTCCACACCCGGGGGTTTGGCTTCCTTCCACATTAACAATATCCTGCGCCGGGCTATTAGGGACGCAAAGGCCAACACATCAGCCTCTCTCGCCTCCTGCACTCCCGGCTCTTCTGCAACCCCAAATATAGCCAACCCCCAGCTTGGTTCGACCCGGACCCCCACCACATTCGAAAGCACCTTTGCCACCCCCACCCAGAACCCCTGTAGTGCCGGGCATGACCAGAACATGTGGGTGTGATTCGCTGGGCCTCTCGAGCATCTCGCACACCTATCCTCTACCCCAAATAATTTACTAAGCCGTGCTCCAGTCATATGCGCCCTGTGTAATACCTTAAATTGTATCAGGCTTAGCCTGGCACACGAGGACGATGAGTTTACCCTACGTAGGGCATCAGCCCACAGTCCCTCCTCAATCTCCTCCCCCAGTTCTTCTTCCCATTTCCCTTTCAGCTCATCTACCATGATCTCCCCCTCGTCCCTCATTTCTCTGTATATGTCCGACACCTTACCATCCCCCACCCATGTCTCTGAGATCACTCTATCCTGCACCTCCTGCGTCGGGAGCTGCGGGAATTCCCTCACCTGTTGCCTCGCAAAAGCCCTCAACTGCATGTACCGAAATGCATTCCCTTGGGGCAACCCATATTTTTCCGTCAGCGCTCCCAGACTCGCAAATGTCCCATCTACAAACAGATCTCTCAGTTGTACTACCCCAGCTCTTTGCCATGCTCCGAATCCCCCATCCATTCTCCCCGGAACGAACCTATGATTGTTTCTTATCGGGGGCCGCACCGAAGCTCCCGTCCTTCCCCTATGCCGTCTCCACTGCCCCCAAATTTTCAATGTAGCCACCACCACCGGGCTTGTGGTGTATTTCTTTGGTGAGAACGGCAATGGTGCCGTCACCATTGCTTGTAGGCTAGTCCCCCTGCAGGCTGCCCTCTCCAATCTCTTCCACGCCGCTCCCTCCCCTTCTCCCATCCACTTACACACCATTGAAACATTGGCGGCCCAGTAGTACTCACTTAGGTTCGGAAGTGCCAGCCCCCCCTGTCCCTACTACGCTGCAAGAATCCCCTCCTCACTCTCGGGGTCTTCCCAGCCCACACAAAACTCATAATACTCTTCTCGATTCTTTTGAAAAAAGCCTTCATGATCACCACCGGGAGGCACTGAAACACAAAAAGGAATCTCGGGAGGACCACCATTTTAACCGCCTGCACCCTACCTGCCAATGACAGGCACACCATGTCCCATCTCTTAAAGTCCTCCTCCATCTGTTCCACCAACCGCGTTAAATTAAGCCTGTGTAATGTACCCCAATTCTTGGCTATCTGGATCCCCAAGTACCGGAAGTCCCTTGTTACCTTCCTCAACGGTAAATCCTCTATCTCTCTGCTCTTCTCCCCTGGATGCACCACAAACAACTCACTTTTCCCCATGTTCAGTTTATACCCTGAAAAATCCCCAAACTCCCCAAGTATCCGCATTATCTCTGGCATCCCCTCCGCCGGGTCCGCCACATATAGCAACAAATCATCCGCATACAGAGATACCCGGTGTTCTTCTCCCCCCCTGAGTACTCCCCTCCACTTCCTGGAACCCCTCAATGCTATGACCAGGGGTTCAATCGCCAGTGCAAACAATAACGGGGACAGAGGACATCCCTGACTCGTCCCTCTATGGAGCCGAAAATAGTCAGACCCCCGTCCATTCGTAACCAGCTCGCCATCGGGGCCCTATACAGCAACTGTACCCACCTGATATACCCATCCCCAAAACCAAATCTCCTCAGCACCTCCCACAAATAATCCCTCTCCACTCTATCAAATGCTTTCTCGGCATCCATCGCCACCACTATCTCCGCTTCCCCCTCTGGTGGGGGCATCATCATTACCCCTAGCAGCCTCCGTATATTTGTATTCAGCTGTCTCCCCTTCACAAATCCAGTTTGGTCCTCATGAACCATCCCCGGGACACAATCCTCTATCCTCATTGCCATTACCTTGGCCAGAATCTTAGCGTCCACATTCAGGAGGGAAATGGGCCTGTAGGACCCGCATTGCAGCGGGTCTTTTTCCTTCTTTAGGAGGAGCGACATCGTTGCCTCTGACATAGTCGGGGGCAGCTGCCCCCTTTCCCTCGCCTCATTAAAGGTTCTCATCAGTAGCGGGGCCAGCAAGTCCATATATTTCCTATAGAATTCAACTGGGAATCCGTCTGGTCCCGGGGCCTTCCCCGCCTGCATGCTCCCAATCCCTTTCACCACTTCCTCCGTCTCAATCTGTGCTCCCAGTCCCACCCTCTCCTGCTCCTCCACCTTAGGAAATTCCAGCTAATCCAGAAAGCACATCATTCTCTCCTTCCCATCCGGGGGCTGAGCTTCATATAATCTTTCGTAAAATGCCTTGAACACTCCATTCACTCTCTCCGCTCCCCGCTCCATCTCTCCCTCCTCATCTCTCACCCCCCCTATCTCCCTCGCTGCTCCCCTTTTCCTCAGTTGGTGGGCCAGCAACCTGCTCGCCTTCTCCCCGTATTCGTACTGTACACCCTGTGCCTTCCTCCATTGTGCCTCTGCATTACCCGTAGTCAACAAGTCAAATTCTACATGTAGCCTTTGCCTTTCCGTGTACAGTCCCTCCTCCGGTGCCTCCGCATATTGTCTGTCCACCCTCAGAAGTTCTTTCAACAACCGCTCCCTTTCCCTACCCTCCTGCTTTCCTTTATGTGCCTAATAGATATCAGCTCCCCTCCAACCACTGCCTTCAGCGCCTCCCAGACCACTCCCACCTGTACCTCCCCATTATCACGGAGTTCCAAGTAGCTTTCAATACACCCCCTCACCCTTAAGCACACCCCCTCATCTGCCAATAATCCCATGTCCATTCTCCAGGGTGGACGCTGTTGTTTTTCTTCCCCTATCTCCAGGTCCACCCAATGTGGAGCATGATCCGAAATGGCTATAGCCGTGTACTCCGTCCCCGTCACCTTTGGGATCAGTGCCCTTCCCAAAACAAAAAAATCTATTCGTGAATAAACTTTGTGGACATAGGAGAAAAACGAAAACTCCTTACTCCTAGGTCTACTAAATCTCCAAGGGTCTACTCCTCCCATCTGCTCCATAAAGTCCTTAAGCACCCTAGCTGCAGCTGGCCTCCTTCCGGTCCTGGACCTCGATCTGTCCAGCCCTGGTGTCCTTTGTCCAGCACCGTATTAAAATCTCCACCCATTACCAACTTCCCCACTTCTAGGTCCGGATTCGTCCTAACATATGCCTCATAAAGTTGGCATCATCCCAGTTCGGGGCATACACGTTCACTAATACCACTGCCTCCCCTTGCAATTTGCCACTCACCATCACGTATCTGCCCCCACTATCCGCCACTATAGTCTTTGCCTCAAACATTACCCGCTTCCCCACTAGTATGGCCACTCCCCTGTTTTTTGCGTCTAGCCCCGAATGAAACACCTGCCCCACCCATCCTTTGCGTAGTCTGACCTGGTCCCCCCCCCCCCCCCCCCCCCCCCCCCCCCTGACGACTAGCCATCTCCTTTTTCAATCCAGCACCTCACCCGGTTCCCACGTAGCCGTATCTCCCCCAAGCGGCGCCCCCCCGCCCCGACCACCCCCCCCCACACCAGCTCCCCCTTCTCCCCAGCAGCAGCAACCCAGTTACCACCCCCCCCCCCCCCCCCCCGCTAGATCCCAAACTAGCGTAGTTGCACCCCCCATGTTGCTCCCAGAAGTCAGCAAACTCTGGCCGACCTCGGCTTCCCCCTGTGACCTCGGCTCACACTGTGCGAGGCCCCCTCCTTCCTGCTTCCCTGTTCCCGCCGTGATTACCATAGCGCGGGAACAAGGCCCGCGCTTCCCTTTTGGCCCTGCCCCCAATGACCGGCGCCCTCAGCTCCTCATCCTCCCTCCCCCCCTCCCCCACGACATGGGGAAGAGAGAAAAGTTACAGGGTCGCAGGATTAACAACTTGGGAAGTCATCTCTTCCCTCTTTTCCCCCCCTTCATCCCACATATTCACCCTCCCACTTTGTTCCAAACGTTCTTTTTATGGCCCGCTCACTCCAGTTTCTCCTCGACAATAAATGTCCACGCCTCATCTGCCGTTTCGAAGCAGTGGTGTTTCCCTTGATGTGTGACCCACAGTCTTGCCGGTTGCAGCATTCCAAATTTAATCTTCCGTTTGTGCAGCACTGCCTTGGCCCGATTAAAGTTTGCCCTCCTTCTTGCCACCTCCGCACTCCAATCTTGATATACGCGGATCACCGCATTCTCCAACCTACTGCTCCGAGTTTTCTTTGCCCATCTGAGGACCATCTCTCTGTCCTTATATCGGAGAAATCTCACCACTATGGCTCGAGGAATTTCTCCAGCCCTCGGTCTTCGCGCCATAACTCGATAGGCTCCCTCCACCTCCAGCGGACCCGTCGGGGCCTCCGATCCCATTAACGAGTGCAGCATTGTGCTCACATATGCCCCGACGTCCGCCCCTTCTACACCTTCGGGAAGACCAAGAATCCTTAAATTCTTCCTCCTCGCATTATTCTCCAGCACCTCCAGCCTTTCCACATACCTTTTGTGTTGTGCTTCGTGCATCTCCGTTTTCACCACCAGGCCCTGTATGTCGTCCTCATTCTCAGCAGCCTTTGCCTTCACGACCCGAAGCTCCTGTTCCTGGGTCTTTTGCTCCTCCTTTAGCCCCTCAATCGCTTGTAATATCGGGGCCAACAGCTCCTTCTTCATCTCCTTTTTAAGTTCTTCCACGCAACGCCGCAGGAACTCTTGTTGGTCAGGGCCCCATATTAAACTGCCTCCTTCCGACGCCATCTTGCTTTGTGCCTGCCTTCCTGGCCGCTGCTCTAGAGGATCCACCACAATCCGGCCACTTTCCTCTCTTTTTTCCATCCGTGTCCAGGGGGGATTCCCTTCTGGATTACAGCACAGTGTTTTTTGCCGTTAGGGCTCCTATCAAGAGCCCAAAAGTCCGTTCCACCGGGAGCTGCCGAAACGTGCGACCTAGCTGGTCATCGCCGCACCCGGAAGTCCCGCATTTCTCCTTGCTGTAAGTGAGGTTAAGGGTTTGGAGAAATCTCTGGAGGTTGGCATCGTGGTCCTGCTGACCATGGCCGCAGATGGTGACGTTGGCCAAGTACGGAAATGTGGCCCGCAGCCCGTACTGGTCCACCATTCGGTCCATCATTCTTTGGAAGACCGAGACCCCGTTCGTGACGCCAAAAGGGATCCGGAGGAAGTGGAAGAGGCGGCCGTCTGCCTCAAAAGCCGTGTAGTGGCGGTCCCCCGGGCGGATTGGGAGCTGATGGTACGCAGACTTCAGATCCACCGTGGAGAACACCCGGTAGTGCGCGATCTGATTAACCATGTCTGCGATCCGGGGAAGGGGGTACGCATTGAGGTGTGTATACCAGTTTATGGTTTGGCTGTAATCTACAACCATCCGGTTCTTTTCCCCGGTCCTGACGACCACCACCTGGGCTCTCCAGGGGCTATTGCTGGCCTCGATGATTCCCTCCCGCAAGAGTCACTGGACCTCGGACCTGATAAAACTCCTATCCTGGATGCTGTACCGCCTACTTCTGGTGGCGATTGGTTGGCAGTCGGCGGTGAGATTTGCGAAGAGTGGGGAGGGTCGACCTTTAGGGTCGCGAGGCTACATACGGTGAGTGGGGGTAGGGGCCCGCCGAACTTCAGGGTCAGGCTCCTGAGATTACATTGGAAATCCAGTCCCAATAGAAGAGGAGCGCAGAGGTCGGGGAGTACATATAATTTAAAGTTGGCGTACTCGGCGCCCTGTATTGCGAGTGTTGCGGTAGTGCACCCCCGGACCTGCACCGAGTGAGATCCGGAGGCGAGGGAGATGGTTTGATGCGCCGGGAAGATTGGGAGCGAGCAGCGTATTACCATCTCTGGATGAATGAAGCTCTCTTGTGCACCCGGAGTCGAAGAGTCAGGGTGTTTCGTGTCCGTTTACCCGGATGGTCATCATAGAGCTCCAGAGGTGTTTGGGTCGCGACTGGTTGTGGCATTTGAGGTATTAGGGTACCTGATAGGCTGGAGCACCATTGGTGGAAACTGTATGCTTTCTATTGGTTAGGATGTATGGTAGCTCCGCCCTGGTAGGCGGGGTATAAGATCCCATGCCGCCCCAGCAGCCTTCATTCTGTACCTGAGCTGCTGGGGGAAACATCTAGCTTATTAAAGCCTTCAGTTGGACTAACACCTCACTTTAGTGGTCATTGATCGTGCATCACTGGTCAAGGGTGACCACGCTGAGTTGCAGGTAGCCGGCATGGTCGGAGGTGCTGGGGCAGTTCCAAGATGGCACGTCTTGGTCGCACGTGTCGGTCGGTGTTGCAGATGGCGGCCAAGCTGGCGGCCCCCACCGGTCGCATGTGTCGGGCGGTGAGGAAGCTGCCGTCCAAGATGGCGGCCCCTATGAATCGCACGTGGCGGGCCGCGTGGGCGAGGATGGCCAAGATGGCGGCCCCCGTGAGGCGCACACGCTGTGCGGGCTGGAAGATGGCTGCCCCCACGGACAACACAAGGCCGATGACGCGTCTGGGGGGGGGGGCGGAGCTGGCAGACACGCTGCCACACTGCGGGATCTGCGGGCCTGTGAGTCTGAGGGTCGGGCCTGCGATTTAGAGTTTTTGGACCTGGCCAGGCAAACTTTAGCAAAATGTCTTTTTCTCCCGCAGTCGCTGCAGTTCATGTTCCGGGCCAGGCAACGCTGCCGGGGGTGTTGAGGCTGGCCGCAGAAATAACAGGGTAGCCTCCCATGGTGGGTGGGCAGCCGCATGGCACAGGCCTGGGGTATTCTTTGGTGGGGGTCCACGAGGGGGTCGCGTGATCGGACGGGAACGCGTTAAGGCTTTGGAACGCTACTTCCAGAGAGGAGGCTATTTTTACCGTCTCTTCCAGGTCTAGGGCACCTTTTTCGAGTAGGCGCTGTCTCACGTGGTTGGACCTGACTCCAGCCACATAGGTGTCCCGGATGGCGAGGTCCATATGTTGAGTGGTTGTAACGGCCTGGTAATTGCAGCTTCGTGCAAGGGCTTTGAGGTCGCGTAGGTACTCTTCCAGCGATTCCCCGGGACGCTGGCGGCGAGTGGTGAGGAGATGCCGCGTGTATACCTAGTTCACGGGCCTTACGTAGAGACGCTCTAGCAAAGCGAGGGTGTCTGCATAGGTGGAGGCTTCCTCGAGTTGAACAGAGATTCGGTGGCTCACCCGTGCGTGGAGGAGACTCAGCTTCTGTTCGTCGGTGACGGAAGGCGAGGAGGAGGCGGCGAGGTAGGCCTTGAAACAGCGGAGCCAGTGCGAAAAAATCTCTTTAGCCCCCGCGGCCTGCGGATCGAGTTCCAGTCGGTCAGGTTTGAGGGCCGATTCCATAGTGGAGTTGTAGTTGATTAAATTGATCCATCAATTCACACGAAACCAGGAGTAGAAGTAAACTGGCTTTAATCAACTAGAACAGTGCCTGCCTGCGACTGAATTGTTAGTGGGAGCCGCCTACAGGGCGACTGCTCTTTATACCTCCCCTCAACGGGTGGAGCCAGGGGCGGAGCCCACACAGGCCCCAACATGCTACATCATAGGTAATACCTTACAATGGTCCATAGGTGGAGCCCACATGGGCAACAGCGTAATACAGATATGTACATGGTGAATTGTTACAGCAATACATTCACCACAATGAGGCTTACATTTGTGGCTAAAATTTTGGGTAAGCAATCATATTGTTAGTTTCCCTCTATTTGTTTCTCTTACAATTAAGTCATTCTACCAAAAATGGTTTGCTCAGAATGACAATAATGTATTACTTTGTAAGGCAGTGACATATTGTCACAGCATTACTAACGACCAAAATATTTGCTTTTTGTATATCCATCTTTAAATGTTACAATTTAAACTACACACTTGCCTTTTCAGTAATGTCCCATAACCTAACAGTCCCATCTTCTGCTGCAGACAGAAAGATATCTTTAATAGGATGAGTTGAAAGGCCCCAGATTGGTCCATCCATGTGATTGTTAATTAAAATGTTGCATGCAGCATTCTTCTCACCAACCTCGATAATCTCTGCATTTCTCGTTCCAACCAGAATTTTTCCCTGTTAATAAAACCAATCTTAAAAAACTTTCACCACCGATATCTCAAACGTAATTATTACAGAATACTTACCGAGAAAAATTTAAGTATCTTCAATCCTAATCTCTGTTGGCATTTAAACATAACATAATAAAGGTGATATGACTGCAAAGATTAAAAATGCATATGCAGAGGATACGGTGGTTACCATCCACATATTTTAATCATTATAAAACTACAATTTTTTTAATGTAACAAATTAACAAAATTATAATGTATTCCACCCTGGATTGCTGTCAATATTTCTCAATGTGGCTCAGAGCACCCTGAAAGCAGTTTTAAAAAGCAGTTGTGCTTCGGATATTGTTGATGTTTGGTCACACTTATCAGCCACTCCTAGTTGTCCTGAGACGGTAGTGGTTACTGCTGTAGTCTTTTTGATGAGGGTGCATCTCATAATAGTGTAAGATAATGAATTTCAGGATAGTGACATAGTGACTATGAAGGAATGATGATGTGTTCAAGTCAGGATAGTATGCTATTTGGAGTCGATGACATTCCCACAATATTACTGCTCTATTCCTTTTGGTGGCACGGTTTGTAAGGTTGGATGCAAACATCTCTACTCTCCGCACAGGTCCAGACAACCCCACTTATCTAAGCAGAAATTCAAGTGCATGACCACCCCTTTCACTCCACTACTAAGGACAGAGCCTGGTAATCTTCTCTGTTCCACTGAGGACGCAGATGACCATACCCACATCACAGCAAAAAGCAACTCGGCCTTCTCCTCATCGCCACTGAAAACAAACTTTCCCTGTGAAGAACAAATCTCCACCTCCTGTTGGCACCCTTTGGGTCTAATTCCTGCCTCCTGTGAGCAGTAATTCACTTCATCCACGGAGGATCAAATCTTTCCCCTTCCCAACTGTTGAAAAATAACCTGTGCCATTTGCAGCTTCTCACTGAAATAAACTGAGCACCATCTTCCACTCTCCACACCTCGCTTCCCCCCAATGCTACGAGAAAATGCAGAAGTGAAACTAGCCCCAGGCTAGAGAGCGGTTGTTTCGATCACCACTTGAAAAATTGTCTGTGACCCAGATCCACCCAACACTTTTTATCCATGGTTATCATTTGTGAACCCTGCTGTTTTCTCTTCCTCTTCTCTTCTTCCATCTCCCTCCACAAATCAATGAATGAATATAGCTGCGACAAGCAGTTAGTTAATGCAGCCTATGTACTAATCAAAAGAGGGCAAACTAAAGCCAGACCTTGCTGGACTGGGGCATCTTGTGGCATACAATGTTGGTTAAACTTTTACTTGCACCCTTCAGCAGAAGATCTTTATGCACTGTAAATTGCTGGAAATGCAAGTTTATAATATCATGGAGCGGGCAACTGGAACACAAGGTGAACAGTGGGACCAATTATATCTCCTTAACCAGTGAAATGTAAACATCGACAAATGAACACAGGAGAAAGAGGGTAAATTAGAGTCATATCAGGTACAGAAAGAAATGTAAAGCGAGGGAAGTAAAGTTAGGATTACGAAAGGGAAAGTAAGAATGAATATTAAAATTAAAACCTTACATTAAAAAAAATCTCTATCAACAATTTATGAAGCAGAAATGAAAATCAACTTTTGACAGAGTTTCCTTTCTGAACCAGAAAGGTTGATTGGCATTTCCTTGACAATTATCAACTTGATAAAAAGTTACTTAAAATTGCAGCCCTAACTTTTTTTTAAATAGGTAATAAATGGACAAATAATGCACACATCCAGTACATTCATCAAATAATGGGGAAACTCACTGCAAGGTGCTGTTTGTGAAGCAAACGCAAGAAGGGCATAAGCCAACAAGTTCTGGAGTTTCATTACTCGTGCAGTATGTTTTAATCTCTGAATTAGCTGGCCAATTTGTACAGTGTATTAATAACAGCGAGCACTGTTAACATGCCCTCATTTTCCCAGTAACATTTAGTCCAATAAATTAATAAAACAGTCCAAAGATGTGCAGGTTAGGTGGATTGGCCGTTCTAAATTGTCCCTTAGTGTCCAAAGGTTAGGTGGGATTATGGGGCTACAGGGATAGGGTGGGGGTGTGGGCCTGGGTCGGGTGCTCTTTCAGAGGGTCAGTGTAGACTTGATGGGCCGAATCCTCACTGTAGGGATTCTATGATTTCAGCAGGTACTGGTGAATTAATATCTCCTTCCTAATGGAACCAATGCTGCTGCTACACCCATGGCAACTAAGTGACTTCAGTCGCTTTCCTTGGCAGTTTACATGTTCTACAAGTGTATTTATACTTCATTTTCAGGGTGTAAAGCAAGTTTAAAAAAAATGAAATGCATCTAATCTTGAAAGTTTTCACTTCTCTCTGATTTAATATTTGACTTATACTCTGTGCTTTATCTCTACCTCAATTCCAGAATTGAGTCCCGTCAGCTTCTGTGTCTCTAATGTGCGTGAGCTTTGTTTTAACTGAAGCTAGCGACATACCTTGCACCTGCAAACTGAACGCACAGTGTCCATTGCCTGCCCAGTTTCCAATCTGAATGCACGACAGCGTTTCAGTTCCTGATCCCACAGTTTCACTGCTCCTCCTTCCTTTGACCTGATAAAACAAAATCAATGTCTCAGTAAAATCCCCTTCTTTTGCCAATTTTAGTGGAAGAATATAAGTGGTCTAACGTAAATAAATTATGTTCTTCTTTGGTACTAAGAGGATTGCTATCCAATCAAAAATAAACAACTCACATTATATTGCACCTTCATATATAGCAAAACATCACAGGGCACCTAACAAGAGCATTTGACCTCCATACAGCCTTGGTCCAATCATGGGCAAAAGAAGAAAAATTCAGAGGTGAGAGTGACTGCCCTTCATATCAAGACAGCATTTGATCAAGTGCAGTATCAATGGGTTCTAGTATAATTGAAGTCAATGGGAACTGGGGCACCCCTTCATTGCCTGGAATCATACTTAGCACAAAATCTTAGAATCCCTACAGTGTAGGAGGAAACCATTCAGCCCATCAAGTCTGCACCAATCCTCTGAAAGAGCACCCTACCCAGGCCCACTCCCCTGCCCTATCCCCACAACCCCGTAACCTAACCTACATATCTTTGGACACTATGGGGCAATTTAGCATGGTCAATCCACGTATCCTGTGCATCTTTGAACTGCAGGAGGAAACTCACGCAGGCAAGGGGAATGTGCAAACTCCACACAGTCACCCAAGACCGGAATCAAACCCGGGTCCCTGGTGTTGTGAGGCAGCAGTACTAACCACTGTGCCAACTTGCTGCCCCGCCAAAATAAAGATGGTTGTGGTTGTTGGAGGCCAATCATCTCATCCACATTGCTGCAGGGGTTAAATGTGCAATCTCTATTGGTGCAATTCTGTGTATGGTAGCACAGTGGTTAGCACTTTTGCTTCACAGTGCCAGGGACCCTGATTTGATTCCCGGCTTGGGTCACTGTCTGCACGTTCTCCCCGTGTCTGCGTGGTTTTCCTCCGAGTGCTCCAGTTTCCTCCCACAAGTCCTGAAAGACGTGCTTGTTAGGTGAATTGGACATTCTGAATTCTCCCTCCGTGTACCCAAACAGGCGGCGTGGTGTGGCGACTAGGGGATTTTCACAGTAAATTCTTTGCAGTGTTAGCGTAAGCCTACTTGTGACACTAATAAAGATTTTTATTATGTTCTCCCAGAGGGAGCGCAAATGAGGAAGTGATAAAAGAACAAAGAACAAAGAAATGTACAGCACAGGAACAGGCCCTTCGGCCCTCCAAGCCCGTGCCGACCATACTGCCCGACTAAACTACAATCTTCTACACTTCCTGGGTCCGTATCCTTCTATTCCCATTATATTCATATATTTGTCAAGATGCCCCTTAAATGTCCCTATCGTCCCTGCTTCCACTACCTCCTCCGGTAGCGAGTTCCAGGCACCCACTACCCTCTGCGTAAAAAACTTGCCTCGTACATCTACTCTAAACCTTGCCCCTCTCACCTTAAACCTATGCCCCCTAGTAATTGACCCCTCTACCCTGGGGAAAAGCCTCTGACTATCCACTCTGTCTATGCCCCTCATAATTTTGTATACCTCTATCAGGTCGCCCCTCAACCTCCTTCGTTCCAGTGAGAACAAACCGAGTTTATTCAATCGCTCCTCATAGCTTATGCCCTCCATACCAGGCAACATTCTGGTAAATCTCTTCTGCACCCTCTCTAAAGCCTCCACATCCTTCTGGTAGTGTGGCGACCAGAATTGAACACTATATTCCAAGTGTGGCCTAACTAAGGTTCTATACAGCTGCAACATGACTTGCCAATTCTTATACTCAATGCCCCGGCCAATGAAGGCAAGCGTGCCGTATGCCTTCTTGACTACCTTCTCCACCTGTGTTGCCCCTTTCAATGACCTGTGGACCTGTACTCCTAGATCTCTTTGACTTTCAATACTCTTGAGGGTTCTACCATTCACTGTATATTCCCTACCTGCATTAGCCCTTCCAAAATGCATTACCTCACATTTGTCCGGATTAAACTCCATCTGCCATCTCTCCGCCCAAGTCTCCAGACAATCTAAATCCTGCTGTATCCTCAGACAGTCCTCATCGCTATCCGCAATTCCACCAACCTTTGTGTCGTCTGCAAACTTACTAATCAGACCAGTTACATTTTCCTCCAAATCATTTATATATACTACAAACAGCAAAGGTCCCAACACTGATCCCTGTGGAACACCACTGGTCACAGCCCTCCAATTAGAAAAGCATCCCTCCATTGCTACCCTCTGCCTTCTATGGCCTAGCCAGTTCTGTATCCACCTTGCCAGTTCACCCCTGATCTCGTGTGACTTCACCTTTTGTACTAGTCTACCATGAGGGACCTTGTCAAAGGCCTTACTGAAGTCCATATAGACAACATCTACTGCCCTACCTGCATCAATCATCTTAGTGACCTCCTCGAAAAACTCTATCAAGTTAGTGAGACACGACCTCCCCTTCACAAAACCGTGCTGCCTCTCACTAATACGTCCATTTGCTTCCAAATGGGAGTAGATCCTGTCTCGAAGAATTCTCTCCAGTAATTTCCCTACCACTGAAGTAAGGCTCACCGGCCTGTAGTTCCCGGGATTATCCTTGCTACCCTTCTTAAACAGAGGAACAACATTGGCTATTCTCCAGTCCTCCGGGACATCCCCTGAAGACAGCGAGGATCCAAAGATTTCTGTCAAGGCCTCAGCAATTTCCTCTCCAGCCTCCTTCAGTATTCTGGGGTAGATCCCATCAGGCCCTGGGGACTTATCTACCTTAATATTTTTTAAGACACCCAACACCTCGTCTTTTTGGATCACAATGTGACCCAGGCTATCTACACCCCCTTCTCCAGACTCAACATCTACCAATTCCTTCTCTTTGGTGAATACTGATGCAAAGTATTCATTTAGTACCTCGCCCATTTCCTCTGGCTCCGCACATAGATTCCCTTGCCTATCCTTCAGTGGGCCAACCCTTTCTCTGGCTACCCTCTTGCTTTTTATGTCCGTGTAAAAAGCCTTGGGATTTTCCTTAACCCTATTTGCCAATGACTTTTCATGACCCCTTCTAGCCCTCCTGACTCCTTGCTTAAGTTCCTTCCTACTTTCCTTATATGCCACACAGGCTTCGTCTGTTCCCAGCCTTTTAGCCCTGACAAATGCCTCCTTTTTCTTTTTGACGAGGCCTACAATATCACTCGTTATCCAAGGTTCCCGAAAATTGCCGTATTTATCTTTCTTCCTCACAGGAACATGCCTGTCCTGTATTCCTTTCAACTGACACTTGAAAGCCTCCCACATGTCAGATGTTGATTTGCCCTCAAACATCCGCCCCCAATCTATGTTCTTCAGTTCCCGCCTAACATTGTTATAATTAGCCTTCCCCCAATTTAGCACATTCATCCTCGGACCACTCTTATCCTTGTCCACCAGTACTTTAAAACTTACTGAATTGTGGTCACAAGTGATGCCCAATCATTTGCCATGCAAATTTATGCATGGCAAGAATTGCAAGGGATTTTCCCAGGAATCCTGCTATTGGGCTGCCATTCTTAGCGGCGGCCTGTTAGCTAGGTCCCGTGACTGGCGCAATGTTTATAATCTATTTTTTTAATTTAAAAAATAAATAAATTTAGAGTACTCAATTCATTTTTTCCAATTAAGGGGCAATTTAGCGTGGACAATCCACCTACCCTGCACATCTTTGGGTTGTGGGGGCGAAACCCACGCAAACACGGGGAGAATGTGCAAACTCCACACAAACAGTGAACCAGAGCCGGGATCGAACCTGGGACCTCGGCGCCGTGAGGCTGCAGGGCTACCACTGCGCCACCGTGCTGCCCCAATGTTTATAAACATAACCTATGATTGACAAGTCTTGGCCGACTTCAAACAGAATTCAGTGCTTTCCAATCATCTCCCTTCATGCTTGAGTGATTTTGAAGTGGTCAGCTGGAAATTGACAGCAGTTAGCTGTCTGAAGTTCATAAACATTGTGGTTAGAGCACTTCAGGGTTACTCAAGTGTGAAGAAAGATGAATGAAACAAGATAACTACTGTATGTGTGTGTGTGGAAGCTGTCAATCACAGTGTAGTAAGGGGAATAAATGGCTTGCAGCTCAAGGATTTCAAGGGGTTTAAACACAGCTAACTGCTTTTCTCTCCAGGAATTGACTTGCGGTGGGTGCTTCCTGCGTCTTCTGGACTGCTCACTTGCTTCCAGACAGGGGTCTCTTTTTCTGGGCTCTTCCTTACAGGAGACTTTTTTGGGGGGAGGGGGGTTCCATGGGGGCAGGGTCTCTTTATTTAGGGGTCTCCTTATGTAAAGGGTCTCTGGGGGTGTGGGGGGAGTCTCTTTATTTAGGGGGTCTCCTTATTTTGGGGGGGCTTGCATTGGGGGGCATGGCCCTCGAATGGACTTTGGGGGAAACTCCCTGAAGGAGTTACCCCCTTGGCTCACCGGAAGTCCACCGTGCCAGGGCCATGCCTGTCAATAGCAGTAGTAATTCTCACCCCTGTGATTCCCGGCCCAGAGGACCATTAAATCATGCCAGCCGGAGAATATGGTGCTCGGCCTGCTAAGTGGATGCAAATGGATCTTTTTAAAAAAATATATTTTATTGAATTTTTTCAAACAAAAATTTTCCATTTTTACAACTTAATAATAATAAAATGTACATTAACCGTTATTTAAATAATATATTAAACTAACAACAAATGAGAAAAAAGTATTACACAAGAAGCAATTATCCACAACTAGCCTAAAGAGAGAAAGAAAAACAAAAAACAAAACACAAAATAACCCCCCCCCCTCCCTGGGTTGCTGCTGCTGTCTGTTCTGTTTTTCCATTATCATTCCGCGAGATAGTCAAGAAACGGTTTCCACCACGGTGAACCCCTGAGCCGATCCTCTTAACGCATATGTTATTCGCTCCAGTCTTATGAACCCTGCCATGTCGTTTATCCAGGCCTCCACGCCCGGGGGCTTAGCTTCTTTCCACATAAGTAGAATCCTTCGCCGGGCTACTAGGGACGCAAAGGCCAAAACGTCGGCCTCTTTCGCCTCCTGCACTCCCGTTTCTTCTGCAACCCCAAATATAGCTAACCCCCAGCTTGGTTTGACCCGGACCCCCACCACCTTTGAGACCACACTTGCCACATCCTCCCAGAACTCATGTAGTGCCGGATACGACCAGAACATGTGGGTGTGGTTCGCCGAGCTTCCCGAGCACCTCCCACATCTATCCTCCACCCCAAAAAACCTGCTCAGTCTTGCTCCCGTCATATGCGCCCTGTGTAGAACCTTAAATTGAATCAGGCTAAGCCTGGCACATGAGGACGAGGAATTTACCCTGCTTAGGGCATCTGCCCACAGCCCCTCCTCAATCTCTTCCCCCAGCTCCTCTTCCCATTTTCCCTTCAGCTCCTCTACCATCGTCTCCCCCTCGTCTCTCATCTCCCTGTATATTTCCGACACTTTACCTTCTCCAACCCATGCCCCCGAAATCACTCTGTCCTGGATCCCTTGCGTCGGGAGCTGCGGAAATTCCCTCACCTGTTGCCTCGTAAATGCCCTGGAAAATGTATCGGAAAGCATTCCCTGGTGGCAACTTATATTTTTCTTCCAGTGCTCCCAAACTCGCAAACGTCCCGTCCACAAACAGGTCCTTCAGCTTCCTAATTCCTGCTCGCTGCCAACATTGAAATCCCCCATCTATCCTCCCCGGGACGAACCTGTGGTTATTCCTTATCGGAGACCACACCGAGGCACCCGTCACTCCCCTGTGTCATCTCCACTGCCCCCAGATCTTCAAGGTCGCCACCACCACTGGGTTTGTGGTGTACCTTTTCGGGGAGAACGGTAGCGACGCCGTCGCCAGCGCTTTCAGGCTTGTTCCCTTACAGGACGCCATCTCCAGCCTTTTCCACGCCGCACCTTCCTCTTCCCTCATCCACTTACGGACCATCGACACATTGGCGGCCCAATAGTAGTCACTCAGACTCGGCAGTGCCAATCCCCTACTGTGCTGCAGGAACCCCCTCTTTACCCTCGGGGTCTTTCCCGCCCATACAAAGCTCGTAATGCTCCCATCTATTTTTTTTTAAAAAAAGGCCTTAGTAATCAGGATGGGGAGGCACTGAAACACGAAAAGAAACCTCGGGAGGACCACCATCTTGACCGCCTGTACTCTGCCCGCCAATGACAGGGGCACCATACCCCACCTCTTAAAGCCCTCCTCCATCTGCTTTACCAGTCGCGTCAGGTTAAGTTTGTGTAGGGTTCCCCAGTTCCTGGCCACCTGAATCCCCAGGTATCGAAAATTCCCTGTCACTCTCCTCAGCGGCAGAGCATCTATCCCCCTGCCCTGTTCCCCGGGGTGCATCACAAAAAGTTCGCTCTTTCCCATATTTAATTTATATCCCGAGAACTCTCCAAACTCCCTGAGTATCTGCATTACCTCTGGCATCCCCTCTACTGGGTCCGCCACATATAGCAGTAAATTGTCTGCATATAGTGACACTCGATGTTCCTCCCCCCCTCTAAGCACCCCCCTCCACTTCTTAGAGTCCCACAGCGCTATGGCCAACGGCTCAATTGCCAACGCGAACAGTAACGGGGACAGGGGGCACCCCTGTCTTGTACCCCTATGTAATCGGAAGTAACCCGATCTTTGCCTATTTGTAACAACGCTTGCCACCTGGGCCCCGTACAGGAGTCTAACCCATCTAATGAACCCCTCCCCGAACCCAAATCTCTTCAGCACCTCCCACAAATAGAACATAGAACATAGAACAATACAGCGCAGTACAGGCCCTTCGGCCCACGATGTTGCACCGAAACAAAAGCCATCTAACCTACACTATGCCATTATCATCCATATGTTTATCCAATAAACTTTTAAATGCCCTCAATGTTGGCGAGTTCACTACTGTAGCAGGTAGGGCATTCCACGGCCTCACTACTCTTTGCGTAAAGAACCTACCTCTGACCTCTGTCCTATATCTATTACCCCTCAGTTTAAAGTTATGTCCCCTCGTGCCAGCCATATCCATCCGCGGGAGAAGGCTCTCACTGTCCACCCTATCCAACCCCCTGATCATTTTGTATGCCTCTATTAAGTCTCCTCTTAACCTTCTTCTCTCCAACGAAAACAACCTCAAGTCCGTCAGCCTTTCCTCATAAGATTTTCCCTCCATACCAGGCAACATCCTGGTAAATCTCCTCTGCACCCGCTCCAAAGCCTCCACGTCCTTCCTATAATGCGGTGACCAGAACTGTACGCAATACTCCAAATGCGGCCGTACCAGAGTTCTGTACAGCTGCAACATGACCTCCCGACTCCGGAACTCAATCCCTCTACCAGTAAAGGCCAACACTCCATAGGCCTTCTTCACAACCCTATCAACCTGGGTGGCAACTTTCAGGGATCTATGTGCATGGACACCTAGATCCCTCTGCTCATCCACACTTTCAAGAACTTTACCATTAGCCAAATATTCCGCATTCCTGTTATTCCTTCCAAAGTGAATCACCTCACACTTCTCTACATTAAACTCCATTTGCCACCTCTCAGCCCAGCTCTGCAGCTTATCTATATCCCTCTGTAACCTGCTACATCCTTCCACACTATCGACAACACCACCGACTTTAGTATCGTCTGCAAATTTACTCACCCACCCTTCTGCGCCTTCCTCTAGGTCATTGATAAAAATGACAAACAGCAACGGCCCCAGAACAGATCCTTGTGGTACTCCACTTGTGACTGTACTCCATTCTGAACATTTCCCATCAACCACCACCCTCTGTCTTCTTTCAGCTAGCCAATTTCTGATCCACATCTCTAAATCACCCTCAATCCCCAGCCTCCGTATTTTTTGCAATAGCCTACCGTGGGGAAACTTATCAAACGCTTTGCTGAAATCCATATACACCACATCAACTGCTCTACCCTCGTCTACCTGTTCAGTCACCTTCTCAAAGAACTCAATAAGGTTTGTGAGGCATGACCTACCCTTCACAAAGCCATGCTGACTATCCCTGATCATATTATTCCTATCTAGATGATTATAAATCTTGTCCCTTATAATCCCCTCCAAGACTTTACCCACTACAGACGTGAGGCTCACCGGTCTATAGTTGCCGGGGTTGTCTCTGCTCCCCTTTTTGAACAAAGGGACCACATTTGCTGTCCTCCAGTCCTCTGGCACTATTCCTGTAGCCAATGATGACATAAAAATCAAAGCCAAAGGTCCAGCAATCTCTTCCCTGGCCTCCCATAGAATCCTAGGATAAATCCCATCAGGTCCCGGGGACTTATCTATTTTCAGCCTGTCCAGAATTGCCAACACCTCTTCCCTACGTACCTCAATGCCATCTATTCTATTAGCCTGGGGCTCAGCATTCTCCTCCACAACATTATCTTTTTCCTGAGTGAATACTGACGAAAAATATTCATTTAGTATCTCGCCTATCTCTTCAGACTCCACACACAATTTCCCATCCCTGTCCTTGACTGGTCCTACTCTTTCCCTAGTCATTCGCTTATTCCTGACATACCTATAGAAAGCTTTTGGGTTTTCCTTGATCCTTCCTGCCAAATACTTCTCATGTCCCCTCCTTGCTCGTCTTAGCTCTCTCTTTAGATCCTTCCTCGCTACCTTGTAACTATCCATCGCCCCAACCGAAACTTCACACTTCATCTTCACATAGGCCTTCTTCTTCCTCTTAACAAGAGATTCCACTTCCTTGGTAAACCACGGTTCCCTCGCTCGACGCCTTCCTCCCTGTCTGACCGGTACATACTTATCAAGAACACGCAGTAGCTGATCCTTGAACAAGCCCCACTTATCCAGTGTGCCCAACACTTGCAGCCTACTTCTCCACCTTATCCCCCCCAAGTCACGTCTAATGGCATCATAATTGCCCTTCCCCCAGCTATAACTCTTGCCCTGCGGTGTATACTTATCCCTTTCCATCATTAACGTAAACGTCACCGAATTGTGGTCACTGTCCCCAAAGTACTCTCCTACCTCCAAATCCAACACCTGGCCTGGTTCATTACCCAAAACCAAATCCAACGTGGCCTCGCCTCTTGTTGGCCTGTCAACATATTGTTTCAGGAAACCCTCCTGCACACACTGTACAAAAAACGACCCATCTATTGTACTCGAACTATATATTTTCCAGTCAATATTTGGAAAGTTAAAGTCTCCCATAATAACTACCCTGTTACTTTCGCTCATATCCAGAATCATCTTCGCCATCCTTTCCTCTACATCCCTAGAACTATTAGGAGGCCTATAAAAAACTCCCAACAGGGTGACCTCTCCTTTCCGGTTTCTAGCTTCAGCCAATACTACCTCGGAAGAGTCCCCATCTAGCATCCTCTCCGCCACCGTAATACTGCTCTTGACTAGCAGCGCCACACCTCCCCCTCTTTTGCCTCCTTCTCTGAGCTTACTAAAACACCTAAACCCCGGAACCTGCAACATCCATTCCTGTCCCTGCTCTATCCATGTCTCCGAAATGGCCACAACATCGAAGTCCCAGGTACCAACCCACGCTGCCAGTTCCCCTACCTTGTTTCGTATACTCCTGGCATTGAAGTAGACACACTTCAAACCACCTACCTGAACGCTGGCCCCCTCCTGCGACGTCAAATCTGTGCTCCTGACCTCTATACTCTCATTCTCCCTTACCCTAAAACTACAATCCAGGTTCCCATGCCCCTGCTGCATTAGTTTAAACCCCCCCAAAGAGCACTAACAAATCTCCCCCCCAGGATATTTGTGCCCCTCAGGTTCAGATGTAGACCATCCTGTCTGTAGAGGTCCCACCTTCCCCAGAAAGAGCCCCAGTTATCCAAAAATCTGAAACCCTCCCGCCTGCACCATCCCTGTAGCCACGTGTTTAAATGCTCTCTCTCCCTATTCCTCATCTCACTATCACGTGGCACGGGCAACAACCCAGAGATAACAACTCTGTTTGTTCTAGTTCTGAGCTTCCATCCTAGCTCCCTGAAAGCCTGCCTGACATCCTTGTCCCCTTTCCTACCTATGTCGTTGGTGCCAATGTGGACCACGACTTGGGGCTGCTCCCCCTCCCCCCTAAGGACCCGGAAAACACGATCCGAGACATCACGTACCCTTGCACCTGGGAGGCAACATACCAAACGTGAGTCTCTCACGCTCCCACAAAATCTCCTATCTGTGCCCCTGACTATAGAGTCCCCAATTACTAATGCTCTGCTCCTCTCCCCCCTTCCCTTCTGAGCAACAGGGACAGACTCCGTGCCAGAGGCCCGTACCCCATGGCTTACCCCTGGTAAGTTGTCCCCCCCACAAGTATCCAAAGCGGTATACTTGTTTCTCAGGGGAACGACCGCAGGGGATCCCTGCACTGACTGTTTTTTCCCAGTCCCTCTTACAGTTACCCACCTATCTCCAATCTTTGGTGTAACTAATTCCCTGAAGCTGCTATCTATGACCCCTTCTGCCTCCCGAATGATCCGAAGTTCTTCCAACTCCAGCTCCAGTTCCCTAACTCGGTCTTGGAGGAGCTGGAGATGGCAGCACTTCCTGCAGGTAAAATCAGCAGGGACACTAACGGCATCCCTCACCTCAAACATCCTGCAGGAGGAACATTGCACTCCCTTCCCTGCCATTCCTCTAACTTTCTACCAAGATCTGGCTAACAACTAAATTAAATTTTTATAAAAAATAATAATAATATAATAAAAATATGGTACTTACCTCAGACCAATGGATTTTATTATTAGGTTAGAGGAGGAGGGCGGGTTGGAGACACTACACGTGTAGTGTCTCGGGTTTCCTCTCCACCAGAATTTATTGGTGAGGGTCTTCCCAGACGTCCGCGGGTCGACTTCCTGTTCCCGCCTAAAAAACTAATTTAAAAAAAAAGAAAAATTCTCAGCTCCCGCTGAAACTGACAAACCAGCTGCTCTCACGCCGCCGAAATCGACTGGCCTGCCCCTGCAAAGAGAAGTGCTTTTAAAGGTTGACTTACCTCCCAGAAACCTCCTTCCGCAATGCTCCCGCTGAAACTGACTAACCAGCTGCTCTCACGCCGCCGAAATCGACTGGCCTGCCCCTGCAAAGAGAAGTGCTTTTAAAGGTTGACTTACCTCCCAGCAACCTCCTTCCGCAATGCTCCCGCTGAAACTGACTAACCAGCTGCTCTCACGCCGCCGAAATCGACTGGCCTGCCCCTGCAAAGAGAAGTGCTTTTAAAGGTTGACTTACCTCCCAGCAACCTCCTTCCGCAATGCTCCCGCTGAAACTGACGAACCAGCTGCTCTCACGCCGCCGAAATCGACTGGCCTGCCCCTGCAAAGAGAAGTGCTTTTAAAGGTTGACTTACCTCCCAGCAACCTCCTTCCGCAATGCTGCCGCTGAAACTGACTAACCAGCTGCTCTCACGCCGCCGAAATCGACTGGCCTGCCCCTGCAAAGAGAAGTGCTTTTAAAGGTTGACTTACCTCCCAGCAACCTCCTTCCGCAATGCTCCCGCTGAAACTGACTAACCAGCTGCTCTCACGCCGCCGAAATCGACTGGCCTGCCCCTGCAAAGAGAAGTGCTTTTAAAGGTTGACTTACCTCCCAGCAACCTCCTTCCGCAATGCTCCCGCTGAAACTGACTAACCAGCTGCTCTCACGCCGCCAAAATCGACTGGCCTGCCCCTGCAAAGAGAAGTGCTTTTAAAGGTTGACTTACCTCCCAGCAACCTCCTTCCGCAATGCTCCCGCTGAAACTGACTAACCAGCTGCTCTCACGCCGCCGAAATCGACTGGCCTGCCCCTGCAAAGAGAAGTGCTTTTAAAGGTTGACTTACCTCCCAGCAACCTCCTTCCGCAATGCTGCCGCTGAAACTGACTAACCAGCTGCTCTCACGCCGCCGAAATCGACTGGCCTGCCCCTGCAAAGAGAAGTGCTTTTAAAGGTTGACTTACCTCCCAGCAACCTCCTTCCGCAATGCTCCCGCTGAAACTGACTAACCAGCTGCTCTCTCGCCGCCGAAATCGACTGGCCTGCCCCTGCAAAGAGAAGTGCTTTTAAAGGTTGACTTACCTCCCAGCAACCTCCTTCCGCAATGCTCCCGCTGAAACTGACTAACCAGCTGCTCTCACGCCGCCGAAATCGACTGGCCTGCCCCTGCAAAGAGAAGTGCTTTTAAAGGTTGACTTACCTCCCAGCAACCTCCTTCCGCAATGCTCCCGCTGAAACTGACTAACCAGCTGCTCTCACGCCGCCGAAATCGACTGGCCTGCCCCTGCAAAGAGAAGTGCTTTTAAAGGTTGACTTACCTCCCAGCAACCTCCTTCCGCAATGCTCCCGCTGAAACTGACTAACCAGCTGCTCTCACGCCGCCGAAATCGACTGGCCTGCCCCTGCAAAGAGAAGTGCTTTTAAAGGTTGACTTACCTCCCAGCAACCTCCTTCCGCAATGCTCCCGCTGAAACTGACTAACCAGCTGCTCTCACGCCGCCGAAATCGACTGGCCTGCCCCTGCAAAGAGAAGTGCTTTTAAAGGTTGACTTACCTCCCAGCAACCTCCTTCCGCAATGCTCCCGCTGAAACTGACTAACCAGCTGCTCTCACGCCGCCGAAATCGACTGATTTCGTGGCAGGTCTTGGGGCGCAGATAGTCCCACTCCACTCTATCGAATGCTTTCTCTGCATCCATCGCCACCACTATCTCTGCCTCCCCCTCCGGTGGGGGCATCATCATCACCCCCAGCAACCTTCGTATATTGGCGTTCAATTGTCTCCCTTTAACAAACCCTGTCTGGTCGTCATGTACCACCCCTGGGACACACTCCTCTATCCTTGTAGCCATCACTTTGGCCAGCAGCTTGGCATCTACATTTAGGAGGGAGATGGGCCTGTATGACCCGCACTGCAGCGGGTCTTTGTCTCGTTTCAGAATTAACGATATCGTCGCCTCCGACATTGTCGGGGGTAGTGTCCCCCTTTCCTTAGCTTCATTGAAGGTTCTCACCAGAAGCGGGGCCAGCAGGTCCATATATTTCCCATAAAATTCCACCGGGAACCCATCTGGTCCCGGAGCCTTCCCTGCTTGCATATTCCCAATTCCTTTGATCACCTCCTCCACCTCAATCTGCGCCCCAAGACCTGCCACCTCCTGCTCCTCCACCTTCGGGAACTCCAGCTGGTCCAAAAAGTGTATCATTCCCTCTTTCCCCTCCGGGGGTTGGGACTTATACAGCCTCTCATAAAATGTCTTGAACACCTCGTTCACTTTCCCTGCTCTCTGCTCCATCCTTCCCGTTTCGTCCCTAACTGCTCCGATCTCTCTCGCCGCCCCCCTCTTTCGAAGTTGTTGGGCCAGCAGCCGGCTCGCCTTTTCCCCATATTCATATTGTACTCCCTGTGCCTTCCTCCACTGCGTCTCCGTCTTTCCCTGTATAGCCCTTTCTCCAGGGCCTCCGCATACTGCCTACCCACCCTCAGAATTTCCCCAACCAATCTCTCTCTTTTTTTACCCTCTTGTTTCCCCCTGTGGGCTCTAATGGAAATCAGCTCTCCTCTAACCACCGCCTTCAGCACTTCCCATACTACCCCCACCTGGACCTCCCCACCGTCATTGACCTCCAGGTATCTTTCGATGCATCCTCTCACCCTTCCGCATACCCCCTCGTCCGCCAGTAGTCCCATATCTAATCTCCAAAGTGGGCGTTGTTCCTTTTCCTCTCCTAGATCCAGATCCACCCAATGTGGGGCGTGATCTGAAACGGCTATAGCCGAGTACTCCGTTCCTGTCACTTTTGGGATCAGCGCCCTTCCCAAGACAAAAAAGTCGATCCGGGAGTATACTGTATGGACGTGGGAGAAGAAGGAAAACTCTTTCCCCATCGGTCTGGCAAATCTCCACGGATCTACCCCTCCCACCTGCTCCATAAATCCCTTAAGCACCTTGGCCGCTGCCGGCCTTCTCCCGGTCCTGGATCTGGACCGGTCCAGCCCTGGGTCCAGCACTGTGTTAAAATCCCCCCCCATTACCAAGCTTCCCGCCTCCAGGTCCGGAATACGTCCCAGCATTCGCTTCATGAATCCCGCGTCATCCCAGTTCGGGGCGTTTACGTTCACCAGCACCACCGCCTCACCCTGCAATCTGCCACTCACCATCACGTACCTGCCCCCACAATGGTCTTAGCCTCGAACGATACCCGTTTCCCCACCAGTATTGCCACCCCTCTGTTTTTCGCATCTAGCCCTGAGTGGAATACCTGTCCCACCCATCCTTTCCTTAGTCTAACCTGATCCGCCAATTTCAGGTGCGTCTCCTGGAGCATAACCACATCCGCCTTCAGTCTCTTTAAGTGCGCAAACACACTTGCCCTCTTAATCGGCCCATTTAAACCTCTCACATTCCATGTGATCAGCCGGGTTGGGGGGCCGTTTACCCCCCCCTCGTCGACTAGCCATCCCCTTTTTTAAGCCAGCTCCCCACCCAGGTCCCACGCATCTGTCTGTCCCCCAGACTGCGCCCTCCCGTCCCGACCACCTCGTCTCGTATCAGCTCCCCCTTACCCTCAGCAGCAGCAACCCAGTTAACCCCCCCCCGGCTAGATTCCCCTCTAGCTTGATTGCTCCCCCCATATTGCTTCCGGGAGTCAGCTAACTTTGGCTGACCTTGACTTCCCCCATTTATCCTTTGACCTCCCTGCGTGAGGCCCCCTTCCTTCCTGCGCCCTTTTTCCCGCCTCAATTTCCATAGCGCGGGAAAAACCCCGCGCTTTCCTCTCGGCCCCGCCCCTAATGGTGCAGTTCCCTCATTCCCCTTCCCTGTCCCCTTTTCCACCGGCGCCCACATTTCTTCGTGTGTCCCCCCTCGGGGGGGGGGGGGAGGGGGGGGGGGGGGGGAGAAAATTCCCCGTCCAACATTATTACATATTAGCCCTCCCTCTCCCCACTTTACATTTCTGTGCCACCACCTCGCTACCTCTCTCCAGACATCAATTTCTCAAGTCTAGTCCAATTTCTCTTCCTGAATGAATGTCCATGCCTCCTCCGCCGTCTCGAAGTAGTGGTGTTTGCCCTGGTGTGTGACCCACAATCTTGCCGGCTGCAGCATCCCAAATTTGACTTTCTTCCTATGTAGCACCGCCTTGGCCCGATTAAAGTTCGCCCTCCTTCTCGCCACCTCTGCACTCCAATCTTGATATACGCGTATCACAGCGTTCTCCCACTTGCTGCTCCGTGTCCTCTTAGCCCAACTCAGGACCATCTCCCTGTCCCTGTAGCGATGGAACCTCACCACTATTGCTCTTGGTGTTTCCCCTGCCTTTGGTCTTCTCACGAGGACCCGGTACGCTCCCTCCACTTCCAGGGGGCCCGTTGGGGCCTCAGCCCCCATTAGAGTATGGAGCATCGTACTCACATACGCCCCAGCAACAACTCCCTCTGTCCCTTCGGGGAGACCTAAAATCCTTAGATTCTTCCTCCTCGAGCTGTTCTCCAGGGCTTCCAGCCTTTCTATGCACCTCTTATGTAGTGCCTCGTGCGTCTCCATTTTTACCACCAGGCCCTGTATCTCGTCTTCGTTCTCGGCTGCCTTTGCCTTCACTCCACGGAGTTCTATCGCCTGGACCTTCTGTGTTTCCTTCAATCCCTCGATTGCCAGTAACATCGGCGCCAGCACCTCTTTCTTGAGCTCCTCCACACATCGTCGGAGGAACTCCTGCTGTTCCGGGCCCCATACCATCTGGGCTCCCTCGGCCGCCATCTTGCTTCTCCCTTCTCTTCCCTGCCGCTGCTCCGGAGGATCCTCCGCAATCTGGACACTGCTGTCGCTCCTTTCCATCCACACCCGGGGGGACTTCTTCCTTTGTCACCTCACACTGGGTTTGGCCGTAAAAAATTTCCGTTGGGGCTCCCGATAAGAGCCTAAAAGTCCGTTGAAACGAGAGGTGCTGAAATGTGCGGCTTAGCTGGTCATCGCCGCAACCGGAAGTCGATGCAAATGGATCTTAATGACCCATCTACAACCTCCTGCTGGCATGGGGCGTAAACCTTGATCCCAATGGCAGCGGGGGGGGGGGGGTCGGAGCATTGGAAACGGGGTGCTCCTCCTGTTTTCTTCACTAACGCAGGATTCTCTGCCTCACCAGGAACTCCGTTACTGGCAACACGAGGTGGAGAATTTTTGCCTTCTGTAGAAACTGTTGTTAACTATCCACCTCATTCATCACCAGAACACCATGGTTGCAGTGTGTACCGTCTAAAAGGTGCTCTGCAACAAATTGACAAGTCCTCAGTGACATCACCTTCTAAACCCACAAACTTTACCATCTTGAAGGACAAGGATTGAAAGCAAATGGGAACACCACCAACTCCACGTTCTCGAACTCACACACCATCTTGACTTGGAAGTATAATTTCCATTGCTTCATTATTACTGGGTCAAAACCTTGGAACTCCCTCCCCAATAGCACTTTGGGTATACCTACACCATTTGGACTACAGCATTGCAAGGTGGTGGCTCAACACCAGCTTCTTAAGGGTAACAAATGTTGACCTTGCTAGCAATGTCCTCATTTGGTGAATGAATACAAAAGAAACAATTTATAAAAACACTGAACCACAGAAGCAGGTAACCACAGAGCAGATCAAAAGCTTTATCAAAGAGGCAGGTTTTAATGTGTATGTTTATGGAAATAATTCCAGAGTTCACAGCCAAGGCAGCTGAAAGCTTAGCTCTCAATGGTTGAGCAATTATAATCAGAAATGCTCAGGAGGCCAGAATTGGAGCAATAAGGATATCTCAAACACTAGTAGGAGGAGGTTAAAGAGAGATGGGGGAGGGGTGGGACGATTGCCATGGAGGGATTTGAAAACAAGGATGAGGATTTTAAAATATTTAAATATTTATTGAAAGTTAGGAAAAAGGCTGATTTAACATTTTAGGAGTTTGTTAGGAGCCAATCGCAAAACATTGAAACATTAACTGCAGTGGAGCTCAGAAAACTCTGTTATTGGAATGCTGGTTAGATCTCGTGATTGGCTTCTTTGCTACACATTCTCCCCCTTCACACAAACCACTGCAGGTGTGATGACATTGTGCAAGAAAGGTATGAGCAGACTTCCGGTTGCGGCGATGCGGGGCTAAGCCGCACGTTTCGGCAGCTCCCGCGATTACGGACTTTCGGGCTCTCCAGAGGAGCCACAACGGGAATTTTTCGAAGACGTCCCGTGTGGGAAGTTGAGAGCAAGGTCCCCCTTCACTGTATATGGAACGGACAAGAAGTGGAGCACCTAAAAAAGCGGCGTTGGAGCAGCGAGGGAAGAAAAACAAGATGGCGGCGGCCGGAGATAAAGTGGAATGCGGGCCGGAGCTGCAAGAGTTTATCAAGCGCTGTTTTGAGGAGCTGCGGTAAGAGATGCTGGCGCCTATGCTGTCGGCGATCGAAGGATTAGAGATGACCCAGAAGGCCCATGAGGTAAAGATCCAGGAGGTGCAGAAAAAAGTCGATGAGAACAATGATGAGATCTTGGGCCTGGCGGTGAAGTTGGAGAGGCACGAGACGCTGCACAAAAGGTGGGCGGAAAGATTCGAAGACCTGGAGAACAGGTCAAGGAGAAAGAATCTTCGGATCCTGGGTCTCCCTGAAGGAGTGGAGGGGACCGATGCCGGGGCATATGCGAGCACGATGCTTGAGTCGCTGATGGGTGCGGAGGCCCCTCCGAGGCCTCTGGAGCTGGATGGGGCACATCGGGTGCTGGCAAGGAGGCCCAAGGCCAACGAGCCGCCAAGGGCTATTGTGGTGAGGTTTCACCGTTTCACGGACAGAGATAGGGTCTTGAGATGGGCCAAGAAAGAGCGGAGCAGTAGCTGGGAGAATGCGGAGATCCGAATCTACCCGGACTGGAGCACGGAGGTGGCAAAGAAGAGAGCGGGTTTCAACCGGGCCAAGACGGTGCTGCATCAGAAGGGAGTGAGATTCGGAATGCTGCAGCCAGCGTGATTGTGGGTCACATTCCAGGATCAACATCACTACTTTGAAACGCCTGAGGAGGCTTGGACCTTTATCCAAACTGAAAAGTTGGACTCAAACTGAGGGTTTGTGGGGGAGGGGGGGGGGGATGTTGGATGTTTGTTGTACACAGGGTTTGAATCACGCGCAGGAAATGTTCCACGGGTTGGGTGATGGATGGGGATGGGGAAAGGGATCGGGTGAGAAGACTGTGCGAGAAGGTGGGCGCCGGTGCTGGAGGGAGGGGAGGCTCGGGGATGGGGGAAATGAGATAAGGCCGCGACAGGAGCTGCGCCAGAGGGGGCGGGGCAGGCTCAGGAAAGCGCGGGCTTTTTCCCGGGCTAGGGAAGGACGGCGTGGGGGGGTTGGGGGGGAGTGGAGGAGCGCACACGGATTGTTGGGGAGGGGAGATTCCCACACGGGGGGGGGGTCAATGGGACGGCGGGGGAAGCCAGGGTCAGCAGGAGTCAGCTGACCTACGGGAGTGTTATGGGGGGAGCAAAAGAGCTAGACTCGGGTCTAGCCGGGGGGGGGGGGAGGATAGGGTTGCTACCGCACTGGCCGAGGGGGAATTGGACACAGAAGAGGTGGTCGGGGCGGGGGTCTGGAGGGTGAGGGCGGTGCTGGCACGGGACTGGCCTAGAAAAGGTGATGGCTAGTTGGTGGGGGGGGAGGGGTGGGAGGCCGCCCAATCCGGCTGATAACGTGGAATGTGAGGGGCCTGAATGGGCCAGTAAAGAGGACCCGAGTGTTCGCGCACTTAAAAGGACTGAAGGCAGATGTGGTCATGCTCCAGGAGACACATTTGAAGGTGGCAGACCAGGTCAGGTTAAGAAAGGGATGGGCAGGACAGGTATTTCAGTCGGGGCTGGATGCGAAGAACAGAGGGGTGGCAATATTGGTGGGGAAGCGGGTGTCGTTTGAGGCCAAGAATATTGTAGTGGACAATGGAGGTCGATACGTGATGGTGAGCGGTAGGTTGCAGGGGACGTGGGTGGTATTGGTAAATGTATACGCCCCGAACTGGGACGATGCTGGATTCATGAAGCGTATGTTGGGGCGCATTCCGGACCTGGAGGTAGGAAGCTTGATAATGGGTGGGGATTTCAACACGATGTTGGACCCAGCACTGGATCGCTCCAGATCTAGGACCGGAAAGAGGCTGGCTGCGGCCAAGGTGCTTAGGGGGCTTATGGACCAGATGGGGGAGAGTGGATCCGTGGAGGTTTGCCAGGCCGCAGGCCAGGGAATTTTCTTTTTCCTCCCACGTGCACAAAGCCTACTCCCGGATAGATTTTTTTGTTCTGGGCAGGGTGCTGATCCCGAAAGTGGAGGGAAGGGAGTATTTGGCCATAGCCATTTCAGATCACGCCCCGCACTGGGTGGAACTGGAGTTGGGAGAGGAGAGGGACCAACGCCCGTTGTGGCGGTTGGATGTGGGACTGCTGGCAGATGAGGCGGTGTGCGGGAAGGTGAGGGGGTGCACTGAAAGGTACTTGGAGGCCAACGAGAACGGGGAGGTCCAGGTGGGGGTCGTATGGGAGGCGCTGAAGGCAGTGGTCAGGAGAGAGTTAATCTCCATCAGGCCTCATAGGGAGAAGAGGGAGGGCAGGGAAAGGGAGAGGTTAGTGGGGGAGATTTTAAGAGTGGACAGGAGATACACAGAGGCCCCTAAAGAGGGACTACTTAGGGAAAGGTGAAATCTCCAGACGGAGTTCGACCTGTTGACCACAGGGAAGGCAGAGGCACAGTGTAGGAAAGCGCAGGGGGCGACGTATGAGTATGGGGAGAAGGCGAGCCGGATGCTGGCACACCAGCTCCGTAAGAGGATGGCAGCGAGGGAGATAGGTGGAGTCAAGGATGGAAGGGGAGCTACGGTGCGGAGTGCGATGAAAGTAAACAAGGCATTCAAGGCCTTCTATGAGTAGCTGTACAGATTCCAGCCCCCAGCGGGGGAAGGGGGGATGTGACGATTCTTGGACCAACTGAGGTTCCCGAGGGTGAAGGAGCAGGAGGTGGCTGGTTTGGGGGCACCAATTGGGTTGGAGGAGCTGATTAAAGGTCTGGGGAGTATGCAGGCAGGGAAAGCCCCAGGACCGGATGGGTTCCCGGTTGAGTTCTATAGGAAGTACGTAGACCTGTTAGCCCCGTTGCTGGTGAGGACATTTAATGAGGCAAGAGAGGGAGGGACCCTGCCCCCGACAATGTCTGAGGCGACGATCTCTTTGATCCTGAAGGAGGATAAGGACCCACTGCAATGTGGGTCGTACAGGCCGATCTCGCTCCTCAACGTGGATGCTAAGTTGCTGGCAAAAGTGATGGCTACGAGGATCGAGGACTGTGTCCCGGGGGTGATTCACGAGGACCAGATGGGATTTGTAAAGGGCAGGCAGCTAAACACCAATGTGCGGCGGCTCCTAAACGTGATAATGATGCCATCGGTGGGAGAGGCGGAGATAGTGGCGGCTATGGACGCGGAGAAGGCCTTTGACCGAGTAGAGTGGGAGTTCCTCTGGGAAGTGCTGCGGAGGTTTGTGTTCGGGGGAGGATTTATTAGCTGGGTTAAGCTCCTATACAGAGCCCCGGTGGCGAGTGTGGTGATGAATTGGCGGAGGTCGGAGTATTTTCGGCTGTATCGAGGGACGAGGCAGGGGTGCCCCCTGTCCCCCCTGTTGTTTGCATTAGCAATTGAACCCTTGGCCATGTCATTAAGGGAGTCTAGGAAATGGAGGGGGGGGGTCCGAGGGAGAGAGGAGCATCGAGTGTCACTTTACGCAGACGACCTGTTGTTGTATGTGGCGGATCCAGTGGAGGGAATGGTGGAGGTCATGCAGATTCTAATGGAGTTTGGGGATTTTTTGGGCTATAAGCTCAATGTAGGGAAGAGTGAGCTCTTTGTAGTACAGTCAGGAGACCAGGAAAGGGGATAGACGATCTACCGTTGGAGAGGGCGGAAAGGAGCTTTTGGTACTTGGGGATCCAAATAGCTAGGAGTTGGGGGGCCCTACATAAACTTAATTTGACGAGGCTGGTGGAGCAGATGGAGGAGTACTTCAAACGATGGGACATGTTGCCGCTCTCGCTAGCGGGGAGAGTGCAGTCGGTCAAAATGGTGGTCCTCCCGAGGTTTCCTTTTGTGTTCCAGTGCCTTCCAATCGTGATCACCAAGGCCTTTTTTAAGAGGGTAGGCAGGAGCATTATGGGGTGTGTGTGGGCGAATAAGACCCCGAGGGTAAGGAGGGGGTTTCTGGAGCGCAGTAGGGACAGAGGAGGGTTGGCGTTGCCGAATCTGGGTGGCTATTACTGGGGAGCCAATGTGGCGATGATCCGTAAGTGGGTGATGGAGGGAGAGGGGGCGGCATAGAAGAGGTTGGAGATGGCGTCCTGCAAAGGAACGAGCCTGGGGGCGCTGGTGACGGCACCGCTGCCGCTCTCGCCGACAAGGTACACGAGTCCGGTGGTGGCGGCAACACTAAAGATCTGGGGCCAGTGGAGACGGCATAGGGGTGCAATGGGAGCCTCGGTGTGGTCCCCGATCAGGGTTAACCATCGGTTTGTCCCAGGGAGGATGGACAGGGGGTTTCAGAGCTGGTATCGGGCAGGGATTAGAAGAATGGGGGACCTGTTCATTGATGGGACGTTTGCGAGCCTGGGGGAACTGGAGGAAAAGTTTGGGCTAACCCCGGGAAATGCTTTCAGGTACATGCAAGTGAGGGCGTTTGTGAGGCGACAGGTGAGGGAATTCCCGTTGCTCCCGGCACAGGAGATTCAAGATAGGGTGATTTTGGGTGCATGGGTCGGAGAGGGCAAGGTGTCGGCGATATACCAGGAGATGAAAGAAGAGGGGGACGCTTTGGTAGAGGAGCTGAAGGGTAAATGGGAGGAGTTGGGGGAGGAGATTGAGGAGAGGCTATGGGCTGATGCCCTAAGTTGGGTTAATTCCTCTTCTTCGTGTGCCAGGCTTGGCCTGATACAATTTAAGGTGGTTCATAGAGCGCATATGACGGGGGCGAGGCTGAGTAGGTTCTTTGGGGTGGAGGACAGATGTGGGAGGTGCTCAGGAAGTCCTGCAAACCATGTCCATGTTTTGGTCATGCCCGGCACTGGAGGGGTTCTGGAGGGAAGTGGCAGGAACAGTATCTAAGGTGGTGAAAGTCCGGGTCAAGCCAAGCTGGGGGCTAGCACTATTTGGAGTAGGGGACGAGCCGGGAGTGCAGGAGGCGAAAGAGGCCGGCATTCTGGCCTTTGCGTCCGTAGTAGCCCGGCGAAGGATCTTGCTAATGTGGAAGGAGGCGAAGCCCCCCAGCGTGGAGGCCTGGATAAATGATATGGCAGGGTCTATCAAGTTGGAGAGGATAAAGTTTGCCTTAAGAGGGTCTGCCCAGGGGTTCTACAGGCGGTGGCAACCGTTCCTAGACTATCTCGCGGAGCGTTAGATGAAGGTCGGTCAGCAGCAGCAGCAACCCAGGGGGGGAGGGGGGATGGGGGGATATCTTTCATGGGGGGGGGAGGAGGAGGGAGGGAGGGGGAAGGGGGGTTTATTTGGGGGACATTCGAGCAAGAAAATACATGAATGAACCGGAAAACTGACATGTACGGGAGGAATCCAATGTACAAAGCTCTGTATCATATCGATTTACCATGTTCATGCCTTGTTATGTGAGCTTTCTTTCTTTTTGTTCCTGGGGGGGTGGGTTGTTTGTAAGGGTGAAAAATTTTGTTAAAAAATTCTTAA
The DNA here is from genome assembly GCF_047496885.1 of Scyliorhinus torazame. Classification (NCBI taxonomy): domain Eukaryota; kingdom Metazoa; phylum Chordata; class Chondrichthyes; order Carcharhiniformes; family Scyliorhinidae; genus Scyliorhinus; species Scyliorhinus torazame. The sequence continues at coordinate 352,899,909 of NC_092708.1, forward strand.
TAAATATATATTTTTTAAAAAGGTACGAGCAAAGGAAAATTTGGAGAGAAAGGCTGATGATGCTCTGTGTAAGCTGAACTTTATGGGTACCCCATGGCACATGCTGAATGTAATTTAAGGCAGTGAGAGAACAACATAATTTAAAGTACCATGCATGCTTTGGATCTGGGATTATTTTGCTGATCCACGAAGGCCAGTTTTTAAAAAAAACTCGGCATGTTTGTCCTGTTGCTCACAGCATTCCATACTGTTCTTGTTGGGAACTTCCATGGACGGCGGATGTGATGGTGCTGCATCCTTCTACTCCACTCCGGTGGTAGAAACAGGGAAGTCCTTCTAAAATGCTTACAGAAATGCTGCTTCACAAATAATGATGCTTACCCCTTTAAAGTGCCTCAAGTCTTTAAATCCTTCAGCAGGACTGATTTTCTACCCATCAAATCAGTTGTTTTCATACTGTAGGCTCATCCCTGTTATCACAAACTATGCTAATCCCAGAAATACTCCTAAACTCAGCGCATTCTGTCCCACCTTGTGATATTTTTGAAGCAAATTAAACTCTCAATTTCCACTTGTGTTTGACTGACCAAAGGTCATTGGTATACTGTGGCTGCATAAGTGAATAGCACATCTGCATGATCTTGGTGAAGTTAATGGACAGTATCCAGATATAACTCTAAATTAAACAGCTGGAAGTATTTTATAAAATTTCAGTCAGAGTTGTAACAATAAGAGAAGAGAAAATTATTTAAAATTAATGTTTGGATCCTTATTGATTTGAGGAGCAAATTATAAATAAAAACCCCATCTCTAGCAAGGCCATAGTATGACATTTTTGGAACCCAGCAATTCAAGACTGAGCCTTCAACTGTACAAAATAAGAATATCAACTGATGTGAACCAATAAATCTTGCATATTTCAACATGCATAAATAAGGAGGTCATCACTGCTTATTCTTGGACTAAACATGTAGTAATGAGTTGCCAATGTATCTTTTTACTCACGGTCTTTCTTTCCCTCCTGTTACAATCAGGCCATCTCGTAATGTGGTATACATGGTGAAAACAGGCCCATTATGCGCTTTGGCTACAATTCGAACCAAAATATGCTCCCTCCAAACATACACGTCTCCACTGATGGTACCCGTAAACGTCAAATTATTCTGCAAGAAGACAGACTGGTTTTAACGAAGTAACTGAAAAGAAACAAATCATTGTAATAATGATGCACTTAGCAACTCTATACAACAAAGATTTTAATACCATGAAAGCCTTTAATTATCTTGTTGAGGGATTTTTTGTGAGCTTACATTATCCTTTTCAATAGTTAAGAATGAAACAAAGGGCTGGTAAGTAAGGGTGTGAACCTCATATTAATAAATTTGAGTGCATTTAAAGGCTATTAGCACACACCCCCCAACCAAATGATCCCCCCTCTCAAAATATTCATACTGTTTACAACAGGTATGACCAGATGTGAAGGTGTGAGGTAGTCATGGTGATCCCTCCGGGGGTGCAGAGGTAAGTAGAGCCACTGGGGGCCCATTTTGTTTTAGAAATGAGGCTCAAGATTGTGAGGGAAAACTGGTCTGTGCAGCTAGAGAGTTACATGTCAGGTTTGAGTTTGAACCTGACACTTTGCCAAATTCTAGTAAGACCCTGCCCATAGAGTTGTATTTGAACCTGTAAATAATTAAGTAAAGCAGAATTGTGTGGATTGTCATGGATAGAGAATATGAGGAATGTATAAAAACTGTCCGTTTATAGCAAGTATATTTGGATTCATAATATACTGGCCTGAATTCTCTGGTTGTTGCAATTCACTTTTCCTGAGGGGAACGCACCCCCGCCAGCAGGTTTTGCGGCGGCTTGGGGTGGTTACAATGGAAAATCCCATTGACAAGAGGCGGGATGATAGAATCCTCTCACCAGCGAACAGCACTTGACCGAGAAACTCACAGCTGGGAAACTGGAGATTCCAGCCCTCTGTGCTTAGAACTGTAATATGTTTGAGTCCAGTTCAACTATGCAGGTTCAGTTGTAACCGCAGCATTCAGTGTACGTTTAAGTGTCATTATAATGTACTGTATATTTAATTAATCAATGCAACTCAATATTAATGTTTAGAACCGTATCGATTTGAGCAGTAAATTATAAATAAGAATGGCATCTCTATTTCTGGAACCCACCAATTATCGAGCAAGCCTTCAAGTGTACAAAATAAAAATTTCTAAAGAAAATGAAATAAATTTTTCCAATGAAATACATACAAGATAAACAAAAACATGTCTTCGTAGCAATGGTCTACAGAAAACCATTTGTGTTCTGACCTTGTTACTCATTTATTCATGGGAGGCTTGTAACTTATTTTTTATTTTTAATTTTTAAATATATTTTATTGAAAATTTTTCGATCACAATTTTTTCCCCTTACACATTGAACGTAAGAAAAACAATTTTTTTTTAACAGTACATGTAACATAATAACCACAGTCTAATAACACGTAATTAACCAACATGGTAAACTACTCAATTAACATAAAGTAAAACTTCCCCCCCCCCTCCCCCCTGGGTTGCTGCTGCTGGTCATCTATCTTCCCTCTAACGTTCCCCTAGGTAGTCGAGGAATGGCTGCCACCGCCTGGTGAACCCTTGAGCCGATCCTCTCAGCGCAAACGTCCTCTGCTCCAGTTTTATGAACCCCGCCATATCGTTTATCCAGGCCTCCAGTCCGGGGGGTTTCGCTTCCTTCCACATGAGTAAAATCCTACGCCGGGCTACTAGGGACGCAAAGGCCACGATATCGGCCTCTTTCGCCTCCTGCACTCCCGGCTCATCCGCAACTCCAAATAAAGCTAACCCCCAGCCTGGTTTGACCCGGACCTTCACCACCTTCAAAATCACTCCCGTCACTCCCCTCCAATACCCCTCCAGTGCCGGGCACGACCAAAACATGTGTGTGGTTTGCCGGGCTTCCGCCGCACCTCCCACACTTGTCCTCCACTCCGAAGAACCTGCTCAACCTTTCTCCCCTTATGTGTGCTCTATGTAGCACCTTAAATTGAATCAGGCTAAGCCTGGCGCACGAGGAAGAGGAATTTACCCTGCTTAGGGCATCAGCCCACATACCCTCCTCTATCTCCTCCCCGAGCTCTTCTTCCCATTTTCCTTTTAGTTCGCCCACCAGCTCCTCCCCCTCTTCTCTCATCTCTCGGTATATCTCTGACACCTTACCCTCCCCGACCCACACCCCCGAGAGCATTCTATCCTGGATCCCATGTGGCGGGAGCGATGGAAATTCCCTCACCTGTTGTCTTGTGAACGCCCTCACCTGCATATACCTGAAAAAGTTTCCCCGGGGCAGCTTATACTTTTCCTCCAGCTCTCCCAAGCTCGCAAACGTCCCGTCTATAAATAAATCTCTCACCCTCCTAATTCCCAATTGGTGCCAGCTCTGGAATCCTCCATCCATCCTCCCTGGGGCAAACCTATGGTTGTTCCTGATTGGGGACCCCACCAGGGCTCCCAACACACCTCTCTGTCGCCTCCATTGTCCCCAGATATTTAATGTTGCCGCCACCACTGGGTTCGTGGTAAATTTTTTTGGTGAGAGCGGTAGCGGCGCCGTCACCAGCGCCTCTAAACTCGTCCCTTTACAGGACTTTCTCTCCAGTCTTTTCCACGCCGCTCCCTCTCCCTCCATCATCCATTTACGGATCACCGCCACATTGGCGGCCCAATAGTAGTCGCCCAAATTCGGCAGCCCCAATCCTCCTCTGTCTCTGCTACGTTGTAAGAACCCCCTCCTTACCCTCGGGACTTTCCCTGCCCACACGAAGCTCGTAATGCTCCTGTCTATTTTTTTAAAGAAGGCCTTAGTGATTAGTATAGGGAGACATTGGAATACAAATAGGAACCTCGGGAGGACCATCATCTTAATTGCCTGCACTCTGCCCGCCAACGACAGTGGCTGCATGTCCCACCTCTTGAAGTCCTCTTCCATTTGTTCTACCAATCGTGTCAGATTAAGTCTGTGCAAGGCTCCCCAGCTCCTGGCGATCTGAATCCCCAGGTATCGGAAGTTTCTTTCCACTTTCCTTAGAGGCAGGCCTTCTATCCCTCTACTCTGGTCCCCAGGGTGTATCACGAAAAGTTCACTCTTCCCCATGTTAAGCCTATATCCCGAGAAATCTCCGAACTCCCTCAATATCTGCATGACCTCCGTCATCCCCCCCACTGGGTCCGTCACATACAACAATAGGTCATCCGCGTAGAGCGACACTCGGTGTTCTTCTCCCCCTCTAATCACCCCTCTCCATTTCCTGGAGTCTCTCAGCGCCATGGCCAGTGGTTCAATTGCCAACGCGAACAGCAATGGAGATAGCGGGCATCCCTGTCTTGTTCCCCTGTATAGTCGGAAATACTCCGATCTTTGCCGACCCGTGACCACACTTGCCGTTGGGGCCCCATAAAGGAGTTTGACCCAGCTAATAAACCCGTTCCCGAACCCGAACCTCCTTAGCACCTCCCATAGGTACTCCCATTCCACCCTGTCAAATGCCTTCTCTGCATCCATTGCCGCCACTATCTCTGCCTCCCCCTCTACTGGGGGCATCATTATCACCCCTAATAGCCGTCGCACGTTGACATTTAGTTGTCTCCCCTTTACGAACCCTGTCTGGTCTTCGTGCACCACCCCCGGGACACAGTCCTCTATCCTCGATGTCAGCACCTTTGCTTACAATTTGGCGTCCACATTTAATAGTGAAATAGGCCTATAAGACCCGCACTGCAGCGGATCTTTATCCCGCTTCAAAATTAGCGATATCGTCGCCTCCGACATTGTCGGGGGTAGAGTCCCTCCTTCCCTGGCCTCGTTAAAGGTCCTCACCAATAGCGGGGCCAGCAGGTCCACATATTTTCTGTAAAATTCCACCGGGAACCCATCTGGTCCCGGAGCCTTCCCTGCCTGCATATTCCCCAGCCCCTTGATAACCTCGTCCACCCCAATTGGTGCCCCCAGGCCTTCCACCTCCTGCTCCTCCACCCTCGGGAACCTTAATTGGTCCAGGAACTGCCGCATCCCCTCTTTTCCCTCCGGGGGTTGGGACCTATAAAGTCTTTCGTAAAAGGTCTTAAACACCCCGTTTATCTTCCCTGCTCTCCGCACCATAGCTCCCTTTTCGTCTCTAATTCCCCCTATCTCCCTCGCCGCTGTCCTCTTTCGCAGCTGATGGGCCAACAGGCGACTAGCCTTTTCCCCATATTCATACCTCACCCCCGCGCCTTCCTCCACAGCACCTCCGCCCTCCTGGTGGTCAGAAGGTCGAACTCCATCTGGAGTCGTCGTCTCTCCCTGTACAGTCCCTCCTCCGGGATCTCCGCAAATTCCCTGTCCACCCTTAAGATCTCCCCCAGTAGTCTTTCCCTTTCCTTGACCTCTGTTTTCCCTTTGTGGGCCTTGATGGAGATCAGCTCTCCTCTGACCACCGCCTTTAGTGCTTCCCATACCACTCCCACTCGGACCTCCCCGTCGTCATTGGCCTCCAGGTACCTCTCGATACATCCCCGCACTCTTCCACAGACTCCCTCATCCGCCAACAGTCCCACATCTAATCGCCAGAGTGCTCGCTGCTCCCTCTCCTCTCCTAGTTCCAGGTCCACCCAATGTGGGGCATGATCTGAAATAGCTATGGCTGAATACTCAGCTTCTTCCACCCTCGAGATCAACGATCTTCCCAAAACAAAAAAATCTATCCGGGAGTACACTTTATGAACATGGGAGAAGAAGGAGAACTCCCTGGCCCTCGGTCTAAGAAATCGCCATGGATCCACTCCCCCCATTTGGTCCATAAACCCCTTAAGCACCTTGGCCGCTGCCGGCCTTCTTCCGGTCCTAGATCTGGATCTATCTAACCCTGGGTCCAGCACGGTGTTGAAGTCTCCTCCCAATATCAAGTTTCCTACCCCCAGGTCCGGTATACGTCCCAGCATCCGCCTCATAAATCCCGCATCGTCCCAGTTTGGGGCATATACGTTAACCAACACAACCTCCATTCCCTCCAGCCTGCCACTCACCATTACATATCTGCCTCCACTATCTGCTACAATGCTCCTTGCTTCGAATGCTACCCGTTTCCCCACCAGTATGGCCACCCCTCTGTTCTTTGCATCTAGCCCTGAATGGAACACCTGTCCCACCCATCCTTTCCTTAACCTAACTTGGTCCGCCACCTTCAGGTGCGTCTCCTGGAGCATAGCCACGTCTGCCCTCAGTCCTTTCAAGTGCGCGAGCACTCGGGCCTTTTTAATTGGTCCATTTAGGCCTCTCACGTTCCACGTGATCAGCCTCACTAGGGGACTACCTGCCCCCTTCCCGTGTCGACTAGCCATCACCTTCTCTAGGCCAGTCCCATATCCCGATTCCGCGCTCTCACTCGTTCCCCAGGTGTCGCATTCCAGCCCCGACCACCCTTTCTTCAGCCAGTTCCTCTTTGATTTCTGCAGCAGCAACCCAGTTATGCTCCCCCCCCCCCACCCCCTGCCACTAGATCCCCCTCTAGCGTGATTGCTCCCCCCATATTACTTCCGCAAGTCAGCTGACTTCAACTGACCCCGGCTTCTCCTGCTCACTCCTTGACACCCCCATGTGGGGAACTCCCATCTACCTTGCGCCTGTCTTCCCGCCATTATCTTTCTGGCGCGGGAACATCTCTGTAGCTGACCTGCCCCTTGTGGCGCAGCTCCCTTTCCCACCCCACTCCCATTCCTCATCCTCCGCCTATGTCCCTTCTTTCCCCCCCCACCGGCGCCCACATTTCTTAGTGTCACCCCCCTTCCCAATTTATTTCTCTATATACATCGACAGTAACATTTCCCTGTAATATCAGTCCCTCAGTTCCGATCCAATTTCTCCTCTTTAATAAAGGTCCATGCTTCTTCCGCCGTTTCGAAGTAGTGATGTCTCTCCTGGTACGTGACCCATAGTCGTGCCGGCTGCAGCATCCCGAACGTCACCTTCTTCTTGTGTAACATCTCCTTGGCTCGATTAAAACTCGCCCTCCTTCTCGCCACCTCCGCACTCCAATCCTGGTACACCCGTACCACTGCATTCTCCCACCTACTACTCCGTACCTTCTTGGCCCATCTTAGAACCACTTCTCTATCGTTGAAGCGGTGAAATCGCACGATTGTCGCCCTAGGTGGTTCTCCCGCTTTTGGTCTCCTCGCCGGGACCCGATGTGCCCCCTCCACTTCTAAGGGGCCCGAAGGGGCCTCAGCTCCCATCAGCGAGCTTAGCATCGTGCTCACGTAAGCCCCGCAGTCTGCTCCTTCCACTCCCTCAGGGAGACCCAGAATCCGAAGATTCTTCCTTCGTGCTCTGTTTTCTAGGGCCTCAATCCTTTCAATGCACTTTTTGTGGAGCGCCTCGTGCGTCTGTGTTTTGACCGCCAGGCCCAGGATCTCGTCCTCGTTATCCGTCACCTTCTGCTCCACCACGCGGAGCTCAGTCTCCTGGGTCCTTTGTGCCTCCTTGAGCCCCTCAATTGCCTGTAGCATCGGGGTCAGCACCTCCTTCTTTAGTAGCTCCACACACCTTCTTAAAAATTCGTCTTGATCGGGCCCCCATGTCGCCTGGGCTTTCTCCGCCGCCATCTTGTTTCTTTTTCCTTTCTGTCCCTAACTTCGAGGATTCCTCGTGCTGCAGCCGCCGCCGCCGATATTTTCCTCTTTCGTTGGGGGGGACTCCCTATTAACTCACCCCACACCGGGTTTCGTTGCGCGAAAATTTCCCGTTGGGGCTCTTAAAAGAGCCCGAAGGTCCGTTGGAGCTGGAGCCGCCGAAACGTGCGGCTTAGCTGGTCATCGCCGCAACAGGAAGTCGTAACTTATTTTTAAGAGGTTTTAATGCCTACCTTATAAAACAATGCGGGAGACCTTTATATTTGGTTTGAATCAGCTTTAAATAATAATTTAACATACATCTATATAAGTGGGGGAGACAGTGGTGTTGTGGTAATGTCCCTGAATTACTAGTAATCTAGAGGCGCAGGCTAATACTCTGGGGACAAGCGTTCAACGAAATCTGAAATTAAAAGGTGGTCTCAGTGATAGTGACCATAAAACTGTTGTCAATTGTCATAAAAGCCCATCTGCCGTCCTTATCTGATCTGGGCTACATGTGACTCCAGACCCACAGCTATGTGGTTGACTCTTAGCTTCCCTCTGCAATGGCCAAGCGAGACACTCAGATCAAGGGACAGGCAACAAAAGTTGTTCTTGCCAGCAACGTCCATATCCCATGAAAGATTAAATATATTTTAAAAGTAGGTTTAAAATAAAGGTACTTACAGCTCCAAAAGCTACAGCTAGCATTGTTTGCATCCTGGCATCCTCAATAGAATTTAAGTTGCCTTTTTTGCTCTGTAAAGCTTTGCCAGCGAAGGTCCAAAACCGTACATGTTTCATCCCCACTGACACAAACTGAGTGTCTGAATCAGGCCTGAATTCTGCAACAAAAATTCTTTTGGTGTGACCACTTCTACTGGCAACTTTGATACCTAGGGGACAAAGGCAGATAAAGTAGATGCAAAAGAAAATACATTCTGAAATGAATTGCAATTATATTTTGTATTTAGCATTCAGAGGGCGGGACTCTCCGACCCCCCCGCCGGGTCGGAGAATCGCCGGGGGGCGGCGTGAATCCCACCCCCGGCTGCTGCTGAATTCTCCGGCCCCCCAAAAATCCCGTCGACGTGAATCGCGCCGCCCGCCTGGGAGAATGGCGAGGACCGGGGCGACGCAATGGGACCCGGGGCCGCCTTAATTCTCCGGGTCGGATGGGCCGAAGTCCCGCCAATGAGACCATGGGTCACGTCGGGGTTAATCAAACCACCTATTTAACGACGTCAACCAGTCGTGATGGTAGACGCTGGCCAGCGCGGAGGTAGGGCTCGGCGTTGGGCGGCCGCAGGAGAAGTGACGGCACAGCCGCAGTTGGTGGGGACCCGTTGGAGTGTGCGTGCCGGGGGGGGGGGGGGTGTTTGGGGAGGGCAGGGGGTTTGGGGAGGGTGGGGGGGGAACGTTGGGGGGCGCGTGCCTGGTTGGGAGGGGGGAGGCGAGTACCGGGGAGGAGAGGGCGAGTGCCGGGGAGGAGAGGGGTGCGTGCCGGGTACGGGGCGGCGTGCTGGGGAGGGGGGGGCGAGTGCCGGGGATGGGAAGGCGAGTGCCGGGGATGGGAAGGCGAGTGCCGGGGATGGGAAGGCGAGTGCCGGAGAGGAGAGGGCGCATGCCAGTGAGGAGAGGGCGAGTGACGGGGAGGAGAGGGCCTGTGCTGCGGAGTGGGGTTGGGGGCGAGCGTGCTGGGGGGGGGGGGGAAGAGGGTTTGGCCGCCTGGCCAGGTGCCAGCTTCCAACAGTCACGACCATGCAGCGCATGGCACCTGGCTGCAGAGGGGGGAGGGGGGGGGGAGGGGGAGGGATATGGGCAATAATGACATGTCTATCTCCCCCCCCCCCCACCCCCACAGGCTGTTATGTTTGGTCATCACCCAGCAATGTTGGCCACCGCGGCGGGAGCCGCACTTCTAGATGTTGCCCTGGGGGAGCAGGAGCAAGAGCGAGCCAGGGTAGCGGCGGAGGCTGCCGCAGAGGAGCGTGCTGCAGGGAGGCAGGTGGCAGGAGCCCAGGCTGGAGGGCCGCCCGCCCGAAAGGACGAGGAGGAGGTGGTGGTGGTGCCACGGCGACGGAGACGCCCGATGAGGCCCCCTGTGTACCAGCCCCGCTTGTCGTACCAGGACCTCACGGACCGAGCATGCAGGAGACTCCGGATGAGCCAGGAAACCGTCGGCCATATCTGCCACCTGATGGCACGCCTGGCACTGGGGGAGGACACCCTCTTCCCGTGGCCATCAAGGTTACAGTGGCCCTGAACCTTTATGCCACGGGGTCATTCCAGGCGCCGAGTGGAGACCTGTCTGGCATCTCGCAGGCATCGGTGCATCCGTGCAGTGACAGACGCCCTATATGCTATTGCGGACCGCTACATCCAGTTCCCTGTGGACCGGGCCAGCCAGGATGCCCGGTCAGTGGGCTTCGCTGCGGGGCCAGGATGTCCATGGTCCAGGGAGCGATCGATGGGATGCACGTCGCTGTGCAGCCACCTGCGGATAACAGGGCCGTGTTCGTGAATAGGAAGGGGACCTATTCCATGAACATTCAGGTGGTCTGCGACCACCGCATGATGATCCTGCACTTCTGCACCCAGTACCCGAGCAGTGTACATGACTCATTCGTATTGGCGCAATCTTTCATCCCCACCATGTTCGAGGGACGCCTGCCCTGGCTGAGGGGCTGGTTGCTGGGCAACAGTGGTTACCCGTTGCGGTCGTGGCTGATGACGCCTATACGGAGGCCACAGACTGACGCGGAGAACCACTACAACGAAGCCCATGCAGCGACCAGGGATATGATAGAGAGGTGCTTTGGGCTGCTAAAGATGCGCTTCAGGTGCCTGGACCGCTCTGGAGGGGCCCTCCTGTACCCGTCAGATAGGGTCGGCCGCATCGTTGTGGTCTGCTGCGTCCTGCACAACATAACCCAGCAGAGGGGCGATGTGCTGCAGGCAGAGGAGGGGGAAGGGGCGGAGCAGCAAGACAAGGCGCAGGCCTCCCCAGATGAGGAGGATGGGGGCAATGGTCAGGACAGACGGGCTGGACATGGACGGGAGGCTGCCCACCGTTACCGGCTGGGCCAGCGGGCACGGGACAGGCCGATTGCTGCCCAGTTCACGGACTAGGTGGACGTGGGAATCGTCGAGTATGGGCACAGACTGCACACTACGGCACCAGCCTACCACCCTCACCCCACCCACCAGCCAGCCTACCACCCTAACCCTACCCATCCACCACCAACCACCCTCACCCCACCCGCATGCACACCACCCCTCCATTGCACATCCACCTGCGGCATAACGGGCCGGGCTCACACGGTCGCCGGTAGAAGCGTGTCTATTGCAGGCCATGGAGGATGATGACAACCCGCTCTGCGATGAGCTCTGGCCTCTACATCGTTGGACAATGTCTGACCCATGGCCACAATACCACTCTCCACCCGGACCGTCCCTGCATGCGGCCGTGACACTGCAGCGCATGGTCCCGTCGTCTGCCCGGGGGAATGGCAAGGGCGACCCGGGGGGAGGGAGGTCACACTCACCTGAGGCCGACGTTCTATCACCCCTCACACACACAAACTGGCGCTCACCTCAAACCACACCCCCACATGCATCGGACAGAGCACAAAGGCAGTAGGTGTGGAAGTGATTTTAATAACAAACAGTTCATACAGGTGCCCTAGTCCCTATAACTAATCTGTGCCCTGCACCCGTGCCATCTTACTCAGTGGCTAATTTTTTGGCCTTACGGGCCCTATGACTACGTTTAGGTGGTTCCCCAGACGGTACAGCAGAACTGGAGGTGGACTCCTGTGATTCCTGCCCTGTGACTAGGGACCCCTTTGGCGGCCATTTCCTGGGGTGGCCCAGCCTAGATGGGCCAGGCTGCGGCTCGGGCGACTGGGATGGCGAGCTGCCAGCCTGTCCTACGCGTTGCCCACCAGATGCACCTGGGACGGGGGGGGGGGGAGTCCGAGGTGTTGTGGTGTTCCGGGGGCCTCCCCTACAGGGGACCCAGAATGGGCCCCAGCACCTCCTCCTCCCTCGGGGTGCCCGATAGCCCCCGGGCCTCTACATGGGTCGGGGATGCGAACGGACCGCGCATCCGACGCCCCCCCCCCCGACACCTGGTGATGACAGTCCTAGAGGCCCGCCCTGGTATCAACAAGGGCAAGTTTGCAGCCATGGAGCTCAGGGAGTTGGCCATCCCTGTCTGGGCGACGCCGGCCAGCACCTGGGCAATGGCGCGATGCCTTCAGCGATGGCCTGCAGATACTGGGCCATTACCTGCTGAGACTGGGCCACGACATTGAATGCCTCTCCGGTCTGCTGCTGGCTCTGGCTCATGGCTTCCTGTGAGAGGGCAGCCATGTCCTGGGCCACAGACGCTGCCCGCACGGAACGCCCCAAGCCTTGCAGACTGCGACCCATGTCTGACACCGTCGCACCCATTGCCTCCACCACGGACGCCACCCGTGCGGTTTCGGCCTGGGTGGCACGTATGACCGGCACCACTCCCTGCTCCTGCACGCGGGTGGACTCCTCCACCTGCGTCTGCAGCTGCCACAAGCTGGCCATCATCCCCTTCGATCGTCCCTTGGTCTGTGACTGCATCGGGCCTATGGGTGGGTGTGGTAACTCCAGGAACCCGGGACCCTTCTGGGAAGCAGATGGTTGCTTGCACCGGGCTGCCTCCAACCGCCCGGCCCCTCCTGCCTCCACCTGCTGTACCGGGACGGCTGTGTTGTGCGCACCAGTTAGTGTCCCAACCGAGGTGAGAGTCTCTGCGATGGTGGAGGGTGTAGGAGATAGCAGTGGTGTAGTGTCATGCTCCTCACCCGACCCGAAGTCCAGGGTCCCCTGGAGTGGTGATTCTTGTCCATCCGTCCCGTGTGATGGTGTCGTGTGCGTCAGTGTCCTGTGCGTCGGTGTCCAGTGCGTCAGTGACCTAGGCGCCGGTGTCCTGGGCGTCAGTGTCCTGTGCGTCACTGTCCTGTGTGTCGGTGTCCTGGGCGTCAGTGGCCTGGGTGGGTGTGACCTGGGTAGGTGTGTCCTGGGTAGATGTGTCCTGGGTCGGCTGCAACGGGGGCCTGTTCCTGTGGCTGCCCCCCTAGTCGCTGGGTCTGGCCCACCGACGTCGCCGCACTCGCACTAGATGGGGGCGTCGTCTCCCTGGTGCTCTGGGTCTGTCCCTGGCTCATGGCCACCCTGAATCGTCCTGGGGGCGTCGTATGCCTGATGGGCCGGGTCTGTCTCTGGCTCGTGGCCACCCTGGATCGTCCTGGGGGCGTTGTATGCCTGATGGGCCGGGTCTGTCCCTGGCTCGTGGTCACCCTGGATCGTCCTGGGGGTGTCGCATGCCTGATGGGCCGGGTCTGTCCCTGGCACGTGGCCACCCTGGATCGTCCTGGGGGCGTCGTATGCCTGATGGGCTGTGTCTGTCCCTGGCTCGTGGCTGCCCTGGATCGTCCTGGGGGCGTTGTATGTCTGATGGGCCGGGTCTGTCCCTGGCTCGTGGCCGCCCTGGATCGTACTGGGGGCGCTCGCCATCCGCGGGGACGGGTGGGTCGACCTTTTGTCCTGCAATACACAATACAGCATGCGTGGTTAGACACGCAGATGGGGATATGGGGCAGGGGGGATATGGTGGAAGGGGGACATGGGGGAAAGGGGATGTGGGGGATAAGGAGGATATGGGGGAAGGGGGGCAGGCAGTGGGGGGTCTCACTTGGTGGTGGGCCCACGACCTCTGCATCCACAACCTCCCTGTCCTCGGGTCTGCCTGCAAGTTCCAGGGCCCTCTCCTCATAGATGATGAGTGGTCGCAGTTGTGGACCGCCTCCGGTCCTCTCACGCTCCCGGTTGTTGTGAGCGCGCTTCTCCTGTGGGGGGGCGGGAGGGTGGCAGGGATAAAGGGCAACAGTGTTAGGCAGACATATACATGTGGACCAGCGGTTGTGTGTATGTTGGCAGAGGTTCACAACCCATCCTGCCACTGCAGCCTGCATGGGTGGGTGCAGCCATGTCAGTTGCACCTAGGGCTGTGCCGCCCATCGGAGGTGGGGTACTCACCCTGGCTGCCCTGACAAGGTCATTGATCTTTTTTAAAAAAAATAATTTTTATTAAGGTTTTCACAGAATATCAATAACAAAATGAAAAAGTAACCCAACAGGGTTAAGCACAAAACACAGTCAAAAAAAAAAAGCAACCCTCTCCCTGTGCATAAATAATAAATTAACACCCCGACTTAACACAAAGCAAACACGGCAAATATATACACCCCCCTCAGATAAGGTTATTGATTTTCTTGTGACACTGGACGCCTGTCCTTGCTGTCACAGCCACGGCACTGACGGCCTCTGCCACCTCCCTCCACAGGCGCCGGCTGAGGTGTGGTGCGACTCTGCGGCTGTGTCCGGGGTACAGGGCCTCCCTCCTCTGCTCCACTGCGTCCAGGAGCACCTCAATGTCCCGCTCCTGGAACATCGGCGATGCGCGGCGGGCGGCCATTTTGACGGGTCTCCGGGGGGTGGGCTGTTTTTTGTGCTGTGACGTGGGGGGGGGGGGGCAGTCTTTTGTGCTGTGACGTGGGGGTGGGGGGGGGGCAGTCTTTTGTGCTGTGACGTGGGGGGGGGCAGTCTTCTGTGCTGCGACGCGGGGGGGGGGTGAAACGGTCTTTTGTGTTGCGACGTCACGCGGCGTCAGTGACGGGTGACGCCGTCGCGAATGGCATCACGCCGCTGCTTGCCCATTCCAAGCTGGAGAATTAGTGACATTTCGGGGCGCCCCAACGCCGGAGTGATTTGCGCCATTTTTGGCGCCGGGTTCGGGCCATTGTGCCGATTCACGGAGAATCCCGCCTAGAGTCTTTTAAGTTTCAAATCTGATTGGCATTTAAAATTAATGATATGTTAATGCAGCTGTTTGAACTTCTCTTTTATTATTCTTATTGTAAGTTTCTTTAAATTCAAAAGCAGTTTATCTGTTGACCCATAAAAATGTAATGACAAGATAAATTAAATAATCATTGGTGTTCCTCTGTCATCTTCTGAATCCATCTCACCTTCTTGCCACCTCCAGACAGTGATGGTGTATTGAGGGTCCAGCCCGACTGAGAGAAGGAGTTTGCCTGTGGCACTAAAACTGACACAGCAGATACCCTTTGAATGGTAACAACGGAGCACCGAATGTGTCTGTTTGGTTGTGGCGTCCCAAATATGAATCAATGGGGCGGTACCTGAGAAACAAAATGCTTTAATCAGCTTTATAAAATCTACAACCTGGTGTCATTGTACCAACATCAATCTTGCACCAGTGCAAGAAAGAAATAACGTTATTACTCTTTCCTGACCTCCAGATCCAGAATCATAGATTCTTGAGGTGACAGTACAGAGAGATTTGGTATAGTAATGACGATCAGCCAGTTTAACAAGTTTTGTAATTGTCACATGTTGTGAAATTCTGCTCATTTTCTAAAAGTAAAATGTTTAACTCTGGATTTTTTTGTTTTATTTCCAATGATGTCCAATTGGAATTTGGTACTTTAAAAAAAAATATTGAAAATGTTTCAGTGTAAACGGAATATAAAACAGTTAGTTCAAGTTACAATGCACAAAAAACATAATAAACAATTAAGAACCACAATTAACTTAGCCCCCCAACATTAAACTAAACCCCTTAAACACTGACAGTGACTAACTCTTTAAAAAAGGAAATGAATGGCTGCCATCTTAGGTCGAACCCCTCTACTGATCCCCTAATGGCGTACTTGACCTTCTCCAAATGTAAGAATGACATGAGGTCACCCAACCAACCCGAGGCACTGGGCAAAGTAGGAGATCACCACCCAAGCAGAACTCACCTCCGGGCTATCAACGACGCAGAGGCGAGGACATTCACCTTCACCATGTCTGCAGCACCGGCGAGGCCGATACCCCGTAAATGGCCACCAATGAACATGGCTCCAGACAAACATAAAGAATCTCTGACATGGTGCTAAAGAAGGAGACCCAGAAGCTCACTAACTTGGGATAAGGCCAGAACATATGAATGTGGTTAGCCGGCCCTCGGGAACAATGCTCATACCTGCCCTCCGCCCCAGAGAAAATGTTCATCCTCGCCTTCGTCAAATGAGCCCCATGCACCACCTTGAATTGGATCGGCCTAAACTGAGCGCAAGAGGACGTGGAGTTGACAAAAAGTCTCGCACTACATCTCATCATCCAAAATAGGACCCAATTCACCCTTCCATTTCACCTTCACCTCATCCAATGGAGACGACAGCGCTGGTAGGATCTGGCTGTAAATACACAAAATAATCCCTCCCTCCTTGAACCTTGGATAATGAGAGATAGTGTAGGCCTCGTCAAAAAAAAAAGGAGGCATTTGTCAGGGCTAGAAGGCTGAGAACAGACGAAGCCTGTGTGGAATATAAGGAACGTAGGAAGGAACTTAAGCAAGGAGTCAGGAGGGCTAGAAGGGGTCACGAAAAGCCATTGGCAAATAGGGTTAAGGAAAATCCCAAGGCTTTTTACACGTACATAAAAAGCAAAAGGGTAGCCAGGGAAAGGGTGGGCCCACTGAAGGACAAGCGAGGGAATCTATGTGTGGAGCCAGAGAAAATGGGCAAGGTACTAACTGAATACTTTGCATCAGTAGTCACCAAAGAGAAGGAATTGGTGGATGTTGAGTCTGGAGAAGGGTGTGTAGATAGCCTGGGTCACATTGAGATCCAAAAAGACGAGGTGTTGGGCGTCTTGAAAAATATTAAGGTAGATAAGCCCCCAGGGCCTGACGGGATCTACCCCAGAATACTGAAGGAGGCTAGAGAGGAAATTGCTGAGGCCTTGACAGAAATCTTTGGATCCCCACTGTCTTCAGGTGATGTCCCGGAGGACTGGAGAATAGCCAATGTTGTTCCTTTGTTTAAGAAGGGTAGCAAGGATAATCCAGGGAACTACAGGCCGGTGAGCCTTACATCAGTGGTAGGGAAATTACTGGAGAGAATTCTTCGAGACAGGATCTACTCCCATTTGGAAGCAAATGGACCTATTAGCGAGAGGCAGCACGGTTTTGTGAAGGAGAGGTCGTGTCTCACTAACTTGATTGAGTTTTTCGAGGAGGTCACAAAGGGCAATAGATGTTGTCTATATGGACTTCAGTAAGTCTTTTGACAAGGTCCCTCATGGCAGACTGGTACAAAAGCTGAAGTCACATGGGATCAGGGGTGAGCTGGCAAGATGGATACAGAACTGGCTAGGTTATAGAAGGCAGAGAGTAGCAATGGAAGGGTGCTTTTCTGATTGGAGGGCTGTGACGAGTGGTGTTCCGCAGGGATCAGTGCCGGGACCTTTGCTGTTCGTAGTATATATAAATGATTTGGAGGAAAATGTAACTGGTCTGGTTAGTAAGTTTGCAGATGACACAAAGGTTGGTGGAATTGCCGATAGCGATGAGGACTGTCAGAGGATACAGCAGGATTTAGATCGTTTGGAGATTTGGGCGGAGAGATGGCAGATGGAGTTTAATCCGGACAAATGTGAGGTAATGCATTTTGAAAGGTCTAATGCAGGTAGGGAATATACAGTGAATAGTAGAACCCTCAAGAGTATTGAAAGTCAGAGAGATCTAGGTGTACAGGTCCACAGGTCACTGAAAGAGGCAACACAGGTGGAGAAGGTAGTCAAGAAGGCATACGGCATGCTTGCCTTCATTGGCCGGGGCATTGAGTATAAAAATTGGCAAGTCATGTTGCAGCTGTATAGAACCTTAGTTAGGTCACACTTGGAGTATCGTGTTCAATTCTGGTCGCCACACTACCAGAAGGATGTGGAGGCTTTAGAGAGGGTGCAGAAGAGATTTACCAGGATGCTGTCTGGTATGGAGGGCATTAGTTATGAGGAGAGTTTGAATAAACTCTGTTTGTTCTCTCTGGAACGACGGAGGATGAGGGGCGACCTGATAGAGGTCTACAAAATTATGAAAGGCATAGACAGAGTGGATAGTCAGAGGCATTTTCACAGGGTAGAGGGGTCAGTTACTAGGGGGCATAGGTTTAAGGTGCGAGGGGAGAGGTTTAGAGGAGATGTACGAGGCAAGTTTTTTTACACAGGGTGCCTGGAACTCGCTGCTGGAGGAGGTGGTGGAAGAGGGACGATAGTGACGTTTAAGGGACATCTTGGCAAATACATGAATAGGATGGGAATAGAGGGATACGGACCCCGCAAGTGCAGAAGATTTTAGTTTAGTCGGGCAGCGTGGTCGGCACAGGCTTGGAGACTCGAAGGGCCTGTTCCTGTGCTTGACTTTACTTTGTTCTTAAGGATCAAGGAAATATCGAAGCCTGCACAAGTGTGAAATGAACCCTGGGATAAGGAGTCATTAAACATATCTAGAATTAGAGGGATCAATTGTTCCGCAAGCATCTTATAAAACTCAATGGGGAAGCTATTAGGGCCAGGAGCTTTACCCGTCCAAACCAACCGAATACATTTCAAAATTTCCTCGGGGCCAAATGGGGATTCTAACTCTCAAAAAAAACGAATATTCACTCCGCTCGGTGTAAATTAAAATGCTAACATAAAAAGGTCACAGTGAAAAAAAACCTTAAAACATAGTCCTCAACAGGGAGTTATATATTATCACAGCCGCTATAACAAATAGATCAAAATCCCTCCATAGAATTAAAACCTCCCATCCAAGTTCAACTTGCAAAACATTCAACCCACAAGGACACAGAAATGCGAACATGAACAAGGAACCCCCCAAATTTCCCATATCCACATGCTTATCCCCAACATCCAAAAAAGCCTCAAAAACCTTAATGAACCGACCTAGCCTGTGCTTTTTCTTTACAAAGAATCCGCCACTCATGGCACATCAGAGTCTTTCCCCTCAAAAGTCACTCTTAGCTGCACCGGGTACACAACACCAAAACGGACTCCACTTTTAAACAAGGCAGTTTTGGCCTTGTTGAACGTCGCCTGCTTCTTTTCCACTCTCACAGTGATAAAACCTGATGGTGTGGCCTTCCCATTTGTAATCACGATGGTCCTTTGCCCACTCTCAGGACCCGCTCTTTTTCCTGAAAGCTATGAAATTTCACAATAACTGATCATGGTTGTTCTTTAACCTAGTTAAACCATTGGACTTTAACCTAGTGTTGTAAGACTTCTTACTAGTCTTCTTGAGCATTTCCAATACACAAGTAGGTTTTTAAACAAAAATACTCCCAGAAACAGGACAAAAAGAGCTAAAAAAACAAAACGGTATCCTAGCGGGAGACACCTTGTTAACGTCTTCCCCCTACATAACGCCTCCGTAAGTCTTTATGAATTTGATACTTGGATATTTCACTACATTAAGGCCTGAAGTTTTCATTCTGGGGACTAAGTTTTCCCACTTCAGCACAGAATTGGGACTGGTCTCCGCTGGCACTCGAAGCGGAGTCTCTCTCATCAACCATGCAAATATATGCATGGTGGAGAGCTCGCTGGATGCCATTGGAATCCCGGTAAAAGGCCAGTCTACCCCCCACACAGTGAAAACACAGCCCTTTTTGATGTGAAGTGGAGCTGTGAATCATAGCAAGAGTATTTATAGACATTGTGGTTAACATCAAGCAGGGTACTTGAAATGCATTCAAGTGTGAAGGGAAAGATAAATAAACAATCCATGCAGCACCTGTCTCTGGACTAATGAATCTGCCAATCACTGGCTAATGAAATGTATTGCTGTGCACTGGCTAGTGAAATGAAATGCGGTGTGAAACTGAATGGGAGTTTTGTATTTCAAAGGCTGTCAAGGGATTTGAAGCCCTTTCAAGTGTACTTGCCTTTTGAGGAAACCTCTTGACACTTGTAACAACAGCTGCTTTAAATACTTTTGTCTGAGGCAACAGATGTTAGGAAAGGGTAAGTGAAAATGCAGTAATCTTTCACTGTATTGCCTGGACTGCTTTTCAGCTTTCAGGCAAGGGTCTTTGATGGTGGTCTCTGGGGGAGTGGGTCAGGTCACCAACATGCATGTGTACGATATGAGATGACCTGCTATTCGTGTGGTGGGGGAGAGGATACCCCTACTTTTCAGTGTCGGGGGGGGGCGGGGATTTGCATTGAGCGGTGGAGGGGGAACCTTCCGATGGACTTTGGGGGGCACCTCAAGGAACCCCTTGTCCCGCCTCAGAGTCCACCACATCAGGGCCACGTTTGGCCAAACGTGCAACAAAGCCCGCCCAGTGGATTTCCCACTGTGGGGCCAGGGTATATAGGCGGGAGGGGGGGGATGATGAATCAGGCTTCCGGTCCCCGGCGCAGGGCGAGTCGCGTGCTGGGTCGCAGGAGGGGGATTGGAGCATCGCATGGGATTGGTGCACCAAACCCGATTTTCGGTGGACATTCCATTCTTTGCCTGATCGGGGTTCCTGATCATGGCGTCAGACAATGGAGAATCCACCCCTAAACATTACTGAAATACTCATCAGGAAGGCAACACGGTCATGCAAAATTTCCTTCCTTTAACCTTAAATGGTCTTACATTTGAGCATTCACGCACTCTTTATTGAATCTGAAACTTTAGAATGCTGTTCCAGTATTTCAGTCTCAGAAATAACAAAAAGATGAGGGTCCTAAATGGCAAACCAAATGCAACATTGAATTTTGAAGTGTATGAGTATTTTTGCATATATATTCAGTTCTTGTATGTAATATCCACGAGATGTTGTATTTCCATTTCTGTACAGTGTGCTCAATCATCAGTTTAATTGGAAAAAGCAATTTTGTTCAAATCCAACATTTTATATGTGCAGGTAACCTGTTCCTGTAGTCGAGAGTAAGGAGTAGATTTTGTTATTGCATTTGACGTAAATAACTGTGTGACTAGCAAAGAGGAACATGACAAAGAGAATCACTAGCCTGTGACAGGTGGAAAATTGGGCTGGCTTTATTACACCAGGTGCACTAACAAATAATCTTACTCCTAAAGGCTTGTTTTGACAGACACTAATTGTTCTAAATACCTGATATAAAGAACAAAATGTTGATACCAGTCAGCTGCAACAAACTGTATAGCAACATCCCAAAGGTACTTCTCAAAAAGCAACAACGTTTTATATTTGACTCCTTAGATCTGCTTTTCTGAGTGTTAATGCTCATCTTACCAAATTAGTTCTACAATTTTGTGACAGACAACTTTCTACTTTACTTTTGATATATTTTAAACACACAAAGCTACATAATCCCTCAATTTATTTTGATTTATTACCAGCATGGTAGCTATGATTTAGCTAAATTACAGTGATTTTTATAATTCCTTATAGATTGTATTACCGTCTGCTCCTGAATGGAAATTGAATATAGTCTTCAGTAATTTAACAAGATAGAAAAATAATTATTTCAAAGATTCCAGTGGAATTATGTTTGATCCTTATGCATCATGAAAACTATTTGCCAAACGATTTAATTATTGGTAATTAACCAATCAAACCAAATATCAACGCTTCTTGTGCATACAGCCTTTTTACAAGAGAATATTAGTTTAACAATAAGAGTGTAGTTTGCATTTCATGATGTAGTTGGACGAGAAGGATGTAGCCCAAATATTTTAGATTTCTTACCTGACATGTCAGCAGAGTCACCTTTTAGTTATATCACAGCCAAGGCCAGAAACAAAACACAATACAAAAACAAAACAAAAATAACAGAAAAGCACAGTTAGAGTGAAGCATACTGTAAGTACTGGTAAATATAGAAAAGCATGCTTTTAGTTTTAGCTACATCAGTTGAAACTGTTCATATGTAGGTCGCTCTTTCTGGATATCTATCAGTACTTAAAATTATAGATTAAAAAAATTAAAAGACACCAAATGTTTGCAATAAACAGATGTCAGCTCCACAAGCATGCCTGTATCATGGTTCTTCTTGAAGGTTCTAATAGACATGCTACCATATTCTTGCATTTCCTTATATTTCGATAAGAGAGAATTTCAAGGGTTTACAAAAATTGCCAACAATTTATTGTTTAATTTTTAAACAAAAAGAGTTTAATTTTTCAAAATGAAAATTGTGCCAGTGTCACAGTATCAGAATAAAGGATCGACCATTTAAAACTGAGATGAAAAGAAACGTTTTCACTCAAAATGGGTTGCAAATCTTTGGAATTTTCCAGCCCCAGAGGGTTGTGGATGTTCAGTCATTGAGTATATTCAAGATAGAACTTGGTAGATTTTTCTGTATTAAGGGTCATAAGGGATATGGGAATAGCATGGGAAGATGGGAGTTGAAGTAGATCAGCCATGATTTGTTGAATGGAACTCCCACCCTAATAGCACAGTAAATGTACCTACATTACATGGGCTGCAGCGGTTCAAGAAGGCAGCACCCCACCAACTTCTCAAGGGCAATTAGGATGGCAACAAATGCTGGCCTAGTCAGCGAAGCCCACATCCCGTAAAAACAAATTTTTAAAAAATTGTGTAATGAGTAAAAAGAGAAGCATCTGCAACAATTTAATAAAATGGTCAGAAAGCCCATTTAAATTACTTGCGAATAGAAGGTCTTACTGAACTGCTTTTTTGAAAATTGAATTGATCTTTTAAGTCGAGGAAGAGAACTTTAAACATTTTTAGAAACAATAGCTAAGCGAGCAGGTCAATTCCGCTTCTACTACTCTGAAAAAATTCAATGAAACTGATTAAAATTTAAGATGATGTTGAAGCGGAAAAATAGAAAGGGGGTGTGATTAATTACGGCAGGTGGAGCTCATCTTAATATTGTGATGGAGGAAACAACTGTTATAAATTGTATATGGTGGGGATGTTCTCCATCAACTATTTGCAGTCAAGTCAAAAATGCATTCTTAATAAATCTGCTTAATTGTTTCCAGCAAATAACTCCTGAATTATTCCTGTTTGGGAATTCTCAATGAATACCAACAATAAAGTTTCACCAGAGAAATTAACAATCAGGTGCAAATTCAGCCTGTCTCAGTATGGAGATGAAAGATATATATGGATGCAAAGTTTAGTGACTTTGTACTTGTAATAGATGCTGAAAGCTACTTCATCATACACAAAAACAAATTCATGACATAAGGCATTGAAGGACATTTTATGATAGGAATTTAAAATAAAAGTACATATATAAAAGGAAAACAAAAAGACAGCTTGGCTCAATTCTAGCACAGAATTAATTTCACGGGTCAACCCTCATTCCACGACATCAGCACACACTCTAGTTTGAAATTTGAGTGCAGTACTGTGGAGGTGTTGCATTGTTGAAGGTGCTGCCTTCAGGAAGAAACCAAGCACCTGTTCAGGTGGATGTAGAAATATGCCATAACACTATGTGAAGAGGAGAAGCTGACATTCTTTCGGCCAGCATATACTCTTCAATCAAACCCACTAATATAGATCTGGGCCGAAATTCTCCCCCAACAGCGCGATGTCCGCCGACTGGCGCCAAAAACGGCGCCAATCAGACGGGCATCGCGCCGGCCCAAAGGTGCGGAATGCTCCGCATCTTTGGGGGCCGAGCCCCAACATTGAGGGGCTGGGCCGGCGCCGGAGGGATTTCCGCCCTGCCAGCTGTCGGAAATGGCGTTTGTTGCCCCGCCAGCTGGCGGAAATGTCGTTTGGTGCCCCGCCAGCTGGCGCGGAAATGCGGCGCATGTGCGGGAGCGTCAGCGGCCGCCGACAGTTTCCCGCGCATGCGCAGTGGGGAGAGTCTCTTCCGCCTCCGCCATGGTGGAGGCCCTGGCGGAGGCGGAAGGGAAAGAGTGCCCCCACGGCACAGGCCCGCCCGCGGATCGGTGGGCCCCGATCGCGGGCCAGGCCACCGTGGGGGAACCCCCCGGGGTCAGTTCGTCCCCCCCCCCCCCCCCCCCCAGGACCCCGGAGCCCGCCCGCGCCACCTGGTCCTGCCGGTAAATACCAGCTTTGATTTACGCCGGCGGGACAGGCAATTTCTGGGCGGGACTTCGGCCCATCCGGGCCGGAGAATTGAGCGGGGGTCCCGCCAACCGGCGCGGCCCGATTCCCGCCCCCGCCCAATCTCCGGTACCGGAGACTTCGGCGGGGGCGGGATTCACGGCGGCCAACGGCCATTCTCCGACCCGGC
This sequence comes from Scyliorhinus torazame, assembly GCF_047496885.1. Classification (NCBI taxonomy): domain Eukaryota; kingdom Metazoa; phylum Chordata; class Chondrichthyes; order Carcharhiniformes; family Scyliorhinidae; genus Scyliorhinus; species Scyliorhinus torazame. The sequence goes on from NC_092708.1 coordinate 352,923,692, forward strand.
AGGGGGGTCGGAGAATGACGCCCCTGATCCTTCATCTCCTTTGATGTTTGTAGAACCTTGCCCTGTGCAAATTGGCTGGTATCACAATACCATCTATGTTTTACAAAGTCATACATTATCAGTGAAGAGCTTTGAAATGTCCTGAGGATGTGAAAGGTGCAATATAAATGTAGACTCTTTCCTTCCTGCAGACAAGTTAAGGACGAGAGAACTAATGAAAATATTCAACTCCACAAATTGTGATAACAAAAGACAAGATTTGCTGAAAATCACATTAGATTTGAGGGCAGCACGGTAGCATTGTGGATAGCCCAATTGCTTCACAGCTCCAGGGTCCCAGGTTCGATTCCGGCTTGGGTCTCTGTCTGTGCGGAGTCTGCCCATCCTCCCCGTGTGTGCGTGGGTTTCCTCCGGGTGCTCCGGTTTCCTCCCACAGTCCAAAGATGTGCAGGTTAGGTGGATTGGCCATGATAAATTGCCCTTAGTGTCCAAAATTGCCCTGAGTGTTGGGTGGGGTTAATGGGTTATAGGGAAAGGGTGGAGGTGTTGACCTTGGGTAGGGTGCTCTTTCCAAGAGCCGGTGCAGACTCGATGGGCCGAATGGCCTCCTTCTGCACTGTAAATTCTATGTATGTAAATTTCAATCTTGTTACTGTACATTGCTGTTATGCTAATGGAAGAAAATACATTCAACAGATTTACAAACAGTAAGACAATTATCTTGATGCAAATTGTTAGTTTAAGTAATTCATTATTATTTTATTAATGAGGTGTTTGCAGCATTTTTACTATTTAATTCTGCTCCGAAAACCAAAAGGCCAGAGGTTGGATTCTCCGCTGTCGGTATTCTCCGTTGCGCCGGCAGCACATCCACACCTGGAGATTTCACGATGGCTTGGGGCTGCCCACAATGGGAAATCCCATTGGCTGGCTGGTGCGATGAAGAATCCTGCTGCTGGCGGGGGCGTGCAGCACCAGAAAACTGGTGTGGTGGGAAGGAGAATCCCGCCTGAGGACTTTCCTCCCCATTGGAATTGCATGCGTAATTGGGCAGGACAATATATTACGATCCAAGACCAGACCCCAAACAGTGGCTAGGATACTGGTCCAAAATCCCAATATTTTAGTTTATTTTAAGACTATGCGGAAAGAATAATTCTCTCCAGGAGTGATTGCATGAAGAAATAGGGCTCGGTTATTTTTAAAACAAGACTGTATTATAACTACAATATTAAACTTTTAAACTTCACACCCAAAATGAACAGCTTACAATTACCCAATAACACAACTATACAATTTCCTATTAGACAAGAAAAGAAACACACATCTTAAAATAATCCATCTTAAAATTAGCAGGGCATACTTGCGATATAGAACAGATTCTGGCTGTTAGAATCCCTTCAGACTCTGACTAAACATCTTCAAACGCTGTTGTCACTTGGTGGTTTCAGCCTCTTCCTTGTCTTCAGATGAGACTGCTCTGCTTTAAAATATTATTACTCTTTTTCCCCTATCCTACTGGGAAAGAAACCTTCATCTGTGGTCTACAAAACGAGGGTTGCTAGATCAGACTTCACTTCCAAAAGTTTGTCTCTCAAACTCAGTCTCTTCACAGCTTTCTCCAAAATTGCCTCTCTCCGCAGTTTCTCAAAATTTCTCTCTCTATTCCTTGACTCTACCCAGCAATGACCTCATCTCCCCAAGGCTGCAAAGCACTTTAATTCCCCAGGGACATGCCAGGCAAACCACTAGGTATTAGCCCAGACTGAAAATACATTCCTTGGTCAATTTCACCTACTTTTCCTAAACGCAAAACAAAATCTTTTTTAAAGCCCTGACCAGTGCAGACAAACCATGTTAATTTATTCATGGAGGAAAGCTCGCCGGATTCCATCAGAATCTTGGTATCGGGCTGCTATTTTTCACAGCAGAAAGCCCATAACTGCTTTTGATGTGATGAGGAACTATCAATCATTGCAATACGATTTATAAACATTGTGATTAGTATCAAATCAAGGTACTTGAGATGCATTCAAGCATGAAGGGAAAGATAGAACAGCAATCCAGCAAGCACTTGTCTATGGAGTAATAAAACTGTCAATCGCTGGCTAATGCAATGTATTGCTGTGTGAAATTGAATAGAAGATTTGCATCCAAAGTCTGTCAAGGGATTTGAAGCCCTTTGAAGTGAGTTTTGGTTTTCTCAGAAACCTCTGACACTTGTAGCAGCTGCTACTTTAAAAAAATATATATTTTTATTCTCCTTTTTCACATTTTCTCCTAAATTTACACCCACCAACAATAAACAATAAGCAGTAACGAATATAATGTGAATTTCCATATCAACAACAACAATCCCATCCTCCCACCAACCCCCAAACAACTGCCTGCATGTTAACATAAACAAATAACAAAAAGGAATCAGGAATCACCCAAAGTCACCATTAACACATACAGTCCCTCTCCCCCCAACCCCCACCCCCCATTAATGTTCAATGTTATCCATTCTTGAAAGTGCATAATGAATAACGCCCATGAATTGTAGAACCCCTCCATCCTTCCTCTCAGTTCAAACTTAACCTTCTCAAGAGTCAAGAATTCCAACAGTCCCCCCGCCACGCCAGGGCACAGGGTGGAGAGATTGCCCTCAATCCCAACAGGATCCGCCTTCGGGCGATCAACAAGGTGAAGGCTACAACATCTGCCTCCGCACCCGTTGTCAACCCAGGCTGGTCTGACACCCCAAATATGGCCTCCAGAGGGCCCAGGTCCAGTTTCATGCGCACCACTTTAGAGATTACCCGAAAAACCTCCTTCCAGTAATCCTCCAGCTTTGGACAGGACCAAAACATATGAATGTGATTTGCGGGCCTCCCCCCTGCAATGTTAACACACATCTACCTCCTCAAAGAGCCGGCTCATCCTCGCCCTTGTGAGGCGTGCTCTGTATACCACCTTCAGCTGTATCCGCCCCGACCTCGCACATGAGAACATAGAACATACAGTGCAGAATGAGGCCATTCGGCCCATCGAGTCTGCACCGACCCACTTAGGCCCTCACTTCCACCCTATTCCCGTAACCCTAATAACCCCTCCTAATGTTTTTGGTCACTATGGGCAATTTGTCATGGCCAATCCACCAAATCTGCACGTCTTTGGACTGTGGGAGGAAACCGGAGCACTCGGAGGAAACCCACGCAGACACGGGGAGAACGTGCAGACTCCGCACAGTGACCCAGCGGGGAATCGAACCTGGTACCCTGACACTGTGAGGCCCCAGTGCTACCGTGCTGCCCATGAGGTGGAGGCGTTCGCTCTTTGGAGCACCTCACACCAGAGCCCCTCCTCCATTCCCTCTCCGAACTCTTCTTCTCACCTTGCTTTGTTCCCTTCCAGTGGTGCCTTCTCCTCTTCCAAAATAGTCCCGTAAACTGCCGACACTACCCTCTTCTCCAGTCCCCCTGTCGTCAGCACCTCCTCCAGCAATGCGGAGGCCGGCTCCACCGGGAAGTTCTGTATCTCCTTCCTGGCAAAATCTTGAATCTGCATGTATCAAAACATTTCCCCCTGCTCCAGCCCATACTTCGCTCCCAACTCCTTCAATCCTAAACCAAACCCCAGAAACAAATCTTTTAGTGTCTTAATCCCTTTCTCCTTCTATTTCCAAAAATTTCCGTCCCACTTCCCTGGCTCAAATCTATGGTTCCCCCGAATCGGCATTTCCCTTGACCCTTCCCCCAACCCGATGTGTTGGCGAAACTGCCTCCAAATTCTCAATGAAGCTATTATTACCGGACTCCCTGAGTATTTTTCTGGGGCCATTGGGAGCAGCGCTGTTCCTAGCGCCTTCAATCCCAACCGCCTACACAAACTCTCCTCCATTCTGACCCACTGGGAATCAACCCCTCTGACCCAGCTCCGCATCTTCTCCACATTCACCGCCCAGTAATAATACATCAGGTTCGGAAGACCCAAACCCTCTGCCTGCCTTCCCCTCTGTAGCATCACCTTTCTAACTCTGGCCACTTCCCTCCACATATGAACGAGGTATTCATTCCTTCAACCTCTTTAAAAAATGCCTTTGGCAGGAAAATCAGCAGGCATTGGAAAATAAACAGAAATCGCGGCAACACGTTCATTTTAACCGCCTGTACCCGACCCGCCAGTGACAGAGGGAGACCATCCCACCTTGCCAGATCAGCTTTCACTCTCCCCTCCAAACTAGAAATGTTGTACCTACGGAGCCCCTCCCCCCAATCCCGAGCAACCTGCACCCCCAGGTAGCTAAGGTGAGTCCCTGCCCTGCGGAATGGCAGCCCCCACCACCCCTGCCCCCACCCCCGGCCGAGACATCACAAAATATTCACTCTTGTCTAGAAAGACCCAAACACCCGAAGCAGCTCCAATATTCCCCCTATTGACACACTCGGTTCCGACACATATAACAAGTCATCGGCATATAAGGACACCCTATGCTCTATCTGCCCCCCGCACTATCCCTTTCCATATCCCTGAACTAGCAGCTGCTACTTTAAACATTTTTGTCTGAGGCAGATGTAAGGGAGGGTAAGTGAAAGTGCAATGATTTTCACTCTATTGTCTGGACTGTTCTTCAGCTTTCAGGCAGGGGTCTCTATTGGGGGATAGACTGAGGGGGGTTTACTGATGGGGGGGCTGGGAATTTGCATTGTGGGAGGGAGGGGGGCCTGCCAATGGATTTTTGGGGGGAACCTCCGCACTGACCCATTTGGCCCTCCTCGGGTCTGCCGTGTCAGGGCCACGTTGGGGAATACTAGCACCAAGTTCTGCTAGGAAGATTTCCCACTGTGGGAGTTGGTGCATAACTGGGGGTGGGGGGAGGGGAGGTGAAGCCTCAGGCTTCCAGACCATTAATCAGGTGCAAATGGTTGCATCGTCCCGCCGACATGGGACATACAGCTCGCTGCTGCTGCCAACGGGGTCCGGGCACCGATCCTATTTTTCAGCCAACATTCCATTCTCAGCTGGATTGGAAAACCCACTACCAGCATCAGACAATGGGGAATCCACCCCAGTGTTTTGTATGTCATTTTGTCTGTTCAGGCATAGAGACAAAATTCTGTATGCAGCTTATTGAATAACGAAGCAAGCCTACTTATGCTCCTATTATGCTTGTTCATATGTGGCATTGCACCTTTAAATCGATTTTATTGTACAAAATGTGATACTCATCCAAGGGAAATAACTGCCTTGAACAATCTGAGTCTGACGTTCAGACATCTGTACCACATCTAATCTGGCAAAGAAAACCATAGGAACGGATCAGTATTCTCCCTGCCACTTTTATACATACCGACTTGTCCTGTTGCTATTATCTTTTGAAATTTGGGATGCTGGTTAACAGTTAAACACAGGATGTCATCTGTATGTTCAAGATAAAAAGACTGAAAACCTAAAGTAAATTGGAAGTGAAAGGAGGAGATGTTAATTCAATTTTTTGCAAAAGGTAAAATCATTAAAAACACAATAAAACCGAAAGACTTTTTTTTAAAAAGAGAAAAAATAAAATTAGATAAAATACTGCCACTGCACTATTTTGGTCAGGCTTACTCATTGGGGGCAATTCTGAGCCTGCGTTCGCTATCAGTGTGAACAGTGACATGTGCCCAAATCTCGCATGAGTCAGAAAATGTGAATCTCGCCGGCGAGATCTAATTTTCGGACTTTCCATGGCCCTCGGCGGGGCCATAATGAGGTTCGTGTCATCTCAGTAAATTGTAATAAACTTAAATGTAATTAAAGGGCTTCCTCACCATGTGTCTTGTTGGTAAATTTACAACAGGTGTTTAACAAGTTGGCACTGCCAGGGGTGAGCCTGGGGTTGTTAAGGGTTCCCCTTATGTCTAGCGGAGGTGTTGCCCCTGTGTCTATGTGTGTGTGTGGGGTGGGGGGGGGTTCACCTTAATGCTTGTTGGGGGAGGGTGTTGTAGGTTGCCTGCTGCTTGAGGGGGGTGGAGAGAAGGAGTGATGTGGAGGCTGCCTGATGCTGGTGGGAAGGGGAGGTCGCGTCAATGCTTGTTGGGGGGTGGTCCCTTGTGTCTGTGGGGAGGGGAAAGCTTCTTTTTAGTCAGATCAGGGCGCCCTTTAAAGATGTCGCCCCAGGATAGGGTGGAAGCCTGGGCTTAAGTAGGGTGCTCTTCCCAAGGACCGGTGCAGATTCGATGGGCTGAATGGCCTCCTTCTACACTGTAAATTCGATGATTCTTTGAGCTGGCGTTGCCGACTCAATCAGCCTCACCCCTCCAGAGTGATGGCAAAAACTATCACCTTTCATTTTTCCTCCTAGTTCTGAATATGCTTTCACAGGAATAAAATGTTTTCAACCTTTTGCAATTTTTCTTTCACAACAAAATTAGTGTGGCTGAGTAGCTAACAAGTTAGAAAGTTTTGTGACACATTTTGATAGCTTTTTATTTCTTTGGAAAGACTTGCACAAAGTTTTATTTTTGCTGATACATCAATGCAACTTTCCTTTGCTTGATTTTTGAACCTGCTGGGAGCTCAGTTGACTTTCACACATCCTTTATCTCCTTCTCACTGATATTAAATTACTATTTACACTTTAAGGATGTTTCCCAGTGACCAATACAATAAAACCAAGTGCTATGGCAAGATTTAAAGCTGCACCATTCTTGCTATAAGGGTTACATGCATGAATTATTATGCGTTTTCTGTAAAAGAAAGAAAGGCATCAACCAACAATCACCGAATTTTGTTTTGTTGCGGCCTATTCATTTAGGTGCGCCGACCCTATAAATTATTTTGTGTGATCGCTCATGTGTAGTGTCAGGAAGCAGAGGTAGTTCTGAATAATCTCTGTTTGTATTGTTGGATATTAGAAATAAGGTACAGATTTAAGTGAGTTTAATTTAGTGGTTTGTGTAAGAAAGGGTAAAACTTTAGTTAGATATGTTAAACAAATGTGCTTGCATGTGTGGGGCCTTTTTGCTTCAGTTCAAACTGTGCCTATATCATGCTTAGAGACTTTACGACATGAAAAGTGAACATGAGCTTGGAGAAGGAATGAGCTGTTGCTTAGTAACCAGGGACAACTATTTAGGTTGGGAAGGTTTTTAAGTTTGGTTTTAAACCAAACCTACAGCAGTTGGAGCTAGGAAGCTAGAGGGGGAACAGCTCTCTCAGATCTGCTAGAACAAAAGCCATACCATGGAGTAATGGGCAAAAAATTCCAGAAGAAGTCATATGGACTTGAAACGGTAACTGTTTTTCTCTCCGCAGATGCTGCCAGGCCTGCTGAGTTTTTCCAGCATTTTCTGTTTTTGTCTATGTAAATGATATTTGTCTGATTTGGGGATAAATGGTGACAATATAAGTCAAGGAACTATAGTATTAGCATTTAAAAATCACACAGTAATCTGCCTTCCTTGCTCCCACTTTGTACCACCACACTGCCTTCTTGGGTCCCAAGAATATTTGTGGCCATGGTTTGTATATGAGTTCATTCAGTCAAAGAATGGTGGCACAGTGGTTGGCACTGCTGCCTCACAGCTCAGGGACCGGGTTCGATTCCAGCCGTGGGTCTGTGTGGAGTTTGCACATTCTCCCCATGGCTGAGTGGGTTTCCTCTGGGTGCTCTGTTTTCCTCCTACAGTCCAAAGCTGTGCAGGTTAGGTGGACTAGCCATGATGAATGCGCGAGATTACGGGGATGGGGAGTGGGCTCTAGAGTGTTAGCTTTCAGACAGTCGATGCAGACTAGATGGGACGAATGGCCTCCCTCTCCTCTGCACTGTAGGGGTTCTCTGAACTAATAACGGTGTATTTTAATGAGATCTTGTATACTGTGCTGAAAAACAGATTAAATGGCAGAAATATGATACTTCCAACCAGCTGTATCACATTTGCTTGAAAAGGTTTCATATTTTTCAATAAATGATATTTTTAAAAAGAAAAGCAACTGCAAATGTTTGGCATAAAAATATTTTGATAGAGAATGAATATTCTACCTGTGGCAATGTTGTGGACAATTCCAATCGATGCTGTGTGATAAATGATATCAGCACCATCATTTAAATAATGTACATTATTTCGACAGTCATTACCACGATATCCAAATGCCAGTGCGAGGGTGAGATCCTACCAAATAAATAGAAAATAAATTACCAGAAAATTCTACCTGGATATATGAAGAGCAATGTTTCAGAGAATATGATGTATATCTTAGTCCCAGCGACAGTAATTTTTCTGGAAAGTCAAGCATAAAATAGATATTCAGACTAGAACATTAGTCAGATAGAGTGGTTCTTATTGATACAACGTAGCTTCACACACAATAGTCTACCACCACTTGCCTAAACGTGTATGACTAATTGAGTCAATGGGAAATCTCACAACTTTTACACTGAACCCATTTCTATACTGACATTCCCAATGGCCGGTAGGAGTCCCCACCCATATTTGAATGGTCACAGACAAATGAGGTGCCCACAATTTCTGCCCTTTCAAAATTATGTTTGTGTACACTTAGATGCAGAGGGCTGCAAGGTGTTATATTGAAGATGGAAGTGATTTAAAAACTTCCATATGTCTTTTTTTTTAAAAAAAACCTTCATTTCTGTTATATTTCTTTATAGCTACAAAAAGAAAAGGTATGTCGGTGCCCACACTCTGGATTCTTGTAAAACACAATGAGCGTTTTATTAAGAGATGTTGCTCAATACAATCAAAGATGGCAATCTCCCCAAAGCCCGCGCAAACAATGTGATGCATAACCAGCAGGAATGTATTCTCTGATCCATAACAACTTCTGTTTTTTTATGTTAAATGGCTAAACAATGACACCAAGTTGCAGAAACTGGACCTGTATTTCCTTGCATTTGGAGAGAGGTTGGAGTTATGCAATCTAACATGAGTGTTTAAAACGTTAGAGAACTAATCGGTTTCCTCTGGTGGTGGAAACAAAAGAAAAGGACGTAATCTTAAAAAATTACAGCTAGGCCATTTCGGACTGAAATCAGGGAACAATGTTTCCACACAGAGTTGTGGAAATCTGAAATTAGCTCCCTTGCATGTCCAAGCAAGCTTATTATTATTTTCTCCCATTAAGCAGCTGCGCTTGGGGTGGTCATATTGGTACTCACTGCCTGGTCACTCCTACATTGCTGCTTCTTTGGTGTGCACACTGTTCCATGGAAGAAGAAGATCTCTCTGCCTTACTTCATGAAGAAGTACCTTTTCTTTTGCAGAATTTTAAGACTTTCCAACCTCCCTTAGAGCACACGGATATTCTCTAATTGCAAGCATTGTCCTGCCAATTTTGGCTATGGTGTCCTTCAGAAGTTACCACAAATTCCTGAAGTAGCATCCTAGCCGCACTTCCACCCTGCAACCACCACCACCCCGAGTGGCTTGTTCCATTCAGCCATGTTCATAATAATGGGAACGTCTTAAACACCTTCTCCAAAGTTTTCCTCAGAGTTTCAGTGAACTGAGAAATCTAGGTTAAGCATTCATAATTATTTTCAAAGTCATTCTTCAACCATTTACCTCAATTGGTTTCTTTTTCTTCCCAACATTATTTGTTTGTAGTTTCTCAGGCTGAGGCAGTGCCCTACTAACAGGTGGTCTGAAACAAAGAACTGTGAATAAGAAAAGCCCGTCTGTCACCCATTCCATTAAAATACTTATTTGTACAGCAAAAACTCAAAGCACTTACACTTTTCCCCAGCTGAAGATGCTTCAAGAAGTGACAAAAAAGTATTGCAACAAAATGTATTGTGTGAAAAATATCTAGTTTCAGTAAAGCATTTCTCGATGTATTGATGACGTAATCCTTCATAGGGAGTTGCAGTCATCCAAAAGGAGAAACCATAAAAACATGGAGTAGGATCTACCGGTCGCATTGGGCCTGAAAAGCAGCGCGGCTCAAGCCAATCGGTAGATGCCGGGAGACACCACTTCCGAAATCTAATGCGATCTCGTGATCCGTCGCAATGTGAATCCCATCTATTGTGGGTAGGTTCACTTTCTGGAAAATCTGCATATTAGAATGAGACAATTAGTCTCACTCTAATATGCGGTCCTGAGATCTATCCAAGGCATGGGATCTAACTCTGTTGCCTAGGAGACTTCTGGCGAGCGCCGTTCAGTACCAGTCTCCACAAACGGGGCCGAGACAGAACGGCGCTCGGAGGGTCTCCCAGGGGATTGGAAGCCCTGAGGTGCATACCCGCTGAGCAGGGTAGTATCCTGGCATTGCCACCTGGGTGCCAGCCTGGCACTGCCCAGGTGGCACTGCCCAGGTAGCAGGAGCACTGCCAGGATGCCAAACTAGTGGTGCCAAGCTGGCATTTTTTGCGCGGAAGTGGTCAGGCCAGAGTGTGTTGGGAGGCCCCGGAGACCCCCTTATGGTGAGTTGGACTTGGGTGGGGGGTGGGGTGGGTGTTCGGGGGTCACATCACCCAGCTAATCTTGCGCTATGGGACTCTGTCCCCATGCAGGTAGATGGGGCCCAATCTACCTACAGAACTCACATAGACAAATTGAGTTTAAGATAAAATGGCCAAGTGTTTTTTTAATATATAATAGTATCATATTGGCCAAAATCTTCGGTCATGACTTTAATTTTCTGGTGTCACTGAGTGTGAATGGAGTTTTGGCTGGAGTGCCAAATTTTCCGTTCTCACTCGCAACAGGTCCCGCCATGGACGAGACCGGAGAATCCTCCTGATTGCCTCTTCCTGCTCCAAAGTGAATGTATATCAGAAACTTGACTTTCTAATTTGAGGTGTTACCCATTCAAAAGAACTCTACAGTGCATGGACTTGAACAAAATTACATTGTGAAATTTGGAATGGGTTCTGCAAAGAAAGAAATTTTGAGTCTGGTCCTAACATATTTCAAAGTCAAATAACTTAAATGTGATACAGCAAAGGATTGAAATAATAATTTTGATTGTAGAAATCACTGCAAAAACCCTTCTCCTTCTCTGAGGCTAAGTGCCGGTGTGAATGGAAAATCTGCAGGAGTTTCACGACAGGAAAATCGGCGCGAACCACTCACCGATTCCGGTACCGGTGAGAGGCTGGCACCGGTGCCGTGTAAACACCCGCAGATCGCGGCGAAGACGGCAAGAGAATGGCTGGCTCCTGGCCCGTGCTTGCACAGGGCTGACGACCTGCACCGGTCGCGCCGTAAAATGTGGCGCGACCGTGCGTGACCCCACAGCCCATGACCTGGTCACCCCCCACCAGTCCCCCCAGCCGTGGCAGCCGGCACGCCGGGATCCCGACAGCTGGGACCACATGTGGCCCGTGCCGTCGGGAACTCGGCCCATTGGGGGTGGAGCATCGCGGGTGGATTGGCCGATGCCCCGAACGGCATTGAAATGGCGCGCAGTGCGCATCACGATGACGCCGGTTTGGAGTGGGCGGAACATGGCGGACTGGCGTCAAACCGCAGCCTGCTCCAATTCAAGCATCGGAATCCATTCTCCGCCTGATCGCCAGTCACAATTTTGGCGTTGGGCTGCGGAGAATCCAGCCTCTAGTCTGTAATGCTATTTTTCCAGTTTGCGGGACTGTCAGTGGATCAATCTAAAGATTCACTGTTGTTAACCCAAACCGTAGCACTGCAGAATCAACATATTCAGCCAGATGATCTTTTAAACTGTTGCAAAGCAAATCTACACCTGTAAAAACATTTCTGACAGTTTAGTTTTAGCAAAGTATGTGCTTTGCAGATGATACTTCAAGCAATGTCATGCTTCTAGTGTTAATTAAATTAACTTCTGCAAACACTCCAAGAAATATATGCTCCCAACTTCATTGAAAAAATGGTTGCTATCTTAGCCAAAACATTCAATGTTATTACTGATGTGGAAAATTACAGAGGGAAAAAAAAGTTACTTAGGCGATAGTATCATCTGAGTGTAAAACATACTTGAATGTGTGATTTCTCCCACTGCGATGACAGAATGCCTTTTGTAAAACATGCTGAACATTGCTGTGCAATTACCAAATAAACCTTACCACAAAACTTTTATTTTAGATTACAACTGTATATTTTCAATACTAAGAAGCAAGGTAATGCCAAAAGTCTAATTATTCTGAATTTGGGTTTCACGCTGATCTACATCAAGTGCTAGAAATATTGTTACAAAATGTGAGGTTTTACAATATTGTTCTGTTTTAAACTAATTTAAGGTAAAATGGAGGAATTAAGTGATCATGTGACCTGTTCTGAATTTTACTGACAAGATGCCTTGGTGGTTTGGTTGTTAAAGGTTAAATGGGGACCAAGGATGTTTTTACTAGAAAGAAGGTGCACACCTGCAAACAATAACCCAAGAAGCTGTGTTGACAGTGGATGGATTGCCACCAAGATCCAGGAAGGTATTAGCAATGTCAGGTTTTGGAAATGTTACTGTTATAACCTACCTGATTACTATTGGCTGGGGACTATTGCCAATCCTACAATCTTTAGTGAGTATAAGCTCCCACAATGAGGAGGGCGGAGAAATCATTAGCAGAGTCACCTGCATAAATAGAGCTGGCCAGTGTGGAACCAGCTAGAGAGTAGCAGCAGTATTCTTTTGATTGTACAAACTGGTGCTGGATTATTTGTATAATCACAAAAGTTACCCTTTAAATTCTCTATTTAATTCCAAGATAGGATGAAGTTTGTTGGGAGGAGGTCCAGAAGACAGCCAGTTAGTATTTTCAGCCTGGATACAAAGCCCATACAATTCATATTTCCATAGAAATGGGCTTTGAGAGGGGGAAGGGTCCATAGCAAAAGAGTGAGACGGAGAGAAAATGTTCATTTCTGTTGGTTATAGTAGAAGTTTTCCACACAAAGGAAGTAATGTTTAATTCAGAGTCATTTATTACAGAAAAGATCTTAAATATCAAATCTTGATATGTTATTCTTTCATTTATTAACTGGAAGTTAACATTTGCTTTAAAACTTATCTGCACCTACAAGGCTCGTAACACTACTTCCTTCTCTAGTACAATCCCACACTCTCAATCCTTTATGCACCTTACTCCTCTTTTCTACTTCAATGTTCATTCTCATTCTCATAGCCATTTTAGTTTAAACTCTCCCTAAACATGTTAGTGAACCTTGCAGTAAGCAAGTTGGTTCCCAGTCTTCTTGAGATGCAACCCATTCCTTTTAAATAAATGCCCAACTCTGCCCCAGAACTGGTCCCAATGTTCCAAGAATCCAAAGCCCTCCTTATTGCTCCATGCCACAAGCCATGCATTGATCCTCCCTATCTTACTATTTCTACTCCACAGGCCTGCTTTTTAACTTGCTCCTGATAATGACTGTTGGACCTCAATATCTGCCCACAGTGATACCAATGTGCACCATACCTTCTGACTCAGTTCCTTCCCCATACAGAATATTCTTCATCATCCCCATGATACCCTTTACCCAGGCACCATAGAGATAAAATAGCATGTGGGACTCTCAATGGTGCTAACTAAAAACCTGTACTCAAATTGAAGAGTTAAAAGTACATATGCAGCAATGTTTTCAACAAAGTTTCTAGTTAAATTTCATGGTCGTATGTTCAAGTAATGGCGTAGCAATGGAATGGTACTTAAATTATAATTTGTAATGTTAGTCTAGCAGAGAATTTTACTATATTAAATTGAATATCAGACAATACTTAATTTACTTCCAAACCATATTGGTCTGGACTGGAGTTCGGATTAAACTGGTGTGCCTTGAAATGGGAAGCCTAACATTTAAATTGGTGCCAATCCAGCCATAAGATTATCAAAAATTAGTTTTGAAACATGCAGACATTTGTATTAGGTTTGCCTGGATTATGAGGGCGGCACAGTGGCACCGTGGTTAGCACTGCTGCCTCATTGCGCCGAGGACCCCGGTTCAACCCCGGCCACGGGACACTGTCCTTGTGGAGTTTGCACATTCTCCCCGTCTCTGCGTGGGTCTCACCCCCACAACCCAAAACAACCATGTGCAGGCTAAAATTGCCCCTTAATTGGAAAAAATAATTGGATACTCTAAATTTATTTTAAAAAGGTATGACTGGATTATATAAAAATAGTAATACTTTTACATTGTTCCCATGTTCAGTTGTGGCAGAATGCATTTGTATTCATCATTTATATAATTCACTTCTGCCGTTTGAAAGTGGATCTTCATAAGTACACAATGCACAAAACATAATTAGTTTTTGGAAAATATAATTACCTTGACCCCCTTGACAGCAGCAATCAAAACAAGAGTAACAGTTATAGTAAGTTGTGTGTTTATATACATTGGATACATCTTGTTGCCAGAGAACATGGAGATAATATATTGTATTTATTAATATGGAAAAATTGTAAACTGCATATTCTCATTACATTGAAAATATTAATCAAGCTGTAGACAAGTATATATGTGTCATACTTGTTTAAAATAATGAGGTATTCATCTTCTGAACAGCCGATTTTTTTACACAATCATGCCTTTAATATCGAAATACATGAGAAGCGATGCAAAGAGAAAGAGAACAGCCAGAAACCATTTTAGGAGCTAGACTGAAAATGGGGAGGGAACCAGCGAGGTATTGGTGAGGATTTCAGAGATGTTTGGAAGTTCTACCACTAACGGGAAAATGGGGAAAGGGAAGACAACTAGTGGATGGTCTCGGTCTTTGAGAAGATAAATTCAATGGTTTTGAAGGCAAGGGTGAAATATATATATTTGAGGAGGTCATCAGTCTTGGAGAAAATAGAATTGTGGATAGCTATCACCTTCTCATTAATATAACAGGCCTGCCTTCCATGGAATATAACCGGATTCCAACTGTGAGAAACTTTGTTTAAATCATAGAGCAGATTTGGCAACACCAGAAAACTTGCACAAGCAAGAGTTTAGCTTTTGTCATTGCTCAACAGTCATGAGAGAAATTTTAAAATAACTGTGTATAGATAATGATTATAAAATCACATTTATAGTCATCACAATGGAAAAAAGAGTTGCTGGTCTGTTCAAGTGGGCTGAGAACTAACCTACGGCCACAATACAATTGTGATGCGCATTGTATCTGCCTCCAAAAGCAAGACTAATGAACTACATTGCAAAATGTGTTTGGTACCTACAGAAGTTAAAAACAGTTGCAGCAAAGGTGGCAGCTATCTATTTTTTAAAATAATTTTTATCAGGATTTTCACAAAATATCAACAAAATATCAAAATATCGCCGCATTGGCGGCTCAGTAGTACCCACAGAGGTTGGGCAGTGCCAGCCCCCCCATCCCTACTCCGCTCCAGGAACACCCTTCTTACCCTCGGAGTCCCTCGCGCCCACACAAACCCCGTTATGCTCCTGTTGACCCGCCTAAAGAAGGCCTTCGGGATAAACATGGGGAGGCACTGGAACAGGAACAAAAACCTTGGGAGCACCGTCATCTTAACTGACTGCACCCTACCGGCCAGGGACAGCGGCAACGCGTCCCACCTCTTGAACTCCTCCTCCATTTGCTCCACCAGTCTCGTGAAATTAAGTCTATGCAGGGTCCCCCAGCTCCTGGCCACCTGGACCCCCAAATACCTGAAGTTCCTCTCTGCCCTTTTTAGTGGGAGCTCGCCAGTCCCCCTCTCCTGGTCCCCTGGGTGAACCACGAACAACTCGCTCTTCCCAATGTTGAGCTTGTACCCTGAGAAATCCCCGAACTCCCTGAGGATCCTCATTACCTCCGGCATTCCCCCCATCGGGTCCGCCACATATAGCAGCAGGTCGTCCGCATAGAGCGACACCCTATGCTCCTCCTCGCCCCGCACCAGCCCCCTCCAGTTCCTCGACTCCCTCAGTGCCATAGCCAGGGGTTCAATCGCCAGTGCGAAGAGCAGGGGGAACAGGGGACACCCCTGCCTCGTCCCTCGATGCAACCGAAAGTACTCAGACCTCCTCTTGTTTGTGGCCACACTCGCCATCGGGACCTCGTACAACAACCTAACCCACCTGACAAACCCCTCCCCAAACTCGAACCTCTTCAGCACCTCCCACAAGTACCCCCACTCTACCCTATCAAAGGACTTCTCAGCGTCCATCGCCACCACTATCTCCGCCTCCCCCTCCCTCGCCGGCATCATAATAATGTTCAGGAGCCTCCGCACATTCGCGTTCAACTGCCTCCCCTTCACGAATCTCGTCTGATCTTTGTGGATCACTACGGCACACAATCCTCAATTCTCGTGGCTAAGACCTTCGCCAGCACCTTGGCATCAACATTTAACAACAAAATCGGCTTGTAAGATCCACACTACAGGGGATCCTTGTCCCACTTCAGGATCAAGGAGATCAGTGCCCGGGACATCGCCGGGGGCAAAGCCCCCCCTCCCTTGACTCATTGAAGGTCCGAACTAGCAATGGGCTCAACAGGTCCACATATTTCTTGTAGAATTCGACCGGGAAACCGTCCGGCCCCGGTGCCTTCCCCGCCTGCATGCTCCCTATCCCTTTGGCCAGCTCCTTCAGCCCAATCGGGGCCCCTAATCCCGCTACCAGTCCCTCCTGCACCTTCGGAAACCTCACTTGGTGCAGAAAGCGGTCCATCCTTCCCCTCCTCCCGTGGGGGCTCGGACTGATACAATTCCTCATAAAAGTCCCCGAAGACCTCATTGATGTCAACCCCACTCCGTACCACACTCCCTCCCCTATTCTTATCTCCCCCCGATCTCCCTAGCTGCGTCCCGCTTCTGAAGCTGATGCGCCAGCATCCGACTTGCCTTTTCCCATACTCCTAAATCGCCCTCCTAGAAGACCCCCTAGGCCTTCCTCCACTGCACCTCCGCCTTCCTGGTGGTCAACAGGTTGAATTTGGCCTGGAGGCTACGCCTCTTCCTCAACGGTCCCTCCTCCGGCACCTCCGCATACCTCCTGTCTACCCTCACCATCTCCCCCACCAGCCTCTCCCTCTCCCTCTGCTCTCTCCTCTCCTTGTGGGCCCTAATGGAGATCAGCTCTCCACTAACCACCTCCTTCAGCGCCTCCCATACCATCCCCTCTCGGACCTCCCCGTTATCGTTGGCCTCCAGGTATCTCTCTATGCTTCTTCGGACCCGCTCACTCACCTCCTCGTCTGCCAACAGCCCCACCTCCAAGTGCCACAACGGGCGCTGGTCCCTCTCCTCCCCCAGCTCTAGGTCTACCCAATGCGGAGCTATCGCCGAGTACTCTGTATCCTCTACTCTCGCTATCAGCGCCCTATTCATAATAAAGAAGTCGATCCGGGAATAAGCCTTATGAACATGCAAGAAGAATGAAAATTCCCTAGCCCCCGGCCTTGCAAATCTCCAAGGGTCCACCCCTCCCATCTAGTCCACAAACCCCCCCCAGCACCTTAGCTGCCGCCGGCTTCCTACCCGTCCTAGACCTGGAGCGACCCACTGCCGGATCCAACACCATGTTAAAGTCCCCCCCCCATTATCAGGCCCCCCACTTCCAAGTCCGGGATCCGACCCAACATGCGCCGCATAAAACCCGCATCGTCCAAGTTCGGGGCATACACATTGACCAGCACCACCCTCTCCCCTTGCAGCTTACCACTTACCATTACGTACCTGCCGCCATTGTCTGTCACAATGCTCGACGCCTCAAGCAACACCCTCTTTCCCATCAAGATAGCCACCCCCCGATTTTTGGCATCCAACCCGGAGTGAAACACCTGACCTATCCATCCCTTCTTCAATCTTACCTGGTCTACCACCTTCAGGTGTGTCTCCTGGAGCATGACCACATCCGCCTTCAGCCCCTTCAGGTGCGCGAACACCCAGGCCCGCTTGACCGGCCCGTTCAGTCCCCTTACATTCCAGGTTATCAGCCGGATTGGGGGGCTACCCGCCCCCCTCCCCCGCCGACTAGCCATAACCCCTCCTTGGCCAGCCACGCGCCCGCACCCCACGCCCGGCCCGTTCCCCACGGCGACAGACCCCCGTCCCAACCCCCTCTACTCGCTCCAGCTCCCCCTTGACCATAGCAGCAACAACCTGGTTCCCCCCCACCCACCCCCCCCAGCTAGGATCCCTCCTAGCTGCTTTACTCCCCCCATTACACTCCCGCAAGTCAGCTGACTCCTGCTGACCCCGGCTACTCCCGCCTATCCTTCGACTCCTCCCATTGTGGGACATATCCTCTTCCTCCATTACCCATCCACAGGCTCTCCGCCTCCACCTTCCATCCCAAGCACGGGAAACAACCCTCGCTTTCCCGCCCCGGCCCCGCCCTCTCCAGCGCGGGAAAAAGCCCGCGCTTTCCACCGGCCCGGCCCCGCCACCTCTGTCGCCGCTCCTTTTACAGGCCCAGACCCCTCACCCCCGACTCGGGCCTCCCCCTCCCCCGCGGGGCCCCATCCCCCTACCGGTCATCCACCCCTACTCCATTTACTTAACCCCCTCCAAGAGCCCACCCGACAGACCCAACCAAAACAGTGCCGAACCCACCCTAACCACCTCATCGAACTAAACAGAAATAAGAGCAAAGAACCCCCCCTCAAAGTGTAACACCCCAACAGCAATCCCCGACCACCCATCCCGACCCTCAGTTTGTGTCCAGTTTCTCGGTCTGAACAAAGGCTCACGCCTCCTCCGGAGACTCAAAATAATGGTGCCGGTCCTTGTAGGTGACCCACAGTCACACCGGCTGCAGCATGCCAAACTTCACCCCTTTCTGTGCAGCACCGCCTTCGCCCGATTGTACCCGGCCCCCTTCTTCGCCACCTCCGCACTCCAGTCCTGGTATATTCGAACCTCAGCGTTCTCCCACCTGTTGCTCCTCTCTTTCTTGGCCCACCTGAGCACGCACTCCCGATCAGCGAACCGATGAAACCGCACCAGCACCACCCGCGGTGGCTCGTTAGCCTTGGGCCTCCTCGCCCCTTCCAGCTCCATGAATCCTAAGCCGTCGGTAATTATGCAGAGGTACCAGTTCAATACGGCCGGACGAACCTCAGTGGAATCGGTTATGGAATTTCTGACATGCCTTCGGAAGTTAGCAGAACATTGTGAATTCCTCCCCGAGATGTTAAGAGATTGTTTGGTGTGTGGCATTAACACTATGGCGACTCGGAGGAAGCTGTTAGCAGAGCCGGCCTTGGGCCTGAAAAGGACTATATAGCTGTCATTCTCCCATGAGAATGCGAAAAGGGGGCCCAGGAGCTCCAGGGATTATGGTTTACGCAGCATTGGCCAGTCCCTGTTACGAAGGGCGGCAACCCCCAACAACAGGGCTCATGTAACCCAGTCACCACTGAGACAGGGTCACGGGCAGACCCGATGGCTAAGGGACACCACGGCCCGACAGGACATGTCTCTGGAGGATGAGGAGTACCCACAACAGTGCTGCACTTGTGGTCACAGGAACCGTAGCAGTCGAGGCTACTAGAATCAACAGCGAACGTGCCGCTTTGGCCCGGTAACTTAAGCACCCCTAGCCAGGACTTTGCACATTACCCCATCTGAGGAAGAAGACCTAATGCAGTTAAACTGCATCACAGCCCCCAAAGTAGCCCCAATTAGAATACGGCTTCAAGTCAACAGTCACCCCTTGGACATGGGCTACTGTCTCTATTATCGGACAACAAACTTTCTGTAGGCTCCGCTTGGAAATTCTGCACCTGGGCTTGAGGGATACCAAGGTCCAGCTGATAACATACACGGGAGAACCACTGACCATCACCAGTACCACCAGTTACCCATGGACAACATTCAGTTATGCTACCGCTCGTAGTGGTGTAAGGACCCGGCCCAGCCTCCTAGGCCGTGATTGGTTGCAAAGATTCTGTCGGACTGGCAACAGATTTTCTAGATGGGTACTGGTAGTCTGTATGAAGTCCTCAGAAGATATCCGGAGGTTTTCCAGGGCTGGGAAAAATAAAGGGGGCCAAAACAAAAATTTATGTTGACCCGAGGCTCCTCCAAATACTTCTGGGACCGGCCAGTCCCATACGCCCTGCTTACGAAAATGGATGAAGAATTGAGCTGACTAGAGATCTTGGGCATCATACACCTTGTCCAGTTTGTGGAGTGGGCAGTGCCAGTGGTCCCGTGCTGAAGCCGGACAAGTCCGTCTGCCTGTGTGGCGATTAGAAGATGACAGTAAACAGGGCTCTCGCTTGGACCAGTACCTCATGTCATCCGTAGTAGATTTTTATTCAAAGCTGGTCACTCATTCATGAAGCTTGACATGAGCCATGCACACCTCCAAATGGAGTTAGTCACGGCACCACGAACTCCCCAGGGTGTCTGTTTATGTGGACGACTTGCTCATTACAGGAGCCACTGAGAAGGAACACCTGAGTAACCAGAAAGAGATCCTCCTACAGTTCTCCAGCGTGAGTGTCTGCCTGAAGAGGGCAAGTGCGTTTTTCAGGCGAAAGAGATCACATACCTTGGATATCGTGTTGATAAGGATGGGTTGCACCTGGTGGAGGAAAAGGTCCGGGCTATCAAGAGAGCCCCGACACCTGAGAATGCAACGGAGCCGAGGTCTTTTTTAGGCTTGTCAATTATTACGGGAAGTTAAACCCAAACCTTGTTCGTCCCCTTGCACACGCTCTAAAAGAAGAACCAGAAATGGGCATGGCAAGTACCTCAGGTGGAAGCATTCATCAGAGTGAAACATCAATTGTCATCATCCAAACTGACACACTACGATCCATCGAAGCCACTTATCATCACACGTTTCGCCTTTCCATATGGTATTGGGTCAGTTTTGTCCCACCGGTGGGACGATGGGACGGAATGGTCGATAGATCACAACACATTCATAACTCTGGCAGATGCAGAGCACCGCTATGCAAATTGAGAAGGAAGGACTGTCTGAGATATTCGCAGTAAAGAAATTCCACCAGTACAATTATGGGCATCATTTCATGGTGATCACGGACCACAAGCCGTTACTTGGCCTTTTTAAGGAAGACAAGATGATACCATCAAGAGCTTCGGCCAGAATCCAACGATGGGCGCTGCTGCTGGCGGCATAACAGTGTACCGTTGAACATCGTCCAGGAGCTCAAATCGTGCAGAGTCTGCACGTTCTTCCCGTGTCTGCCTGGGTTTCCTCCCGGTTTCCTCCCACAAGTCCCGAAAGACATGCTTGTTAGGTGAATTGGACAATCTGAATTCTCCCTCAGTGTACCCGAACAGGCGCTGGAGTGTGGCAACTAGGGAATTTTCACAGGAACTTCATTAAAGTGTTAATGTAAGCCTACTTGTGATAATAATAAAGATTATTATTACAACATGTAGATACCCTCTGCCAACTCCCGTTGCCTGTATGCACCCCGTGGACAAAATTGTGTTGACATTGAATTTCATGTAGGCACCCTACTTGCGATGGCCACACGAATCCGCACATAAACCCAAAGGAATTCTATGTTGCCGAAATTGCACCACGTCGTCCTACATGGCGGACTACAAGGAAAATACCCAGAGGAACTGCAGGTCTATCTGGTAAAACAGCAGGAGGTCAGTGTATAGGACAGCATCCTTCTGCACGAAGCTCCCATGGTCATCCCACGGCTACGTCAGCACACGATTTTGCAAGGTTTGCAGAGCAGACACCAGGGTGTTTCCAAGATGAAGACGCTATTAACAATTTATGTATGGTGGCCAGGCCTCAATGGTGACGTTGAGCAAATGGTGCAGAAATGTGCGGCTTGCCAAGAACACCGTAAGCACATTCTGTCAGCCTCGCTCCACCTTGAGATTAGCCGGGATGCTCCTGGGTGTGCTTACATGCCGACTTCCCCGGGCCCTTTATCGGGGTCAATGTTTCTGCTCCGTTATCGATGCCCAGCCCAAATGAATGGATGTGCACCGAATGTCTTCTACCACCTCGCTAATCACCGTGGAGAAGTTGCCCCAATCCTTCAGCACCCATGGGATCCCAGAGGTGCTTGTCACAGACAGTGGTACCCGCTTTTTCAGCGAGGAATTACAGGCATCCAAGTGCAACAATGGGGTGAAACATGACCCATCCCACCCAACCTATAACAGTCTGGCTGAGCGGGCAGTCCAGATGGTTAAACAAGGCATGAAAAAACAGACTGCAGGTTCCATTGAAACATTGAAACAAAGCCGGCATGGTTTCTATTCAATTACCAAACGGCGCTGCACATTACAACCGTGGTAGCGATGGCAGAATTACTGATGGGCTGTATGGGGGTGAACCTGATTATGTCGCTGGCGAGGGACAGGGAAGACCTCATTGTGATATCTCCCCGGTGCAAATCTCATTATGGCCCTCTCGTGAAAGTTAGCGACCATAACGGGATTTGCGCAAGTGGCTAACGGGCCCGGAAAAGCCCTCTCGGGTCTACATTATAGTGGTGCCAGAATAAGAGACGCAGGCCACCGACAATTAGGAAGGAGTTGGTTTAGCACAGGGCTAAAGAGTTGCTTTTAAAGCAGACAAAGGCAGGCCAGCAGCACGGTTCAATTCCCGTACCAGCCTCCCCGAACAGGCGCCGGAATGTGGTGACTAGGGGCTTTTCACAGTAACTTCATTTGAAGCCTACGTGTGACAATAAGCGATTTTCATTTCATTTCATTTTCATTTTCAATTAAGCTTAACAAGTAGTGTGTCAAAAAGAGCATCTTTTTTGATAATAATAACAATAATCTTTGTCACAAGCAAGCTTACATTAACACTGCAATGAAGTTACTGTGAAAAGCCCCTAGTTGCCACATTCCGGCGCCTCTTCGGATACACAGAGGGAGAATTCAGAATGTCCAATTACCTAACAGCACATCTTTCGGGATTTGTGGGAGGAAACCACAGCACCCGGAGGAAACCCACGCAGACACGGGGAGAGCGTGCAGACTCCACAGTGACCAAGCCAGAATCGAAACTGGGACCCTGGAGCTGTGAAGCAACAGTGCTAACCACTGTGCTACCATGCCGCCGGTTGCAAGTGGTAAGACAACAATGTTTGTTTTTTTCCAATTTTCTCCCAAAGGCATTGACATGTCCCACAGTTTGATTTCAAGCGCAGTGCTTGCAGCATGCTCAAGAGAGTCTCGACAGCAAATGTTACAGGTTAATTTGGCCATGGAAGAAATGACTGCCTAGTTCAATCTTGCTTTCCACTGACATTCACTTTTCAGCAGGTGCCACTGATTGCAACCAAGTGTGGGAACCTTAGCTGATTTTTCTCTTCTCTAGCTTGATGGGCATACAGTTGACTGTAGCACCCTAAATACCTACATCAATTTTCTCATCACAGACCACCATCGACCATTAGACTTTCTATTCTGAATGCCTGTGTTAATACACTAAATGGTGGTTTTATCTTTTTGGCCATAGAGTAACCAGTATCAGTGTTCAATTATTGCATATGGATTGGTGCACATGGCCACCCACCTTCAGCCCAGCCAGAGGCAGTGGGGGAGGTGAGTGGTGATGGTTAAAATTGCTTCCAATTCGTCAAGTGCCCTCCATCTGTACTGTAAATGTCAATGATTTTTCATTGCTCGGTGTTATATCATGACGTCAGCTAATGAGCACATGTGTTATGGGTACTTTTGTGGTGTCACATTTATGAGAAGCATGAGACTTGCATATACAAACCTGAACCACTATTGATAATCATTAAATATTTACAGATCCCAGATATTGTCATACGTCATGGGTCTCCATGCAGGTTGCTTCCAGAATGTTCTCAGGGTCTATTACCATGCGACTGTGCACATCAAACCACAGGAGGTGCTATTTTTCAGTGGCACCTTAACTCCCTCTCTCACAGATGCCTAAATCGCTACTGATCCACCCCACCAATCCCATCTGACCCATAAATACCCCAGCTCCTTCGTCATACCTGACCTGTCACTGACTTGGGGTTCGACCTATCCATCCTGGGCTCAAACACACAACTGGAATTAGGGCAGCATGGAGGCACAGTGGTTAGCACCGCTGCCTCACAGCTCCAGGAACCCGGGTTCAATTCCGGCCTCGAGTGACTGTCTGTGTGGAGTTTGCACTGTCTCCACATATCTGAGTGGGTTTCCTCTGGGTGCTCCGGTTTTCTCCCACAGTCCAAAGATGTGCAGGTTAGGTGAATTGGCCATGATCAATTGCCCCTTAAAGTGTCCAAAAGGTTAGGTTAGGTGGAGTTATTGGGTTAAGGGGATAGGGTGGAGGCTTGATCCTAGATAAGGTATCTTTTCAGAGGGTCAGTGCAGACTCGATGGGCCAAATGGGCTCCTTCTGCACTGTAGTGATTCTATGATTCTATGAAATTTCCCCCACATTATCAGCTGATGTGAATCCAAGTCCGGGATGGACGCTAACATTTTCTTAACATAGTCCGCGTTGTCCCAATTGGACGCATAGATATTTACTGGAACAACCGGTGCCCCCACCAAGATCCTGCTCACCATCACAAACCTCCCTCCCGGATACCGAACCTCACTGGCCATCACAAATATCACTCTTTTACTAAACAGAATTGCAACCCCCCCCCTCGACTTAGAGTCAGTCCCCGAGTGGAACTTCTGCTCCACCCATCCCTTTCTTAGTCACGTTTGGTCCTTCACCCGCAGATGTCTCTCTTGAAGGAAGATCACATCTGCCCTTAAATGCACGAACACCCGAGACCGCTTAACCGGACCATTCAGCCCCTGCACGTCCCACATCACTATCCTCACTGGGGGTTTCTGAACCTCCCCTCTATTAAGGTCCGCCATCCCTACCGAACTTGACTCTTCCTGCCTCCAGGCTCCTCTTTTGTCCAGGCCCACCTAAAATGGCTGCCCCTCTGGCCTCTCCTGCACCCAACCACAAAGTCACCTACATCACCAGCACATTCTCCTACCTCTTAACACCAACACCCCCACCCTCCTACCTAGCCGTTCCCTCCTCTCTGGCTACCCGTGCAGCCCCCTCCCCTACACTGTTTCTGTTTGCTAGATCTACACAAAGAACCCCACCCAAACCACCCCTCCCTCCACTCTGCTTCCCCCACCTTCACCCTTTGAAGGCCCCTACCCAGGTCCCCCCACCAGAACCGCCCCCCCGACCCACTCCAGCAGGAGAAAGAAAACACAACCCTGAACCATTCCCCTATCGACCAAAGCAAAAGCAAGACCAACATGTGTAAAAAACAACATAACACTTATAAAACTTGTATATACATGTCGAGTCGCAAACAAGATGAGTTTCCACTATTAGCCCTTCCCCGACCCATGCTCATAGGCAAAGCCATTCGTCTCCTCTGGAGTCGTAAAGTAATGTTCTTTGCCCTTGAAAGCCATCCGTTCAACATCCCAAACTGGACCTTGCTCCGAAGGAACAACGCCTTGGCCAAATCCACCCGCTGTTTGGCCTGGGCAGCCCCAATGTCCTGGTAAATCCAGATCCAATTTCCCTCCCAGCTACATTCTCATGTCGACTTCCCCCACCTCAGAATCCTCTCCTTCTCCTGAAACTTGTGAGTCCGGACGATCAACGCGCACAGCGGCTCCCCAGCTCTCGGCCTCTGTCTTGGTAGCACGATCCACCTCCGAGGCCTTATTAAACATCTCCTCCTCGACCAGCTTCGCAAACATCCTCGATACTTAGTCCATGGCAGCAGTTCCCTCCAACCCCTCCAGCAGTCCTACAATTCTTAGATTCTGCCACCTGGACCCATTCTCCTGGTCATCCACCTTTGCCCTCAACACCTGATGCACGATCAATTACACAAAGACGAGAGTAGGATGTAATCGAGGCTTTATTACACTGAGATGTGTGGCCTCCTACAGCAGCTGACGAAATGGCTGCTGTACTGGGAGCACACATATTTATACTCCGCCTACTGGGCGAAGCCAGCAGGTAGGGATCGACCCCCGTACCTGTAGTACAGGGGCCTTACCGTAAAGCACCTGTATCAACATCCTATATATACAATATATACATCAGTGATGACTACCACATTCACCCCCTGTTAAAAAATGAGTCCGTATGGGGAGAAGGCGAGTAGGATGCTGGCGCACCAGCTGTGCAAGAGGGAGGAGGCTAGAGAGATTGGGGGAGTGCGAGATAAGGAAGGCAACATGGTGTTGAGCCCAGAGAGGGTCAATGAAGTCTTCAGGGAGTTCTACGTGAAAGTTATACGAGTCAGAACCCCCTGGGCAGGGGGAAGGGATGAGGCAGTTTATGGACAGGTTGAGGTTCCCGAGGGTGGAAGTGGAGCTGATGGAGGGGTTGGGGGCCCCAACTGAGTTGGAGGAGGTAGTCAGGGGGCTGGCAAGAATGCAGTCGGGCAAGGCCCCAGGTCCGGACAGCTTCCCTGTAGAATTTTATAAGTAGTTCTCGGAGCTACTGAGCCCGCTCCTGCTAAGAACCTTCAATGAGGCAAAGGAGAGAGGGACCCTCCCTCCGACGATGTCGCAGGCATTGATTTCGCTTATCTTGAAGGAGAAGGATCCGCTTCAGTGTGGGTCCTATAGGCCGATATCGCTCCTGAATGTAGACGCCAAACAGTTGGCAAAAATTCTGGCCACCAGAATAGAGGACTGTGTCCCGGGAGTGGTTGGGGAGGACCAGACGGGTTTCGTTAAGGGCAGGCAGCGGAACACGAATGTGAGGAGGTTCCTGAATATTATCATGATGCCCTCGGAGGGGGGGATGCGGAAGTGGTGGCTGCAATGGACGCGGAGAAGGCCTTTGACAGGGTGGAGTGGGAGTATCTGTGGGAGGCGTTAGGCAGGTTTGGATTCGGTGAGGGATTCATAGGATGGGTCAAGATGCTGTATCAGGCCCCTGTAGCGAGTGTGTCCACAAACCGGCAAAGGTCGGAGTATTTCAGGCTGCACCGGGGGACGAGGCAGGGGTGTCTCCTGTCCCTGTTGCTGTTTGCCCTGGCAATTGAGCCGTTGGCCATTGCGCTCAGGACTTCAGGGGATTGGAGGGGCTTGGGCCTCTTTTTCGACGGAGAAGTGCCGAATTTAGAGGCGTGGAGGGTGCAGGAAAAGAATGCCACGGGCCTGCCTGCCTGGTTGAGGGTGGCGGCCAGAGCGATGTCTGATGCATCACTCTCGACTTGGAAGGGAGCGTCTCGTTGACCGCGTTCATTGCGGCCTTGGCGATGTCGGCCTTGATACGGTTAAAGGCCTGGTGAGCCTCGGCCGTCAGAGGAAAAACAGTGGATTGAATGAGAGGGCGGGCCTTGTCCGCATAGTTTGGGACCCACTGGGCGTAATACGAAAAGAACCCCAGGCAACGTTTGAGGGCCTTGGGGCAGTGGGAGTTCCATGAGGGGGCGCATGCGATCGGGGTCGGGCCCCAGAACTCCGTTCTAGACCACATAGCCGAGGATGGCTAAGCAGTTTGTGCTGAACACGCACTTCTCCTTGTTATCCGTGAGGTTGAGGAGAGTGGCAGTGTGGAGAAATTTGGCAAGGTTGGCGTCATGGTCCTGCTGATCGTGGCCGCAGATGGTGACATTGTCCAGGTACGGGAAAGTGGCCCGCAGCCCGTACCGGTCAATCATTCGGTCCATCTCCAGTTGGAAGACCGAGACCCCATTGGTGACGCCAAAGGGAATCCTAAGAAAGTGGTAAAGGCGGCCGTCTGCCTCGAACGCAGTGTATGGGCGGTCCGCCTTGCAGATAGGGAGCTGGTGGTAGGCAGATTTGAGGTCTACTGTCGAGAAGACCCGGGACTGCGCAATCTGATTGACCATATCAGATATGCGCGACAGGGGGTACGCGTCGTGCTGCGTGTACCGATTGATGGTCTGACTGTAGTCAACGACCATCCTGTTTTTCTCCCCAGTTTTGACCACTACCACTTGGGCTCTCCAGGGGCTATTGCTGGCCTCGATGATGCCTTCCCGAAGCAGCCGCTGGACTTCAGGCCTGATGAAAATCCTATCCTGGGCGCTGTACCGTCTGCTTCTGGTGGCGACGGGGTTGCAATCCGGGGTTAGGTTTGCAAAATGGGAAGGTGGGTCGACCTTAAGGGTCGCGACGCCACACACAGTAAGGGGTGGTAGGGGCCCGCCAAATTTCAGGGTTAGGCTCTGGAGGTTGCATTGGAAGTCCAGGCCGAGTAGCAAGGCAGCGCAGAGGTTGGGGAGGACGTAGAGGCGCAAGCCGCTGAACTCCACGCCCTGGACAGTGAGAGTGGCGATGCAGTACCCCCAGATCGCCACGGAGTGGGACCCGGAGGCCAGAGAGATTCTCTGGTTAGCGGGTTGTACCGCGAGGGAGCAGCGCCTTACCGTATCGGGGTGAATGAAGCTCTCAGTGCTCCCGGAGTCCAGCAGGCAGGGGATCTCGTGCCCGTTGACCTTCACTTTAACTGAAGTAGTCGTGAGGTTGTGTGGTCGAGACTGGTCAATCGTTGTTGGCGGTTGCAGACGATGAGCGGTCGGATGAGGTGTCAGACGGGCATGGGTCCTGAGTCGGGTAAGATGGCGGCGCCCACGGGCCGCACGTGTCGTGGGGAAAGCAAGGTGGCCGCGCCCGTTGGTCCTGGGAGGAACAAGATGGCGGCGCCCATGGACCGCACGTGTTGCGAGTCGAGCAAGATGGCGGCGCCCACTGGCTGCACGTGGGGGGGTGCCGGGACCATAGCGACGATTGAGTGGGCCTGGCACACTGCAGCAAAATGTCCCTTCTTGCCACAAGCCTTGCAGGGACCACTCCGCGCCGGGCAGCGCTGTCGGGGGTGTTTTGACTGCACACAAAAGTAGCATTTGGGCCCCCTGGGGTTGGTTGGCTGCCGCGCGGCACAGGCGTGGGATTGGCTGAGGGCGATCGCTGATGGGGTCCACAATGGGGCGGCCGTCTGCGGAGTTCATGATGAGCAGGGGGGGGGCGCGCGGTCGGGGGCATAGTCCTGAATGTTGCGTGATGCGACCGTAAGTGAAAGCGCTAGTTTTGTGGTCACCGCGAGGTCCAGTGTGGCCCCCTCTAAGAGGCGCTGGCGGATGTAGTTTGACCCTATGCCCGTAACAAATGCGTCTCTCATTAGCAAATTCGAGTGTTCCCTGGCCGAAAAGGTCTGACAGTCACAGTCTCTAACTAGGGGGAGCAGGGCGCGCCAGAAATCTTCCACCGACTCACTGGGAAGTTGACGCCGCGTGGAGATGAGACGTAGGGAGACTCTAGAGTGTGTTAGTCCACTGAGCGTAGTTTTCCTCTGCGTAGGTCGGCGCGCCCTGGACAAGTGGAAAGACGTTGGAGCTCAGCTGCATGTAAAGGATCTTGAGCTTCTGTGCTTCTGGAATTTCGTCTGGTGCAGACACGATGTGTGCTTCAAAACAGGCTAACCAATGTTCAAAGTCCTTTTTGGGGTTGTCTGCTTGCGGATGCAGCTGCAGGTGATCCGGCTTGATGTGAAGGTCCATCTTCTGAAAAACTCAGTGTAATAAATTGATGCACGATCAATTACACAAAGACGAGAGTAGGATGTAATCGATGCTTTATTACACTGAGATGTGTGGCCTCCTACAGCAGCTGACGAAATGGCTGCTGTACTTGCAGCGCACATACTTATACTCCGCCTACTGGGCGGAGCCAGCAGGCAGGGATCTACCCCCATACCTGTAGTACAGGGGCCTTACCGTAAAGCACCTATATCAACATCCTATATATACAATATATACATCAGTGGTGACGACCACATCACCTTACAGGCCTCTCCCAGCATCACCACCTCTGCCTCCAACGACACAATCCGGTCACTGTGATCAGACATCACCCTTTTCACCTCTTGGACTGTCGCACCTTGCGACACCAGAACCTTCTCCACCTGCACCAAAGTCCCGCAAAGAGGGGCTACTTCCCCCTCAATCGCTTTGGACCAGTCCTCTTGTATCTCTTTCTGATGATGCCGAAACCCCCCCCTTGATAAAATCCATAAATTGTTCCACAGGCAGTGGGGTAGGCGATGATGACATACCCAACTCCACCATTCTTTTAGTTGCTGCGCCACATTGATCCTCCACCTCTTGAGCCAAGGCTTTACTCGGCTTTTGCCAGGTGTTGTAGTGCGCCGACATTCCACTTTGGAGGAGAAACCACCCCCTCCATTTATTCTGCACTTTTTACAAGCAAAGCACCTGGTAACTGGGTAGAAAGGGCCAAAACAGGAAGCCTCCAAACAGGAGCCAACTTGTGTGCGACTGATCAGTCATGGCCGCCACCGGAAGTCAGGTTTATAGTAATAACATGTTCAGTTACTGATAAACAGATCCCAGCTCATTTTCAGAACCAAAATATTCCAACTTATTGTCAACAGTAAATTTAATGGTAATCCAAGGTAAATTGACATTATTTAAATTTTGTTTGTCTGTGGTAAAATGAGCTGCTTATTTTGTGCAACTGATTGACTTATTGCACTATTGGCAGGGGAAGGGGAAAAACAGAATTGCATTTCAGTGAAATAGTACTTTTATGTTTCAGTTACATTTTAGGGAAATTAATTATTTATTTTGCATGAGCAAAATAAAGTCAAGAGAATTAAACCGTACGAAAGGGTGTGCCCTTTCGTAAAGAAAATTTATCAGCCGCAGAGGACTCAAGGCATGGGACACACACAGTGATTTAAAACGTTAATAAATAAACCTGTGCCAATGACCACAGAAAGAGCAATGCAAATGGATCAACTCCCAAAGCCTAAGAGTTAAACTATAGAAGGAAATGTAACAAAACCAAGAATTGCAAAAAACAAAAGAAAGTGATACGGCAATAAACGTTCCAAGGCATAGCTACTATATAAAGACTATTGCTGAGTCTAGAACTAGCAATAATATCTTCTCTTTACTGTACATAAATATCTTCTAAAGTTTTCAACAAAATGCATGCTCATAATAAAAAGAAAAACTCTTGCACTTGTATAGAGCCTGTGCCATCATCAGGACATCCAAAAGCATTTCAGAGTCAGTGGATTTTCAAAGGTAATTATGGTGGTTTTGTAGGTAAACGCAACAATCAATTTTGGCACACGATGCCTCACAAACAGCAATGAGATGAATGGCCAGCTCATCTATTTTTGGTGTTACTGATTATGGGATGAAAGTTAGCCAGGGCACCAGGAGAACGACCTGGTCTTCTTTTTTTAAAAAGGTTTTGCATACAAAATGATTAGGGGGTTGGATAGGGTGGACAGTGAGAGCCTTCTCCCGCGGATGGAAATGGCTGGCACGAGGGGACATAACTTTAAACTGAGGGGTAATAGATATAGGACAGAGGTCAGAGGTAGGTTCTTTACGCAAAGAGTAGTGAGGCCGTGGAATGCCCTACCTGCTACAGTAGTGAACTCGCCAACATTGAGGGCATTTAAAAGTTTATTGGATAAACATATGGATGATAATGGTATAGTGTAGGTTAGATGGCTTTTGTTTCGGTGCAACATCGTGGGCCGAAGGGCCTGTACTGCGCTGTATTGTTCTATGTTCTATCATGTGATCTTTTTATCCACCTCAGCAGACAAATTAGATTTTTATATCCATTTATCATCTGAAATCCAGAACCTACAACAATGCAGTATTTCCTCGGTACTGCTCTGAAGTGGGGTTTGAACTCACAACTTGCTGGTTCTGAGATTAAAGTACTGCTGCTGACTGAGTCAAGCTAAGATACCAGTGGGGCAAGTCTTCCTACTTCTCAAAGTTCATTCTGTCGCCGTTTCTGCTTGCCCTTCTGTTTGCAAATTACCCAGTTTACAATAACAGGGTAAAAAAAAAAAATCTGCAAATCTATTGTGCTTAATTATTCCTTTTTTGGATAATGTGCCTATCTTACCTTCTGGAGAGAATCAGAAAATGAGCAAGATTAATAGTCTGGATGTTTCAATATCACTGTTTATTTAATAAAATAAAGCATTTAAATTCAGTACTTGAGGCATCATTGCCTTATTGTGTTTTGAGACATCCAAGTGCACATATATATTATGCTTACCTGACTATTCCCTGCCTTCAGAGAAAGCAAGACGCACAGAAAAAGGAGAGAATGAGCAAGAATTAGCAGAAAAGTTTGAAAAAAAGTTTAGAGATTTCAGCTCAGTCATTAGATGAACAATAAAAATATTCTGACCAAACTTGAATGCTGTCCATATCAATGGAATTGAAATGGTTATGGGTCGGTCATGAATCACAGTCTCCAAAAAGTGAGTACAGATCGATTATTAGCTTATTAAATCTTTTTGCAGGAAATTACTGGAACAAAGTTATTATGCACTGGTACAATTTGGCCTTCCTTCATTTACATACTTTTATTCATAGTTAATATAAACAGTAAATAATTTTACAGTTTACTATAAAATTCATTATAAATCAAATTAATTTGGAAGTCCTTTTCCTGTCCCAAATGTGATCACTTTTGTATCCTGTTTATTTCTCACGACCCCTCCTTCTAAACACAATAACTATTGTTAGGATATGAATTCCATCAGTGGTATTTTTCACATACTTTCCATCAAGATAGAAACATTAGGAACGTTTACAGTACAGAACTGGGCCATTTGGTCCATTGTGTCTGTGCTATCCAACCTAATCTTATCTTCCAAATCTTTGTCCTTGGCTGTAGATGAAGGCATAGCTACACGTTTTATTTAATTTCGATGAGGGTTTCTCCCTTTACTACCCTGCAGGCGAATCCAACACTTAGGCCACCAAAGCTAAACTTAATTCTATCTTCCCTAACACCCACGTTCTTGCACTTTTAACATTACATGGTAAACTCGGGTGGAAAACATTGATATATTTGTTTTCAAGTGAAGGCCTGACTATTGCATTCAGCAACAGCCGATTTAATAGTTTCATTAACTCATTAATTGTTCCATTTTTGGAAAATACTCCAACATGTCCATAAATTTGTCTTTCCAATCCATTTTACATGATTTATTAAAATTGCTCAGGATTCAATTTCTATGTGCTGGAAGCCCACTGTGCCCTCAAGACTGGCCTTCGAGAAGGCTCTCTGACAAAGCCAATACAGGGTAATAGGTATATTTTAAAAGTTTTAAATGTTTAAAATTTACTCTGAAACTAACTGCTGACACCAATTTAACTAGGAGATGGTTCTGTCTAGTTTTAAAAAATAACTTTGTTATTTAAATTCCCAAAACTCACAGTGAACTGGACATTCGCTAAAAATTGTTAATTCTTTTTGTGATAAAACCATTTTCCGCTGCAAAAATAAAGCTGTGACCACGCTTCACTCTCTGAAGGATTTTTTAAGGCAAATATATTTCTTTAAATTACATTCTAAATAGCTTCCTGATTCTGCTGGTTCATGGCAGACTTATGTGACTCCAGACCCACAGTAATGTGGTTGACTCTTAAATGCCCTCAGGATGAGCAATAAATGCTGGCCCAGCCAGCGACACCCACATCCCATGAACAAATACAATTTTAAAAAACATCTGGCCTGAGTATTTCACATGTGGATATCCATTTACTGAATCAGGCAGCAGAAGACATTCTGATGATTCACAATTGTTTTATTGTTATACTAGAGTTCAGCACAAATGCGAGTTTCCACCCTTCCCTTCTAGATCCTCTCCCTGCCTAGGAACAATCTCCTACTGGAGAAAACCCCAGCTCTCAAGTACAGTCTTCAATAAACATCACCTACTCTCAACTTACTCTGAAGTTAGTTCTGGCTTTCTAACGTTGTCACTGAGGACCTGGCATCAGCAATGCAATAACTTCCCTGACCTCATGTGGGCGATCAAGATAATTGAATGCATCTTAACATTACAT
This sequence comes from Scyliorhinus torazame, assembly GCF_047496885.1. Classification (NCBI taxonomy): domain Eukaryota; kingdom Metazoa; phylum Chordata; class Chondrichthyes; order Carcharhiniformes; family Scyliorhinidae; genus Scyliorhinus; species Scyliorhinus torazame. Next base: position 352,957,409 of record NC_092708.1, read on the forward strand.
CTGCTACCCGCCATACCACCAACCAGTCATCCAGTGCACCACTCACTCTTCAGCAATCCTGAGCATGCAGATATTCCAATGTTGCCAGCCTCATTCCCAGCTCCTGTTGAGGCCACATAGCTTCAGCTGAGCAGCTGTGAGAGACACACCACCCAAAACCAGTGCAACATCTTCACTGATATTATTCCTCTCTCTTGCAGGATAAAATAGCCCAGAACCACCAGGAGCAGAACAGAACCACTGGGAGACAGAGGCTCTTGCATCTCACATAGGAAACAGTGCTCCACATCATGAGGCTGGCTGCATCAGAGTCTGTGGCATCAGTTTGGTAAGAACATTGAGGAAGACAGTATGTTCCTGCCGTATGACCCTGAACTCCCAATCATCCTCATTTGGCATGATGTGTAAGCAACTGAAAGTTTGACCGTGGACCACTTGCTTTCTAATCCATTCACTTTCTTTTGACAATCAAATACTGTTCCCTGGCTCACCAAGGATGCTCCAGGAGAGGGAGAGCAACAGCTCGGCACTGAAGAAGTTACATCATCACTTGATTTGACACTCAAAGCCACTAGCTCTAATACTAGCACTGAAAGTATCTTAAAGGCTAGTTTAGAGTTGGGGTCAGCTCAGTGTGCCATTAGATATGAGTGGGTGTTGCTGGGTTGGGCGGAAAGGATAATTTATGCACTACCTCACTGGAGCTCAAAGTCACAGGAGTTCCATTACAGAGGTCTCAGGTGAGGACTTTGATGGGGTGCCGTAAAGAAGAGCACTCATGATGATGCACACCAAGATGATGGGTATACGAACTGGCCTGCCAGACAATCACCTGTCATTGTCAAGGGTCATGGAGGAGTCTGGCCCCAACTTAGCAGAGGGGATCACGTGAGGCTTGCCCTCTCTCCAGCCTTTTATTTCATCTTCCTGTTGCTTGCGCTACAGTCCCAGAAGCACTGCCATTGCAATCCATGAATCAGCATGATCCACATCCACCTCCTCATTTAATAAGATCAAATATGATTTGGCCAGAGTGGACTGGGAGCGGACACTCTTAGGTAAATCTTTGACAGAACAGTGGGATGCTTTCAAGAAGGAATTAGATATGGGAGGGGGGGGGGGGGGGGGGAAAGAGAGAGAGAGAGAAGGAAGGCGGGATCAGGGAATTGAACTTGATGATCAGCCATGATCATAATGAATGGCAGAGTAGGCTTGAAGGGCCAAATAGCCTCCTCCTGCTTCTATTTACTATGTTAAATTGTTGACATATTTTGCAAGTAAAACAATTATGTCCAGATTTCACGAAAACCCAGGAGACACTGGTGAACCCACTCAATGATTCACGATGCTATGCATGGGAGCACCACTGAAAAACATCTTTGCAGAGTGCGCACTATCTGACAAACTTCAATAAATAGTTTTATTGATAATTTACTCATGTTCTGTTATAGGATAACTTTGGAGTACCAAAACATTCCAAAAAGCATAATCTACATGAATTAGAATACAAAGGGCTAGGCAGCGTGTGCTGGAACATAATTTTCTTTCAGATGTAAAGTACCTTTCCTCTTGGGAAGGTTCTTTCTGCTGTAGATGAGGCTTGATTCCAGACATCGGCCGAAGGCTCGTTGTAAAGGCCCTAATGGTGTAATTGATTTCATTTTCCCGGGTAACATCACTGTCATAACCTACAACAACAAGCATAATGTATTAAAGGCTAATGTACATTAAATCTTTATGACAACTCATTTAATATTTTAAAAATTTAATCAGCGAAGAAACCTATCATTTGGAAATGGTTGCCAAGAATGATTTTACTTTGTAGGTGGAGGAATCACTAAATATGATGATCTATAACAAAGATTAAAATATTTAATCTGACTAAACTGAAAAGAATAGGATCACCATTTTCTTGGATCAGGAGGTAAAGATTCGAAGTCAGACAAAACACCATAACACTGGGTTATTCTGACCCCGGTCCAAATAGAAATAATGCTGTTCCTATTTACCAGTGTTCCTGCCCAAAGGGGAAATATAGGAGGCAGCTAATTCAAAGAAAGTTGACTGTTTTCTCACAAGTTCGATCCAGTATGTGACAATCTTCATCTATTGGGCCCCTTTCAAATACAGCAGATGACAGTACAACAGTCTAGTGTTTCAGTGCATTCTAAATCACTACTAGGCCTTACTACTTAAAAGTTGTGGCGAACACATTAAAATTGTGCATCAAAAACATTATGTGCCTTACTGGCATTGAAGGCAATCTGGAGAAAGTTCACCAGGTTGATCCCAGATATGGAGGGGTTCTCTTATGAGAAAAAGTTGAGTGGATTGGGCCTGTATTCAGTGAAGTTTAGAAAAATGAGAGGAGAGGGCGGCACGGTAGCATAGTGGTTAGCACTGATGCCTCATAGCGCCAGGTCCAGGTTCGATTCCCGGCTTGGGTCACTGTGCGGAGGAGTTTGCACGTTCTCCCTGTGTCTGCGTGGGTTTCCTCCCACAAGTCCTGAAAAATGTGCTGTTAGGTAATTTGGACATTCTGAATTCTCCCTGTGTACCCGAATAGACGGCGGAATGTGGCGACTGAGGGATTTTCACAGTAACTTAATTGCAGTGTTAATGTAAGCCTATTTGTGACATTAATAAAGATTATTATTGAAACATATAGGATTCTCAGGGGGATTAACAGGGTAGATGCTAAGAGGGTGTTTCCTCTTGTGGAAGAATCTAGGACCAGAGGGTATAATCTCTGCATAAGGGGTCACCCATTTCAGACAGAGATCAGGAGCAATTACTTCTCTCAGAGGGTAGTGAATCTATGGAATTGTTTACTGAACAGGCTTGTAGAGGCTGGGTCGTTAAGTATGTTCAAGGCTGAGATGGACAGATTGTTAATCAGTAAGGGAATCAAAGGTTATGGGGATAAGTGGGTGTGGTAGGCTATATTAGGAGTATCGCGGTACCTAGGTGGGATGTACCTTATACTGTAGTATGAGTGGTAGAACCTGCCTGGCTTGTTCCGCCCAGCAGGCGGAGCATAAGAGTGTGTTTCACCCACAGCAGTCATTCTGTACCGGAGATGCTGGGGTAACTACTTGTTCATTAAAGCCTTCAATTGAACTACAATCTCGCTTCAGTAGTGATTGATCGTGCATCAGTGGGGAAAGTGTAGTTGAGAATGATCACATCAGATCAGTCATGATCCAATTGAATGGCGGAGCAGGCTCGATGGGGCGAATGGCCACATCTGCTCCTATGTCTTATCATCTAATAGAACTTTAATCCTGTGTCTGTGTGTACTTTATTTCCCTTTACACTGATTCCCTGCATTTCAGTGTTAAAAATAGCTTCAATTGGGCTACAATCTCGCTTCAGTAGTGATTGATCATGGATCAATTTAATGAACAAGAATTGAAGAATGGCTGCTCTCCGCACCAAGCCAGAGTGTCTACAAATCAACCCCCACGCGGCAAATGCAGCAGCAACTTTTAAACATTGGCTGGTATGTTTCAATGGGTACATCAGGACTGCCCCGACTACCCACACGGAGGACCAGAAAATGCAAGTCCTCCACTCAAGGGTGAGCCCAAAAATCTACACGCTTATCGAAGATGCGGACGGTTTCGAGGACGCAATGACTTTGTTAAAAGAGCACTATGTCCTCACTGTGAATCAGGTGTACGATCGGCATCTTTTAGCTACCAGATGGCAGATCCCAGGGGAATCACTGGACAATTTTTACCGCGCATTGTTCGTGTTAAGTAGAAACTGTAACTGTCCACAAGTCTCAGCCAATGACCACATCGAATTCTTAATACGGGATGCTTTTGTTGCGGGCATGCTGTCCTCTAAAATCCGCCAGCGACTGCTGGAAAACGACACGCTAGGGCTTAAAGAGGCACGGAAACTTCCGCACTCCCTAGATGTAGCCTCCCGCAACGCTCAAGCCTACGTTCCCAACCGCGCGGTACCTGCATGGACAGGGTGGACCCCACCCGCGGCCGATTCCAAAGCACCCCTAAATTCCCCACAAACTTGTGCAGTGCGGCAGCCAGGAAACCCCGGTGGGGGGGGGGGGGGGGGGGGGGGGGGGGATGCTATTTTTGCAGGCAAAGGAAACACCACTGGCAAGGCTGCCCAGCCCGATCCGCAATCTGCAAGGGCTGCGGGAAGAAGGGGCACCTCGTGGCAGTATGCCAGGCCCGGTCGGCCGCCGCTGTCTCCACAGGCGAACCAGGCCCGCTGCCATTCCTCTCCTCACGGGCCATGTGCGATTCATGGGGGCAGCCATCTTGGATGACGTCTCAGGACCCCGACTCGGCTGGCCATGTATTGCCTGATGAGATCTCCCAGCCGGCCATGTGCAATTCATGGGGGCAGCCATCTTGGATGACGTCTCAGGACCCCGACTAGGGTGGCCGTATATCGCCCAATGAGATCTCTCAGCTTCTCCACAACTTGCCTCAGTGACACTGCACCAGTCTCGGCCCCCAACGCTTTCAACCGCTATGACGTCGGTACTCATCAACGGGCACAAGACATCCTGCTTGATCGACTCTGGGAGCACGTAGAGCTTCATCCATCCCAATACGGTAAGACACTGCTCCCTCACTGTACACCCGATTAAACAAAAGATCTCCCTGGCCTCTGGGTCCCACTCTGTGGAGATCCGGGGGTACTGCATAGCCAACCTCACGGTCCAGGGCGTGGAGTTCAATAACTTCCGACTCTACGTCCTCCCCCATCTCTGCGCTGCCACACTCCTGGGACTGGACCTCCAGTGTAACCTGCAAAGTTTCACGTTCAAATTCGGCGGCCCCATACCCCCCCTCACTGTCTGCGGCCTTGCGACCCTCAAGGTCGACCCGCCTTCCCTGTTTGCAAACCTTAACCCCGATTGCAAACCCGTCGCCACCAGGAGCAGACGGTACAGTGCCCAGGACCGGACCTGCATTGGGTCGGAAGTCCAACGGTTACTACAGGAAGGCATTATCAAGGTCAACAACAGCCCCTGGAGAGCTCAAGTGGTGGTTGTAGAGACCGGGGAGAAACATAGGATGGTCATAGACTACAGTCAGACCATCAACAGGTATACGCAGCTCGACGCGTACCCTCTCCCCCGCATATCTGAAATGGTCAACCAGATAGCGCAATACAAGGTTTTCTCCACAGTAGACCTTAAATCAGCCCACCACCAGCTCCCCATTCGCCCGGACAACCGCAAGTACACTGCATTCAAAACAGATGGGCGGCTCTACCACTTTCTAAGGGTTCCCTTTGGTGTCACAAATGGGGTCTCGGTCTTCCAACGGGAGATAGGCTGAATGGTTGACCAGTATGGTCTGCGGGCCACGCTCCCGTACCTCGACAATGTCACCGTCTGCGGCCATGACCAGCAGGACCACGACACCAACCTCCGCAAAAATTCCTCCACACCGCAAAAATCCTTAACTTAACCTATAGATTATCATAGAATTTACAGTGCAGAAGGAGGCCATTCGGCCCATCGAGTCTGCACCGGCTCTTGGAAAGAGCACCCTATCAACACCTCCACCCTATCCCCATAACCCAGTAGCCCCACCCAACACGAAGGGCAATTTTGGATACTAAGGGCAATTTACCATGGCCAATCCACCTAACCTGCACATCTTTGGACTGTGGGAGGAAACCGGAGCACCCGGAGAAAACCCACGCACACACGGGGAGGATGTGCAGACTCCACACAGACAGTGAACCAAGCCGGGAATCGAACCTGGGACCCTGGAGCTGTGAAGCAATTGTGCTATCCACCATGCTACAGTGCTGCCCCGACCCTGAACGCATGCGCCCCCTTATGGAGTTCCCCCTCCCTCACTGCCCCAAGGTCTTGAAGCGCTGCCTCGGGTTTTTCAGCTATGTGGTAGTATGTATTGGGGGTCATGTGGGACTGGAAGCCCTAATGTCATTGGCTGACAGATCCCGGGTCCTGGTTGGCCGTTGACCTCATACTCCGCCCTGAAGGCGAAGTATAAGAAGCCGGTGCCTTCCCCCGCATGCCAGTTTACTATCGGGCTGCTGGGGAACAGACACGCTTAATAAAGCCTCATCGACTTCACTCTATTTGTCTCACGGAGTCTTTGTGCGCCACAAGCTATTACGCCCAGTGGGTCCCTAACTACGCAGACAAAGCCCGACCCCTAATCCAGTCCACAACCTACCCCTGTCGTCGGTGGCCCGCCAGGCCTTCAGCCGCATCAAAGCAGACATTACAAAGGCCACGATGCACGCCATCGACGAGTCCCTCCCTTTTCAGGTCGAGAGTGATGTGTCCGACGTAGCTCTGGCTGCCACCCTCAACCAAGCGGGCAGACCCGTGGCCTTCTTCTCCCGTACATGCTTCCGAAATTCGCCATTCCTCGGTCGAAAAAGAGGCACAAGCCATAGTAGAAGCTGTGCGACATTGGAGGCATTACCTGGCCGGCAGGAGATTCACTCTCCTCACTGACCAACGGTCGGTGGCGTTCATGTTCGATAATGCACAGCGGGTCAAGATAAAAAAACGACAAGATCTTGCGGTGGAGGATAGAACTCTCCACCTACAACTACGAGATCTTGTATCGTCCCGGGAAGCTAAACGAGCCTCCTGATGCCCTGTCCCGCGGCACATGTGGTACTGCACAAGTGGATCGCCTCCGAGCCCTCCACGAGGACCTCTGCCACCTGGGGGTCACTCGTTTTTTCCACTTCATTAAGACCCGCAACCTGCCCCACTCCATCGAGGAGGTCAGGACAGCCACCAGGGACTGCCAAATTTGCGCGGAGTGCAAACCGCACTTCTGCTGGCCAGAGAGGGCGCACCTGATAAAGGCTTCCCGTCCCTTTGAACGCCTCAGCATGGACTTCAAAGGCGCCCCCCCCTCCACCGACCGCAACACGTACTTCCTGAACGTGATTGACGAGTACTCCCGGTTCCCTTTCGCCATCCCCTGCCCCGACATGACCGCAACCACCGTCATCAAGACCCTCTAGGGTATCTTTACACTGTTCGGTTTCCCCGCGTACATACACAGTGATAGGGGGTCCTCCTTTATGAGCGACGAACTGCGTCAATTCCTGCTCAACAGGGGCATTGCCTCAAGCAGGATGACCAGTTATAACCCCTGGGGAAATGGGCAGGTAGAGAGGGAGAACGGAACGGTCTGGAAGACCGTTCTACTGGCCCTACGATCCAGGAATCTCTCAGTCTCCCGCTGGCAAGAAGTCCTCCCAGAGGCCCTCCACGCCATCCAGTCACTGCTCTGTACAACTACCAACCAGACACCTCATGAACGTCTCCTTGTCTTCCCCAGGAAGTCCTCCTCCGGGACCTGCAAGCCGCACTTCTACAGGCCAGAGAAAGCGCACCTGGTGAAGGCTTCCCGCCCGTTTGAACGCCTCAGCGTGGATTTCAAAGGGCCCCTTCCCTCCACCGACCGCAACATGTATTTCTTAAACGTGATTGATGAGTACTCCCGGTTCCCTTTCGTCATCCCCTGTCCCGACATGACAACTGCCACCAATATTAAAGCCCTCCACAGCATCTTTACCCTGTTCAGTTTCCCCACCTACATCCATAGCAATAGGGGGTCCTCCTTCATGAGTGACGAGCTGCGTCAATTCCTGCTCATCAAGGGCATTGCCTCCAGCATGACGACCAGTTACAACCCCCCTGGAAACGGGCAGGTAGAGAGGGAGAATGGGACGGTCTGGAAGGCTGTCCTACTGGCCCTGCCGTCCAAGTATCTCCCCATGTCCCGATGGCAGGAGGTCCTCCCCGATGCACTTCACTCCATCCGATCATTACTGTACCAACGAAACACCTCATGAATGTCTCCTTGCCTTCCCTAGGAAGTCCTCCTCGGGGACCTCGCTCCCAACATGGCTGGCACACCCCGGACCCGTCCTGCTCCGCAAACACGTACGGGCCCACAAGTCGGACCCACTGGTCAAGAGGGTACATCTCCTCAATGCTAACCCCCAGTATGCCTATGTGGTGCACCCCGACGGCCGACAAGACACGGTCTCCCTCCGGGATCTGGCCCCCGCTGGATCCCCACCCTCACACCCCCACCAACCCCAACCATTATTTCACCGGCGCACACCACCGCAGCCCCCTTCCCAGGAGGATCCGTCCTCCCACTGGCCCCATCCGAATGCAATGAAGTTGAAGACGACACGCTCCCAGAGCCACGGATATCCGAGCCGATGCCAGCATCACCGCCGGGACTGCGACGATCGCAGAGGACGACCAGGGCCCCCGATCGGCTGATCGTTTCATTGTAAAATGAACTTGTAAATAATTGTCTGTAAATATGTGTATTGCATGTAAAGGCACTGAAGGGTACCGCTATAACCTCTACCACTGTAAAAGCAAGACCACCTGCTCTTTTTTTAAACAGGGGGTGAATGTGGTAGGCTATATTAGGCGTATCGTGGTACCTAGGTGGGATGTACCTTATACTGTAGTATGAGTGGTAGAACCTGCCAGCTTGTTCCGCCCAGCAGGCGGAGCATAAGAGTGTGTTTCACCCACAGCAGTCATTCTGTACCGGAGATGCTGGGGTAACTACTTGTTCATTAAAGCCTTCAATTGGACTACAATCTCGCTTCAGTAGTGATTGATCGTGCATCAGTGGGGAAAGTGTAGTTGAGAATGATCACATCAGATCAGTCATGATCTAATTGAATGGCGGAGCAGGCTCGATGGGGCGAATGGCCACATCTGCTCCTATGTCTTATCATCTAATAGAACTTTAATCCTGTGTCTGTGTGTACTTTATTTCCCTTTACACTGATTCCCTGCATTTCAGTGTTAAAAATAGCTAAAATAACAGAAAATGTATATTTTCCTGTGATCCATGATGTGGTCTAATGTTAAAACAAAAATTGAAGGCTAATCTTAAATCTGAAAACAAAATAATATTGTTATTTTGATCACAGTTGATTCACACTTCTAACGTTAAAATGTGAGAGAATACAACCAGTGAATCTTGCAATCTTCAAGTATCTAGATGGAATTTCGAACGTTTAGCATATGTTTTCCTCATAGTTTCCCCCAAATGAGGGAAATAAAAAGTGAAATTGGAAGAGTAAAAGGAACTTTGGAAGGACAATTGATCTTTTAGGTGGACGTGTTGTAAATTATGTCTTTCCATAGTCTGCACCGATCTCTAAAAGACCACCCTACCTAGGCTCACTCCCCTACCCTATCCTCATAGCCCTGTCTAACCTACACCCTGAGACTAAGGGACAATTTAGCATGGTCAATGCACCCAACCTGCACATCTTTGGACTTTGGGAGGAAAACGGATCACCAGTGGAAACCCACATAGACACGGGGAGAACGTGCACACTCCGCACAGTCACCCAGGGGCGGACTTGAACCTGGGTCCATGGCGCTGTGAGACAGCAGTGCTAACCACTGTGCCACCCTAGTGGAACACAACAGTTATCCAACACTTTGATCTGCCAAGTGAATTGAAATTCAGTTGAATAGTTTTAAGCTGTGTACATCTTATTCAGGGTTAATTGTTAGTTCTGAGCTCTATTTCTTCCAGCAAAAACAGAAGATTAATGACTCTGGATATCCAGCTGTAAGGGATGTTGACTACTCACAATAGCTGCAGAGATGTTTGAATGCTTATTCTGTCAAGCAATTAATATAAACCTAGCCATATTTGGGACAGAGTGAAGATCAAACTTCATTGTAATTTTAATAATAAATGCATCAACTTGCGTCTATATATTATTTTCTTCTTCGTGGATTTCATTCTAAATTATGAAGGACTAAAACAAAAAAGACATGAATAATCTTAAAATTGTGGCAAAAGATCAGAGCATATTCCGAAGGCTCAATTTGACCAACACAATACTGAAAGCTATTGGTGTTAGTCTTGAGAGAAACAACCGAATCCCCAAGTGTCAACATTTTGGTTGTAGTAAAATATACATTCCTGTTGAGCTATCTCCAAATTACGCTAAGTATTTGAAAATAATTAGTAATTACAAGCAGCATGATAAAAGTAATTTCTAGAGTTTCCAACAGTCACACAGGAAGCAGCCTTTCTCAATTCCAAACAGTAAACTCTATAGAATCCAGCGATGTTGCATCCCAAGTGGATGATGAAAAAGTCCATTCTATTTTGGGGTTGCAAGTGTGCGAAGGCTGAAGGATTTGATTGACAAGTTTAACCTTCAGTTGTCTTGCAGGGTATGACACAAATGAGGTACATTAAAGTTACATCAAGGCAACCAAGTTTAATTTAAACACATATTCTCAATCTCCCAAACTGAGAGAGTGACCGATATCAACTTGGTTCAGTAAAATGTATTTTTACCCTTCGCCTGGAAGAAGGTGGGTTGACATCCATTTGACACTGAAATAGACAGATACTCCAGTTTGGCCTGGACGAAATACTAAACTGAGGATCCACCTGTCTGTTTCACTGACTCAGCTGGATATTAAAGATTTAACGGCACTATTCAAAGAGCAGAGTTCTCCCAGTATCCCAGGTAACATTCTTCCTTCAACTAACTGCAGTGAAAACAGAATAACTGATCATTTACCTCATTTGCCATGTACAAAACGGCTGCCACATGTATCCATATTAACACAACTAACTGCACTTTCTTGTACGTGAAATGCTTTGGGATATTTCAGAGATGTGACAAGACATAATATAAACGCAAATTATTTCACAGCTGCAGGCAATGAATATCAAATGCAGATTGACACTCATTTTGTAGGAAAACAGCTCCAACGTAAGTTACCTGTTTCACTCAGCCAAACACATACATTTTATTTTCTCTGTACCGTTCACTGCCTTGCAAGGTGGGCTTAAAGTTGCACTGTTAGATAAACAGAAAGTTTAGACTCTTATACTGAGTGCTTAGACTCTTATACGGAGTGCTAATTCACAGTTTAAGCAGCTGATCCCGACTGGTCTTGCTGCAGCTGAGGAACTGGGGAAATCAGTGATTCAGCAGTTTAGTGCTTGGATTTTAACTCAAATATGGCATCACATTTGGGGCGAAATTCTCCCGAAACGGCGCGATGTCCGCCGACTGGCGCCCAAAACGGCGCCAATCAGACGGGCATCGCGCCGCCCCAAAGGTGTGGAATGCTCCGCATCTTTGGGGGCCGAGCCCCAACATTAGGGGCTAGGCCGACGCCGGAGGAATTTCTGCCCCACCAGCTGGCGGAAACGGCCTTTGTTGCCCCGCCAGCTGGCGCGGAAATGACATGTCGGGGCGGTGCATGCGCGGGAGCGTCAGCTGAAAGTTTCCCGCGCATGCGCAGTGGAGGGAGTCTCTTCCGCCTCCACCATGGTGGAGACCGTGGCGGAGGCGGAAGGGAAAGAGTGCCCCCACGGCACAGGCCCGCCCGCGGATCGGAGGGCCCAGATCGCGGGCCAGGCCACCGTGGGGGCACCCCCCGGGGTCAGATCGCCCCGCGCCCCCCCCAGGACCCCGGAGCCCGCCTACGCCGCCTTGTCCCGCCATTCAAAAGGTGGTTTAATCCACGCCGGCGGGACAGACAATTTATCGGCGGGACTTCGGCCCATCCGGGCCGGAGAATCCAGCGGGGGGGCCCGCCAACCGGCGCGGCCCGATTCCCGCCCCCGCCGAATATCCGGTACCGGAGACTTCGGCAGCCAGCGGGGGCGGGATTCACGGCAGCCCCCGGCGATTCTCCAACCCGGCGGGGGGTCGGAGAATGATGCCCCTGGTGTGAAAATCTCAGTTCAATAGTAAATACCTTCAGTAAATCTAGCACTAAAGTAGATATTTTGACGAAATACAATCAAAAAGTGAACTTTATTGCATCGTATTTATGTCAAAATGTTTTGTAAAAACAAAATTTCAACGTAGAACATTTGAGGGGGGAACCACATGGGTTTTGCCATGATATCTTTTCTATGCAAATAAGCTTGGTCTAGATCCAACAAAGAAAATGGTGGCAAAAATAATCCATCTTCAGTCACAGAACACAATTTACAACAAATTCATCTGTAGAATTACAGGGTGTGAAACATTATTTAATAGCATCTCTATTTTCAGAGTATTCCAGTTAATCTGATATGCCAAACAGTATAAGTTATACCCACCTCCATCTTCATCAGAATCAAAATCAGACTCCTCACTGTCATATTGAATGGCCTGTTTGTAACCTTCCGCCTCATGTGTCCAAATCATCATTGTTGTGTCTGCTCCCCCAACTGTAACGAGCAAACTATCATCATGTGTCCACCGTACATTTGTTACATGTGTGCTGTGAGCCACATATCTTTTGAATTTCCCATACTTTCCCTGAATTCAAAAAGAAAACCAACAAAAATCAATTCCATTTACATATGTCAAAGTGACAATAATGGCTGTAAATTGGATGCATTTCTTTTTTCTTACAAAATCTGCACGCTGTCACAGTCTCAATTTATCTTGATGAATTATTTAAAGTAAATAAAACAATTTTTAGATGGTTGAGATGAGAAACAAATAGTAAAAGGTAGAACTTTCTGGCCTTTATTAATCATTCAAATAAGGTAGCAATTTATTTCTCGAAATATTAATGACAGAAAACTCACTTCTTAATTTTAGATAAAAAAGGGCGAAACCGCAATTGGTTCAACACCAGGCAAAGGACAGGCAGTTTAATGTCTTACTTTCTTATCCACTTTCATTTATTGAAATACAATATGCACAAAGGAACACATTTATCACATTATTTGAACTATCAAAATAAAAATGAATGTGCAATTACCTTCACAGGATATCGGAACAACTTCACAAATCCAAAGTCATCTCCTGTAACTAGTACCTTTTTGTTACTAGTGAGACAGGATGCGGAAACATCTGTGATATCGCTTACCATGGGCCAGATACCTTCACATGAAGGACCTAAGACACAAGTCCAAGAGGTCCAGTCTAACTTGTCCACCTGAAAAGTAAGTCTGTTGTTGTGATAAAGTCTATTAATAGATATAAATCTGATCTCAAAAATGATCTCAAAAACTACTGACATAAAAATAGTTAGCTGCACATTATTCCTTAAAAGATGCTTTTCTCCTCCTTTGAAATAACTGTTTGGATATTAGTTAGGGTTTGTTGCTCAACAAATGTTCATCAAATTTTAAATAACTTTAAAATAAGTGGTTAAAGTCCAATTTAACAGATTGTGCTAGTTTTCTTTACTGATGTCAACACATTTGAACAAAAAACAGCAGTTGGCACATTCTCTCCGTGTACTTGGCACATTCCGCCCGTGTCTGCGTGAGTCTCACCCCCACAACCCAAAAAGATGTGCAGGGTAGGTGAATTGGCTAGGCTAAATTGCCTCTTTATTGGGAAAAAAAGAATTGGGTACTCTGAAATTTTTTAAAAATCAGCCTGCTAAAGATACTACCTGAAAGTACTTGCTGTAAAATAACAGCACGTTTAATGAGCACACCATTATTAACACAAAGCATGGCAAGAAAAAATACCTACTTCAGTACAATTTGTAATTAAGTTGCTGAACTATTTGCTCCGCTTCACCATTAGCCTCGCAAGAACGATAGCTTGCCCTTAACCTCCCTTTAAGATATTGCTGCATTCATAGATTCATTGCCAATTAAACTCTTCACAAAAAGTTAGAACTGATAAGTGCCCTTTCGATGAGGAGATTTATGCTCCTGTAATGTTATAAAACCTTTCTGGCCCAAGGAGGGAATGATTGAAATTGAGGTATCATTCCTACAAGTAGTAAATTGTTGTTAGGGGATTTTATATGTTATATATTTTTTTTAAATCTCTTACTTTGCCAATGCCCTTTTTGCACTCTTAATCCAATCTTTCTTTTCTCCTTTATTTCTTCTTCTATACCTGATTTGATTTTAAAATCACCAAATTTCTTTCTCTGCCATTCATCTGCTTCTTTCTCAATTCGTAGCTCTCCTTTCTTGCGCAGAAAAACTGTTGGCCCCATTGTTCACCCAAATCCCAGATACCTCGTTGACCTCACCATGTGGTTATCAATTTGCATTTCCAGCACAAACACTTTTCAGCTGAAGTGTGAGGGGAAATGTCCAACGGTATTTGGTATGCCCCGTTCAGCAAATTTTGGGCCATGATATTTATCTTACCTCGGCCTTATTTATAATCTGAGGTTTCCCACGAGGAGCTTCAAAGAATAACTGTTCCTTAGCACCAGTATTAACTTGTAAGAGTTTTCCTGTTGAAAAGTGAAACATGTTGTTGTTCAACATCAGGAACTATTCCATCAATCCTTAACTTCAACAAATTAGATTGATGTGAAGAAAAGCAGAGAACAATTTGATTTCAGCAAAAGGAACAAGTCCTTAATTCTTGTCTGCACAACCTCAGTCCCACACTATTTGGCTGACTCTCATTGCCCTCCAAATCCTAGCAAGCTACTCATTTGGAAAAACAATTAGCACTTAAGTGTCCAATACCTTCTCAATGCAGCTAATTATGGGCAGAAAATACATTTGCTAGTATCATCCAATATACTGAGAGGAACATTTTACATTTAAAGTTCTTTACCATTAAAAAAAACAATAAATGACTTGTTCTTTGACAAGAGAGTCAAGGGTTATGAGGGGTGGAGGGCAGTCAGAAAAGTGGAGTGAGGGCAGTCAGAAAAGTGGAGTGAGGCCACAATCAGATCGACCATGATCTTATCGAATGACAGAGCAGGTTTGAGGGACAAATGGCCTACTCCTGCTCTTAATTCTTATGTTATTGTTGTCATGTGAGAGTACCTTTAAGAAGTGGGTGTTTATAAATGGGTATGTATATAAATATCTGTAGTGAGAGTACCTTTAAAAAATGGGTGTTTATTACTGCAGTGATGTCAGAGAGTGGGTGGAGCTGGGCTGTCTTGTCAGCGTTTTACTTTTGCTTTAGGCTTTTTGCTGCAGGGTGGGTTTGGTTTCATTTTAGTTTTGGAGAAGCTGCAATCACAGCAGGATGTGTGTGAATCTCTGCAAGCTTATGAGTGTCCATTTGCTGATTTCAACGTGGCAACTGTTCTCAGTAGTGAAGTTAAGCCTTATGTCTTTCTGTTAAAAGGTGTTTTTAATTCTTATGGATGTTAAAAGGAAAGCTTAAAGGATTACTTAGTGTTGTAGTCTTTGGGGGTTGTATTCGAATTAATGCTTGCTAAGATGGTCACTGTATGTTTTAAAAAGGTTAACTTGAGTTCATAGAATAAACATTGTTTTGCTTTAAAAAATACTTTTCCATTTCTGCTGTACCACACCTGTAGAGTGGGCCGCATGCTCCCCATACCACAATCTATTAAAAGTTGTGGGTCAGGTGAACTCCATGATACACTTTGGGTTCTCTAAACCCTGGCCCATAACAAATTGGGGGCTCGAGGGGGATAAAAGCCAAGCCTATCTATTGGATTGGCTTAGTGAACTTAAAGACAGTGAGGGGTGAGCATATTGTGGTTGCTTTTCAGGTGTGGTATTTTAGTTTAAGTAGGGAGTGTTTTGTGGACAATGGCTCTTTCAGAGGCTCAGAAGTTTTTGGGGTGGAGACGGTCACACGCAGTACCATACGGACAGAGACTAAAAGCAGACTGTTAGATTTGGCAAAACCATTGCAGTTTAACATTACCTGACAAAATGCAAAAATATGAGGTAATTATGGCAGTGGCTAAGCATTTAAAGTTGCCTGAGATACAGTCTGACTCCTTAGAAATGGCAAAGATCCAGTTGCAGATTAAGCAACTTGAACAGGAAAAAGAACTAAAGCAGCTTGAATATGCAATGAGAGAAAAAGAAGAGAGAAGAAAGGAACAAAGAAAGAGATAGAGAGAAAAAGGAAAGAGATAGCGAGGAAAGGGAAAAAGAGAGAGTTTGAACTTCAGAAAATGGCTATGCAACATAAGTCAGTTAAAATTGGCAGACGTAAAGGGAAACGCACAGTTGGAGGATAGTGAGAAAGAGCGTCATAGCCGAAGGCTTGGTGGGGATCTATTTAAATATGTCTAAGCATTGCCAAGATTTGACGAGAAGGAGGTGGAAGCCTTTTTCATTTCATTTGAGAAGGTAGCTAAACAAATGAAATGGCCACGGGACATGTGGGTATTATTGATTCAAACAAAGCTGGTAAGTAGGGCTAGTGAAGTGTTTGCATCACTACCGGAGGAGGTATCTGGAACGTATGAGGAGGTGAAAAAATCCATCTTAGGTGCATATGAACTAGTGCCTGAAGCTTACAGACAAAGGTTTAGAAATTTAAGGAAAGAATTTGGTCAAACAACATGGAGTTTGAAAGGCTCAAACAGTGTAATTTTGATAGGTGGATAAGGGCTTTGAAAATAGACCAAATGTATGAAGCTCTCAGAGACATTATGCTTTTGGAGGAGTTTAAAAATTCAATTCCTGATGCAGTGAGAACTCATGTGGAAGAGCAGAGGGTTAAAACTGCGAGATTAGCAGCAGAAATGGCAGATGATTATGAATTAGTTCATAAATCAAAGCTTGGTTTCCGACATCAGTTTCAGCCTGTGAGGGATAGAAACTGGGGACATGAGAAATACTCAAATGGTAAAGGTAAAGGTGATCTGATGGAAGATAAGAAGGAGCGTGTAGCTCAGATTAAAAAGAAATCCAGGAGGGTGGAAGAGAAATTAAAAGTTTCAAATGTTTTCACTGTAATAAACTAGGCCATGTAAAGTCACAGTGTTGGTGATTGAAGAAAAGCACTGGGAAGGCTGATGTGGTAAAACAGGGTAAAACGGTGGGGTTTGTTAAAGTGGTAAAGGAAAGCCCAAGTGAAGCGAAGGAGGTGCAAAATATTGTACAGCCTTATCAAGAGATGATTGATAAAAAGGTGCCAGATCTCTTTAAAGAATTTACTTGTGCAGGTAAAGTTTACTCATGTGTATCAGGAGGAGCAGGTAAAGAAGTCACAATTTTAAGAGATACGGGAGCTCGTCAATCTTTAATGGAGTTATGTAGCTTGGGAAGAATATTGCCAGAAAAGGTGGTAATATGTGGAATTCAGGGTGAGAGGAGTAGTGTTCCATTATATAAGGTAAGGTTAGAACGTCAAGTGAAGAGTGGTGAAGTGGTAGTAGGAGTAATAGAGAAACTATCTTGTCCAGGAATACAGTTTATCTTGGATAATGATGTAGCTGGATCGCAGGTGGGAGTGATGCCTACTGTGGTGGATAAGCCAGTGGAAAATCAGACAACTGAAGTGTTGAAGGACGAATATCCTGGGAATTTTCCGGATTGTGTAGTAACAAGGTCGCAAAGTCACAGGTTAAGACAAGAGGAGAAATCAAAGAGTGCAGATGAAGTGGAAGTTCAATTATCAGAAACGATTTTTGATCAGATGGTTGAAAAAGAACAAGAACAGGTGGAGGATGAGGCGGATATTTTTAGTTCAGGAACATTGGTGGAGTTACAACAGAAAGATATAGAAATAAAACGGATGTATCAGAAAGTATATACGGAAGAGGAATCTGAGTGTATACCAGAGTGTTATTACTGTAAAAGTGATGTCTTGATGAGAAAATGGAGACCTTTACATATGCAGGCGGATGAAAAGTGGGCAGAAGTTCATCAAGTACTATTGCCGGTAGGGTATAGAAAGGAGGTGTTGCGAGTTGCACATGAGGTACGAGTGGGAGATCATTTGGGAATAAGGAAAACTCAAGCTAAAATACAAAAACATTTTTATTGGCCTGGACTACATAAAGATGTAGTTAAATTCTGTCAATCATGTCGCACATGTCAAGTGATAGGGAAACCTCAAGCAGTGATAAAACCAGCGCCCTTAATACCCATTCCAGCATTTGAGGAACCTTTTACAAGGGTCCTAATTGATTGCGTAGGACCGCTTCCTAAAACGAAAAGTCGGAATCAATATCTTTTGACGATAATGGATGTGTCTACTATGTTTCCAGAGGCCATTCCAGTACGCAATATTACAGCTAAAAAGATCGTGGCGGAGTTACTTAAATTCTTTACTAGATATGGACTACCCACAGAAATACAATCGGATCAAGGATCAAATTTTACCTCAAGGTTATTCAAAGAAGTTATGGATAGCTTAGGAATAAAACAATTTAAATCAACTGCGTACTATCCAGGATCACAGGGAGCGTTAGAAAGGTGACATCAGACATTAAAGACAATGTTGAGGGCTTATTGTCAAGATTATCCAGAGGATTGGGATAAAGGAATTCCATTCGTACTGTTTGCAATTCGGGATGCATTAAATAAGTCAACCAAATTCAGTCCTTTTGAACTAATTTTTGGTCATGAGGTAAGAGGACCACTTAAATTGATTAAGGAAAAATTGGTGAGTGAGAAATCGGAAATTACATTATTGGATTACGTGTCAAATTGGATTACGTGTCAAATTTTAGGGAATGATTAAATAGAGCAGGTGAATTGGCTAGACAACATTTAAAAGTTGCACAAAATGTGATGAAACGGGTAGCGGACAAGAAATCCAAAGTTCGTAGTTTTGCCAGTGGAGATAAAGTTTTAGTATTGTTACCAGTGGCAGGTGAGCCGTTAAAAGCTAGGTTTTGTGGACCTTATCAGATTGAAAGGAAATTAAGTGAGGTGAATTATGTGGTTAAAAACACCAGATAGGATGTTTTTGTACGGGGGGTTCTTGGGAGAGGGGGCAGGGGTTCGATGTTAACAATGGACAGGGGCGGGTCAGGCTTATGGGGCAGGGCCCGGTGGTATGGTGATGGTGGATAAAAAAGGTGGGGGGGGTGAGAGACTCCCAGTAAAGATAGTCACGTGGAACGTGAGAGGGCTAGGAGGTCCGGTCAAGAGGTCAAGGGTGCTTGCGCATCTTAAAGGTTTGAAAGCCGATGTAGCAGTGCTGCAGGAGACTCACTTGAGGGTGAAGGACCAGGTGAGACTTAAAAAGGGCTGGGTTAGCCAAGTGTTTCATTCTGGATTTGATGGAAGGGCTCGAGGGGTAGCAGTGTTGGTCAGCAAAAGGGTACGCTTCCAGATGGAGAAAGTGGTGGCAGATCAGGGGGGTTGATATGTGATTGTGGCGGGGGCACTGGAGGGGAGATTAGTGCCGCTGTTAAGTGTGTACGGTCCCAATTGGGACGATGTGGGATTCGCGAGGAAGGTGTTTGGGGCCATTCCCGACTTGGACACGCATGACCTGATTGTGGAGGGGACTGGAACTTGGTGCAGGAGCCAAGGTTGGACAGATCACGGCCGCGCTCGCTGGTCCCATCACGGGGGGGGGCGAAGGCGCTGGCTGGGCTAATGGTGGAAATGGGAGGGGTGCACCCTTGGAGGTTCCTGCACCCAAGGGAACGGGAGTACTCGTTTTTCTCAGCGGTCCATAAGGTATACTCGCGGATCAACTTTTTTGTGGTGGGGAAGGCTTTGCTGGCTGGAGTCAAGGGGTCGGAATACTCTGCAATTGCAGTGTCAGATCACGCTCCACATTGGGTGGATATGGTGCTGGAGAAGTGGGTAGCGCAGCGACCGGGATGGAAACTGGATGATGGGGCTTTTGGGGAACCAAGTGTTCTGTGAGAAAATTGAAACGGTAATTAAGGAGTATGTAGGTTTCAATTGTACGGGTGAGGTGTCGAAGGCAGTCGTCTGGGAGGCTCTAAAGGCGGTGGTGAGGGGGGAGGTAATTTTGTTTAAGGCCAGGGTGGACAAAGAGGAGAGGTTGGAGCGGCAGAGGGTAATAGATGAGATGTTGGAGGTAGATAGGAGGTATGCAGAAGATGGGGACCCAGCGAAGCTGGAAAAGAGGAAGGAACTACAGGCGAGCTTCGACCGACTGTCCACCAGGAAGGCGGTGCGCCAACTGAGACGAGACAGGGGTGCAGTTTATGAACATGGAGATAAGACGGGTAGATATGTGATTGTGGCAGGGGCGCTGGAGAGAGGCAGCGGCAAGGGAAATTCTTCAGGTGAGGGATAGGGCAGGGAAGTTGGTGGTGGCTCCAGTGCTGATTAACAAGGTTTTTGAGGAGTTCCGGGTGGCGGTGATGCGGAGCTAAGCCGCGCGAGTCGGCAGCTCCCGCAGAAACGGACTTTTGGGCCCGCTAACGGAGCCCCAACGGACCTGTAAAAAAAAAAAAAAACCCGTGGAGAAGAACGGAGGAAGCCCCCTACAGCCCTGCATGGACCGGACGCGCAGTGAAACAGTGAGGAAAGCGGCCCTGGAGCAGCGGGAGAAGAAAGAAGAAAAAAACAAAATGGCAGCGGCACAGACAGAGAGGAGATGAAAGAGTTCATCAAGTGCTGCTTCGAGGAGCTGCGTAAGGAGATGGTGGCGCCTATACTGGCAATGGTGGAAAAACTTGGAGCAACCCAGAAAGCCCAAGAAGTGAAGATTCAGGAGATCCAGGAAAAAGTGAGTGAGAACGGCGACGAGCTCGTGGGCCTGGCGGAGAGAGTGGAGAGGCACGAGGCGCTGCACAAGACATGGGCGGGAAGACTCGAAGACCTGGAGAACAGATCAAGGAGAAACAACTTGAGGATCCTGGGTCTCCCAGAAGGAATGGAGGGGGCCGATGCCGCGGCATATGTGGGCACAATGATCGGGACGCTGATGGGTGTGGAGGCCCCCCCGAGATTGCTGGAGCTGGATGGGGCGCACCGAGTGCTAGCGAGGAAGCCCAATGCAAAAGAGCCGCCAAGGGCGACGGTGGTGAGATTTCACCGGTTTATGGACAGAGAGAGGGTCCTGAAATGGGCCAAGAAGGAACGGAGCAGCAAGTGGGACAACGCGGAGATCAGAATATACCCGGACTGGAGCGCGGAGGTCACTAAGCGGAGAGCGGGTTTCAACCGGGCCAAAGCGGTGCTGCACCGGAAAGGGGTGAAATTTGGAATGCTGCAGCCAGCGCGACTGTGGGATACACATAATGGCCAACACCACTACTTCGAAACGCCCGAAGAGGCGTGGACCTTTATATTAGCTGAAAAATTGGACTCTAATTGAGAGTTTGTGTGGGAGGGGGGTGTTTGAGGGGTGAAGTATGATGGTTGTTGTACATAGGGGGTCAACCATGCGCAGGAAAGGATATGGGCTGGGGGAGAGGGACAAGGCCATGACAGGAGCAGCGCCATGGGGGCGGGGCAGGCTTTGGGAAGCGCGGGGTTGTCTTTCCCGCGCGCGGCAAAAAAAAAAAAAAAGGGCGGGAAGGGGAACAAAGGAATGTACATTGATTGGGAGATTCCCACACGGGGGGGTTAAAGGGATGGCAGGGGAAGCCGGGGTCAGCAGGTGTCAGCTGACTTACGGGAGGGATATGGGGGGAGTAAAAAAGCTAGACGGGGATCTAGCGGGGGGTGGGGGGGGGGGGGGGGGGGGGGGGAAGGGTTGCTGCTGCACTGGCCGAAAGAGAACGGGACACAGAAGAGGTGGCTGGGACGGGGGTCCCCCAGCTGGGGGGACTGGAGAGTGAGGGAGACGCGGACAAGGGACTGGCCCAGAAAAGGAGATGGCTAGTCGGCGCGGGGGGGGGGGGGGGGGGGGGGGGGTGAGAGTCCCTCCAATCCGGCTGATAACGTGGAACGTGAGGGGCCTGAATGGGCCGGTGAAGCGGGCTCGAGTGTTCGCGCACTTGAAGGGACTGAAGGCAGATGTGGCAATGCTCCAAGAGACACACCTGAAGGTGGCGGACCAGGTCAGGTTAAGAAAGGGATGGGTAGGACAGGTATTTCACTCGGGATTGGACGCAAAAAATAGAGTGGTGGCAATTCTGGTGGGAAAGCATGTGTCATTTGAGGCCAAGACTATCGTAGCGGATAATGGAGGAAGATAT
This sequence comes from Scyliorhinus torazame, assembly GCF_047496885.1. NCBI lineage: Eukaryota > Metazoa > Chordata > Chondrichthyes > Carcharhiniformes > Scyliorhinidae > Scyliorhinus > Scyliorhinus torazame. Next base: position 352,979,220 of record NC_092708.1, read on the forward strand.
GTGATGGTGAGTGGTAGGTTGCAAGGGACATGGGTGGTGTTGGTAAATGTATACACCCCGAACTGGGATGATGCTGGATTCATGAAGCGTATGTTGGGACGCATTCCGGACCTGGAGGTAGGAGGACTAATAATGGGAGGGGACTTCAATACGGTGCTGGACCCAGCACTGGACCGCACCAGATCAAGGACGGGAAGGAGGCCGGCGGCGGCCAAGGTACTTAGGGGGTTTATGGATCAGATGGGGGGAGTGGACCCATGGAGGTTTGCAAGACCGCAGGCCAGGGAATTTTCTTTTTCTCCCACGTACATAAGGCTTACTCCCGGATAGATTTCTTTGTTCTGGGCAGGGCGCTCATCCCGAGAGTGGGGGGGGACGGAGTATTCGGCCATAGCCGTTTCGGACCATGCCCCGCACTGGGTGGAACTGGAGCTGGGAGAAGAGAGGGACCAACGCCCGCTGTGGCGGCTGCATGTGGGACTCCTGGCCGATGAGGTGGTGTGTGGGAAGGTGAGGGGGTGTATTGAAAGGTACTTGGAGGCCAACGACAACGGGGAGGTGCGAGTGGGGGTGGTATGGGAGGCGTTGAAGGCGGTGATCAGGGGAGAGCTGATCTCCATCAGGGCTCATAGGGAGAAGATAGAGGGAATGGAAAGGGAGAGGCTAGTGGGGGAGATCTTGCGGGCGGACAGGAAATACGCAGAGGCCCCGGAGGAAAGATTACTTGGGGAAAGGCGACGGCTCCAGACGGAGTTTGATCTGCTGACCACGGGCAAGGCGGAGGCACAGTGGAGGAAGGCGCAAGGGGCGACTTACGAGTACGGGGAAAAGGCTAGTCGGATGCTGGCGCACCAGCTCCGTAAGAGGGCGGCAGCGAGGGAAATAGGGGGAATCAAAGATGGAAGGGGAGCCACGGTTCGAAGTGCAACGAAAATAAATAAGGTATTTAAGGACGTCTATGAAGAGCTGTACAGATCCCAGCCCCCAGGGGGGGGGAAGGGGGGATGAGGCGATTCCTGGACCAGCTGGGGTTCCCGAGGGTGGAGGAGCAGGAACATAAGAACATAAGAACGAGGAGCAGGAGTAGGCCAGCTGGCCCCTCGGGCCTGCTCCGCCATTCAATGAGATCATGGCTGATCTTTTGTGGACTCAGCACCACTTTCCGGCCCGAACACCATAACCCTTAATCCCTTTATTCTTCAAAAAACTATCTATCTTTATCTTAAAAACATTTAATGAAGGAGCCTCTACTGCTTCACTGGGCAAGGAATTCCATAGATTCACAACCCTTTGGGTGAAGAAGTTCCTCCTAAACTCAGTCCTAAATCTACTTCCCCTTATTTTGAGGCTATGCCCCCTAGTTCTGCTTTCACCCGCCAGTGGAAACAACCTGCCCGCATCTATCCTATCTATTCCCTTCATAATCTTATATGTTTCTAGAAGATCCCCCCTCATCCTTCTAAATTCCAACGAGTACAGTCCCAGTCTACTCAACCTCCCCTCGTAATCCAACCCCTTCAGCTCTGGGATTAACCTAGTGAATCTCCTCTGCACACCCTCCAGTGCCAGTACGTCCTTTCTCAAGTAAGGAGACCAAAACTGAACACAATACTCCAGGTGTGGCCTCACTAACACCTTATACAATTGCAGCAGAACCTCCCTAGTCTTAAACTCCATCCCTCTAGCAATGAAGGACAAAATTCCATTTGCCTTCTTAATCACCTGTTGCACCTGAAAACCAACTTTCTGCGACTCATGCACTAGCACACCCAGATCTCTCTGCACAGCAGCATGTTTTAATATTTTATCATTTAAATAATAATCCCTTTTGCTGTTATTCTTACCAAAATGGATAACCTCACATTTGTCAACATTGTATTCCATCTGCCAGACCCTAGCCCATTCACTTAGCCTATCCAAATCCCTCTGCAGACTCCCAGTATCCTCTGCACTTTTTGCTTTACCACTTATCTTAGTGTCGTCTGCAAACTTGGACACATTGCCCTTGGTCCCCAACTCCAAATCATCTATGTAAATTGTGAACAGTTGTGGGCCCAACACTGATCCCTGAGGGACACCACTAGCTACTGATTGCCAACCAGAGAAACACCCATTAATCCCCACTCTTTGCTTTCTATTAATTAACCAATCCTCTATCCATGCTACTACTTTCCCCTTAATGCCATGCATCTTTATCTTATGCAACAACCTTTTGTGTGGCACCTTGTCAAAGGCTTTCTGGAAATCCAGATATACCACATCCATTGGCTCCCCGTTATCTACCGCACTGTTAATGTCCTCAAAAAATTCCACTAAATTAGTTAGGCACGACCTGCCCTTTATGAACCCATGCTGCGTCTGTCCAATGGGACAATTTCCATCCAGATGCTTCGCTATTTCTTCCTTGATGATAGATTCCAGCATCTTCCCAACTACCGAAGTTAAGCTCACTGGCCTATAATTACCCGCTTTCTGCCTACCTCCTTTTTTAAACAGTGGTGTCACGTTTGCTAATTTCCAATCCGCCGGGACCACCCCAGAGTCTAGTGAATTTTGGTAAAATCATCACTAGTGCATTTCCCTAGCCATCTCTTTTCGCACTCTGGGATGCATTCCATCAGGGCCAGGAGACTTGTCTACCTTTAGCCCCATTAGCTTGCCCATCACTACCTCCTTGGTGATATCAATCCTCTCAAGGTCCTCACCTGTCATAGCCTCATTTCCATCAGTCACTGGCATGTTATTTGTGTCTTCTACTGTGAAGACCGACCCAAAAAACCTGTTCAGTTCCTCAGCCATTTCCTCATCTCCCATTATTAAATCTCCCTTCTCATCCTCTAAAGGACCAATATTTACCTTAGCCACTCTTTTTTGTTTTATTTATTTGTAGAAACTTTTACTATCTGTTTTTATATTCTGAGCAAGTTTACTCTCATAATCTATCTTACTCTTCTTTATAGCTTTTTTAGTAGCTTTCTGTTGCCCCCTAAAGATTTCCCAGTCCTCTAGTCGCCCACTGATCTTTGCTACTTTGTATGTTTTTTCCTTCAATTTGATACTCTCCCTTATTTCCTTAGATATACACGGTCGATTTTCCCTCTTTTTACCGTCCTTCCTTTTTGTTGGTATAAACCTTTGCTGAGCACTGTGAAAAATCACTTGGAAGGTTCTCCACTGTTCCTCAACTGTTTCACTATAAAGTCTTTGCTCCCAGTCTACCTTAGCTAGTTCTTCTCTCATCCCATTGTAATCTCCTTTGTTTAAGCACAAAACACTAGTGCTTGATTTTACCTTCTCACCCTCCATCTGTATTTTAAATTCCACCATATTGTGATCGCTCCTTCCGAGAGGATCCCTAACTCTGAGATCCTGAATCAATCCTGTCTCATTACACAGGACCAGATCTAGGACCGCTTGTTCCCTCGTAGGTTCCATTACATACTGTTCTAGGAAACTATCGCGGATACATTCTATAAACTCCTCCTCATGGCTGCCTTGATCGACCTGGTTAAACCAATCAACATGTAGATTAAAATCCCCCATGATGGGCTTCCGGTTGCGGCAGGGATGAGCTAGCCGCACGTTTCGGCGGCTCCAGCTCCGACGGAACTTCGGGCTCTTTTAAGAGCCCCAACGGGGACTTGGACGGCCGTAAACCCGGTGCGAGGCGCGAGGGAAGGGAGTCCCCACCCGAACGACGGAGGGAAAAACCGGCGGCGGCGGCTGCAGCCCGAAGAATCTGCAGCCAGAAGGTCAGAGGGAGTGGAACAAAATGGCGGCGGAGAAACCACAGGTGACATGGGGGCCTGAGCAGGACGAGGTGGTGAGACGGTGCGTGGACCTGCTGAAGAAGGAGGTAATGACCCCGTTGTTACAGGCAATTGAGGGGCTTAAAGAGACTTTAAAGACCCAGGAGACTGAACTTCGCGTGGTGGAGCAGAAGGTATCAGGTATTGAGGACGAGGCCTTGGGCCTGGCGGTCAAGACTCAGACGCACGAGGCACTTCATAAAAAGTGTGCTGATAGGATTGAGGCCCTTGAAAATGGAGCGCGAAGGAAGAACCTTCGGATACTAGGTCTCACGGAGGGTGTGGAAGGAGTGGACTGTGGAGCGTACGCAAGTAAGATGCTGAGCTCACTGATGGGTGCTGAGGCCCCTGCGGGCCCCATGGAGGAGGAGTGGGCAAATCGGATCCCAGCGAGAAGACCAAAAGCGGGAGAACCACCGAGGGCGATAGTCGTGCGATTCTACCGCCTTAAGGACAGAGAAGAGGTCCTGAGATGGGCTAAAAAGGTGCGGAGTAGCAGATGGGAGAATGCGGTGGTAAGGATCTACCAGGATTGTAGTGCGGAGGTGACGAGAAGGAGGGCGAGCTTCAACCGAGCCAAAGAGGTTTTGCACAAAAGGAAGGTGAAGTTTGGGATGCTGCAGCCGGCAAGACTATGGGTCACGCATCAGGAGAGACACTATTATTTCGAGACGGCGGAGGAAGCATGGTCCTTCATCAATGAAGAGAAACTGGACTGGAACTGAGGGACTGATGCTGCAGGGAACTGTTATTGTTGTTATTATTGTTTTTGTTAATGGGATGGTGAAAGTTAATCGAGAAGTAAACAGGGAAGGAGGGGGACACTGGGGAAATGTGGGCGCCGGTGAGGGGGGAGAGGCGGGACATAGTCAGAGAATGGGGAAGGAGAGGGGGAGGGGAAAGGGAGCTGCGCCATAAGAGGCGGGTCAGGTAAAGGGATGTTCCCGCGCCAGAAAGAATAAGGCGGGAAAACAGGCGCAAGGCGGATGGGAGTTCCCTCACACCGGGGGGGGGGCCGAGGAGCGAGCAGGAGTAGCCGGGGTCAGCTGAAGTCAGCTGACTTACGGAAGTGATATGGGGGGAGCAATCAAGCTAGAAAGGGATCTAGCGGGGGGGACGGGGGGGGGGACACAACTGGGTTGCTGCTGCGGAAATCCAAAAGGAAATGGCTAAAGAGAGGGTGGTCGGGGGCGGAATGCGACGCTGGGGGAGCGAGCGGGAGCGCGGAGGCGGGATATGGGACTAGCCTAGAGAAGGTAATGGCTAGTCGACACGGGAGGGGGGCAGGTAGCCCCCCAGTGAGGCTGATCACGTGGAACGTGAGAGGCCTGAATGGACCGATAAAAAGGGCCCGAGCGCTCGCGCATTTGAAAGGACTAAGGGCAGACGTGGTTATGCTCCAAGAGACGCACCTAAAGGTGGCGGACCAAGTTAAGCTAAGGAAAGGATGGGTGGGACAGGTGTTCCACTCAGGACTGGACGCAAAGAACAGAGGGGTGGCCATTTTGGTGGGGAAACGGGTAGCATTTGAAGCAAAGAACATCGTAGCAGATAGTGGAGGTAGATATGTAATGGTGAGTGGTAGGCTGGAGGGAATGGAGGTCGTGTTGGTTAATGTGTATGCCCCAAATTGGGACGATGCGGGGTTCATGAGACGGATGTTGGGGCGTATTCCGGACCTGGAGGCAGGAAATTTGATTTTAGGAGGGGACTTCAATACGGTGCTGGACCCGGGGCTAGATAGATCCAGCTCAAGGACTGGAAGGAGGCCGGCAGCGGCCAAGGTACTTAAGGGGTTTATGGACCAAATGGGGGGAGTGGATCCATGGCGATTTCTTAGACCCAGGGCTAGGGAGTATTCCTTCTTCTCCCACGTCCATAAAGTGTACTCCCGGATAGATTTTTTTGTTTTAGGAAGGTCGTTGATCTCTAGGGTGGAAGAAGCTGAATACTCAGCCATAGCGGTTTCGGATCATGCCCCACATTGGGTGGACCTGGAAGTAGGAGAGGACAGGGAGCAGAGAACACTCTGGCGATTAGATGTGGGACTGATGGCGGATGAAGGAGTGTGTGCAAGAGTGAGGGGGTGTATCGAGAGATACCTGGAGATCAATGACGACGGCGAGGTCCCTGTGGGAGTGGTCTGAGAAGCACTAAAAGCGGTGGTCAGAGGAGAGCTGATTTCTATTGGGGCCCACAAAAGGAAAACAGAGGCCAAGGAAAGGGATAGATTACTGGGGGAGATTTTAAGGGTGGACAGGGAATTTGCAGAGACCCCGGAGGAGGAGCTGTACAGGGAGAGGAGACGACTCCAGACCGAGTTTGACCTTCTGACCACCAGAAAGGCGGAGGTACTGTGGAGGAAGGCACAGGGGAGGAGGTATGAATATGGGGAAAAGGCTAGTCGCCTGTTGGCGCACCAACTGCGAAAGAGGGCAGCAGCGAGGGAGATAGGAGGAATTAGGGATGAAAGGGGAGACACTGTGCGAAGGGCAGGAAAGATAAATGAGGTGTTTAAGACCTTTTATGAAGAACTGTATAGGTCTCAGCCCCCAGAGGGGGAGGAGGGGATGCGGCAGTTCCTGGACCAGTTGAGGTTCCCGAAAGTGGAGGAGCAGGCGGTGGCAGGCCTGGGGGCGCCGATTGAGGTGGACGAGGTTATTAAGGGACTGGGAAGCATGCAAGCAGGGAAGGCCCCGGGGCCGGACGGGTTCCCGGTGGAATTCTACAGAAAATATGTGGACTTGTTGGCCCCGTTATTGGCGAGGACGTTCAATGAGGCCAGGGAAGGGGGGACACTACCCCCGACAATGTCGGAGGCGACGATATCGCTAATTTTGAAGAGGGACAAAGATCCGATGCAGTGTGGGTCCTATAGACCTATTTCACTATTGAACGTGGACGCCAAACTGCTAGCAAAGGTGCTGGCATCGAGGATAGAGGACTGTGTCCCAGGGGTGGTGCACGAAGACCAGACAGGGTTCATAAAAGGGAGACAATTGAATGTTAACGTGCGACGGCTATTAGGGGTGATAATGATGCCCTCAGTGGAGGGGGAGGCAGAGATAGTGGCGGTAATGGACGCAGAGAAGGCATTTGATAGGGTGGAGTGGGAGTATTTATGGGAAGTGTTAAGGAGGTTTGGGAACGGATTTATTCGCTGGGTTAGACTACTTTATGGGGCACCGACGGCAAGCGTAGTTACAGGTCGACATAGATCGGAGTATTTCCGATTATATAGGGGAACAAGACAGGGATGCCCGCTGTCTCCATTGTTGTTTGCGCTGGCAATTAAACCTCTGGCCATGGCGCTGAGAGACTCCAGGAAATGGAGAGGGGTGACTAGAGGGGGAGAAGAACACCGAGTCTCGTTATACGCGGATGACCTATTGCTATACGTGTCGGACCCAGCGGGGGGGATGATAGAGGTTATGCGAATCTTGAGGAGGTTCGGGGAATTTTCGGGGTATAGGTTAAACATGGGGAAGAGTGAATTATATGTGATACATCCAGGGGACCAGAGTAGAGAGATAGAAGGCTTACCGCTAAGGAAAGTGGAAAGAAACTTCTGATACTTGGGGATTCAGATCGCTAGGAGCTGGGGAACCATGCACAGACTTAATCTGACACGGCTGGTAGAACAAATGGAGGAGGACTTTAAGAGGTGGGACATGCAGCCTTTATCGCTGGCGGGCAGGGTGCAAGCAATTAAGATGATGGTCCTCCCGAGGTTCTTATTTGTATTTCAATGTCTCCCTATTTTAATCACCAGGACCTTTTTTAATAAAATAGATAGGAGCATTACGAGCTTTGTATGGGCAGGGAAAGTTCCGAGAGTAAGGAGGGGGTTCCTTCAGCGCAGTAGGGACAGAGGAGGACTGGCACTACCGATCTTGGGAGATTATTATTGGGCCGCCAATGTGGCAATGATACGTAGATGGATGATGGAGGGTGAGGGAGCGGCGTGGAAAAGGCTGGAGAGAAGGTCCTGTAAAGGGACGAGTCTAGAGGCGCTGGTGACGGCGCCGCTACCGTTCTCACCGAAAAAGTACACCATGAACCCGGTGGTGGTGGCAACACTGAACATATGGGGACAGTGGAGGCGACAGAGAGGGGTGCGGGGAGCCCTGGTGGGGTCCCCTATCAGGAACAACCATAGGTTTGCCCCAGGAAGAATGGATGGAGGATTTCAAAGCTGGTACCAGTTGGGAATTAGGAAGGTGGGAGATTTATTCATAGATGGGACTTTTGCAAGCTTGGGAGCACTGGAGGAAAATTCCCGGGGGAATTTCTTGAGATATATGCAGGTGAGGGCATTTACTAGACAACAGGTGAGGGAATTTCCGCGGCTCCCGACACAGGGGATACAGGACAGGGTGCTTTCAGGGGTGTGGGTCGGAGAGGGCAAGGTGTCAGAGATTTATAGTGAGATGAGGGAAGAGGGGGAGGAGTCGGTGGGCGAACTAAAAAGAAAGTGGGAAGAAGAATTAGGGGAGGAGATAGAGGAGGGTATGTGGGCTGATGCCCTAAGCAGGGTAAATTCCTCTTCCTCATGCGCCAGGCTTAGCCTGATTCAATTTAAGGTGTGACATAGAGCACACATAACGGGGGCAAGATTGAGCAGGTTCTTTGGAGTGGAGGACAAATGTGGGAGGTGTGGCGGGAGCCCGGCAAACCACGCACATATGTTTTGGGCGTGCCCGGCACTGGAAGGGTATTGGAAGGGAGTGACGGGAGTGATTTCACAGGTGGTGAAGGCCCGGGTCAAACCAGGCTGGGGGTTAGCTCTATTTGGAGTTGTGGAAGAGCCGGGAGTGCAGGAGGCGAAAGAGGCCGATGTCGTGGCCTTTGCGTCCCTAGTAGCCTGGCGTAGGATTTTACTCATGTGGAAGGAAGCGAAACCCCCCGGACTGGAGGCCTGGATAAACGATATGACAGGGTTCATAAAACCGGAGCAGAGGAAGTTTGCCCTGAGAGGATCGGCTCAAGGGTTCACCAGGCGGTGGCAGCCATTTCTCGACTACCTAGGGGAACGTTAGAGGGAAGACGGATGACCAGCAGCAGCAACCCAGGGGGGAGGAGGCTCAGTTGAGTATAGGTCAATAGAGTACGAGGTTTTGTTACTTGTATATTATTATTATTATTATTGTTAAAAAGTTAAAAAATTTGTGTTTTGTTACTGTTATCGTTTCGCTTGTTTTGTAAGCGGGAAAAATGTTGCTCAGGGAAAAAAATTTCAATAAAATATATTTTTTTTAAAAAGGGAAAAAAAATAAAATCCCCCATGATAAATGCTGTACCATTTCTACATGCATCTGTTATTTCTTTGTTTATTGCCTGCCCCACCATAATGTTACTATTTGGTGGCCTATAGATTACTCCTATCAGTGACTTTTTCGCCTTACTATTCCTGATTTCCACCCAAATGGTTTCAACCTTATCCTCCATAGCACCGATGTCATCCCTTACTGTTGCCCGGATGTCATCCTTAAATAACAGAGCTACACCACCTCCCTTACCATCCACTCTGTCCTTCCGAAAAGTTTGATACCCTCGGATATTTAACTCCCAGTCGTGATCATCCTTTAACCATGTTTCAGTAATGGCCACTAAATCATAGTCATTCACGATGATTTGCGCCATCAACTCATTTACCTTATTCCGAATACTACGAGCATTCAGGTAAAGTACACTTATGTTGGCTTTTTTACCTCTGTTCTGAATCTTAACACCTCGATCAGTAACCTCTCCTAAGTTATATTTCCTCTTAACCTTTCTCCTACTTTTCCTTGTACTCGAACCCACATCTTCCTGTAACAACCTGCCGCATCGCTTACCATTAATGTTTTCACTTCCCGTTTTATTTCTTTTAGTATTCCTGGTCCTATTCACTGAGCTCCCCTCAGTCACTGTACCTTGTACTGTCGCCCTTTTTGATTTTTGACTATGGCTTCTCTGCCTTACACTTTCCCCCTTACTGCCTTTTATTTCTGTCCCTGTTTTACTACCTTCCAACTTCCTGCATCGGTTCCCATTCCCCTGCCACAGGAGGCGATTGGTTTGGGGGCACCAATTGGGCTGGAGGAGTTGAGTAAGGGTTTGGGGAGCATGCAGGCGGGGAAGGCCCCGGGGCCGGACGGGTTCCCGGTGGAATTCTACAGAAAATATGTGGACCTGCTGGCCCCGCTACTAGTGAGGACCTTCAACGAGGCAAG